>NC_042285.1:16840939-17193439 GCF_901000725.2 Takifugu rubripes
CGTGGACTTCAGATGATTCGAAGTTGTGCACAAGTTTGCCAGTGCTTAAAACCCTCGTTGCCAATTCTGTAGAAAAATATGACTTACTAATCCATCCAGCCAATGGATGCTTAATGATGGTAATAGTGATTATAAACAGGGGAATTAGTCAGCCATGAAGTTGAGACCTACGAACACGAATACACATTTATGCAAATTCCAGTAATGGAGTGATTGGAGCTTCATGAGCATCAGTGGACTCAAACTCAGAAATGTTTTCAGCACACACACGGTGGCTCCTCTCCCACCTGTGCAATGATTATCATCCTCACCAATCGTTAATTAAGAAACATTTTAAACCCACAAAAGAAATTGTACGTAAGGGAGATGCATACACGGAGCTAAAAACAAGTGACTTGAAAATTAGTTCAGTGAAAATGCAACAAAGGTGTGTGTTTTTATTCTTTCACTAAGGTGAAATATTTTTTTTACGTCGAACACACAACCAGGAAAGTTCACTTAAAGTTCCAAATGTCTTTGCTAATAGATCATTTTTCAGTTGCTCATTATGATGGTTGTTTAAATTGGTTGCCAAAGAAAGCTTATTGTGGTGATTTTACAGATTTAAAGAAGCAAAGCAGCATTTTGTGGCTTCATTTCTGAGGAGGTGCAGCCTGCGGCTTTGGCTTCATCTGCGGCTGTGAGTAAATGTGTCATTGTGCTCCCCTTCTCCTCTCCTTCACTAACAAATACCCAGCGAAATCCTAAAATCACACTGAAATCCCTGACAGTTCTCAAAAACGGTTCAGATTTCAGAAAGTGTTCTTTAACTTATGAAGTTTATGAATTTCAAATAGTCCCCATACAGAATGTTTTACTTTTGTCAGTAAATGAGGTAACATACATTTATTGAGTGAAAATTACCTTTTTAAACTTGTAAATTACATAAAGACAGTTCGGAACCGACTATAATAGAGGGATTGAGGTGTTATGATAGAAAGGCTCCGTTATGTATAATCTGAATCTGTTTCTTTCCTACCTTTTGGTTATGAGCCAAGTCGATTCCACAGAAAAACATACATTTGCACATTTATTTGGCTGCACCTGGCTCTCCCCTCCGGTCCAAAACCTCCAGGCGTCCAAGTCGATACTTTCCTTTCTAGGGGCCTTCAGATCGGGCAAACTCCGTGGTTTCAAAATTCCGCCCAACGCGTTTATTTAACAGGTCATCCATAAACTCACCCGTGGAAACATCCCCGCACAACTAGCTTGTGTTGTTTTGGAGCTGTTGGGATGAATTTTTGGAGGACCGAAACTAAAATCTAACTGTTAGATGGTTTTGTGCACCTTCAGGACTCAGCAGTGCGGCGCGTCACGCCACTGCCACATTTCCTTTAACATATGAAAAGAAGAGCGCATTAGGATGCGAGAGGCGTATAAAGGCTCCATGTATCCAAAATTGACCCTGCAGCTCCGCTGCTTTCAAAAAGGCATCACGGGGAGCAGCAATCACTAACATCTAGTATTTATTTTGTATAAGACAACAACAACAAAACAACAGCAGCAATAATAACAATAATAACAATAATAATAATAATAATAATAATAATAATAATAATAATAATAATAGTAGTAGTAGTAGTAGAGGTAGAAGAGGTAGGGTCGAAGTGTGGCTGATGCGATATTTGTTACTTTATTCTATGCAACAATAACTTTGCGCAGACGAGCTCGACTGACACCCGCACAACTCCTCCTGCTCTGTGTCCAATCAGCAGGAGCTCTGCAGAGTCTTTCCTTGTAATTGGACGGAGACGCGAGAGGAATACGCAGACTTGGCACAACGTAAACACACGCTCGGCTCCTTCCCTCAGCACAGGTCGCGCAGAAACAGCAGATGGAGAGAGAGAGAAACTACTACAGAACCATAGACGCGCTTAACATTTTGTCTTTGTAACTCGGTCGCGCTGAAGTGGCAGACGAGCGGGTTAGAGGAGGGCGGTTACGCAAAACTCGGCGTGGATTTCCATATAATCTGTGTGGATTAAGCACTGCGCTGCTCCTGGGACAGATAAAAAGTTTTGAAGACAAGTGTTCCGTCCACCGAAAAGCAAAGAAAGGGTTCAGCATTCCGAGCTGTCTAACTACAGTTATCTTTGACGTTTCTGTGGAGTGATTACGCGCTTTTCCCTCCAAACGCGCAACGCTGTCGCTCATTCTGTGACAGTTACTTTGTGAATGGATTAGAATACAGCCGGAGATAATCATTTTAAAAAAGAGAAGAGAAACAGAGATTGTGATATAAAGCCTATGCTTTGGGGGATGGCAACAGCCACGAGTCCGTACCTCGCCAGCAGCAGGATTCTACCCGGCTCGATCCTCCACTCTGATCGGAGGGGTGGCGGCATGCAGCCGGGCAGCACCGCTGTGACAACAGTGTCTGGTGGATACAGAGGTGACCCTTCAGTAAAGATGGTGCAGAGTGACTTCATGCAGGGAGCCATGGTGGGGAGCAACGGGGGCCACATGCTCAGCCATGCTCACCAATGGGTGACATCTTTGCCGCACGCGGCAGCCGCGGCAGCCGCAGCGGCAGTGGCGGTGGCCGAGGCCGGCTCTCCTTGGACCCCCAGTTCCCAGCCGCAGGAGGCAAAAAGAAACACGACAAGGGAGGATCTACACTCCGGTACCGCTTTGCACCACAGGCCCCCGCACCTCGGACCCCATCAAGCGCACCAAGGAAGTTGGAGTGGCACATCCGCAGCGCACATCAGCATCTCCGAGGGACAACAGCAGCAACAGTCCCTCATCTACTCGCAGCCTGGTGGGTTTACAGTCAACGGGATGCTCAGCTCACACGCGGGTCAGAGCCTCATGCACCCTGGACTGGTGCGCGGGGAGTCACCAGAGCTGGATCACAGTAGCCATCACCACCATCACCACCACCATCACCACGGCCACCACGCGCACCATCACCAGAATCATGGGGTGAACCACGACCCGCATTCAGACGAAGACACTCCGACGTCTGATGACCTGGAACACTTCGCCAAACAATTCAAACAGCGGCGAATCAAGCTGGGGTTCACCCAAGCGGACGTGGGCCTGGCCTTGGGCACCCTATACGGCAACGTGTTCTCCCAGACCACCATCTGCAGGTTCGAAGCACTTCAGCTGAGCTTTAAGAATATGTGCAAGCTGAAGCCCCTGCTGAACAAGTGGCTGGAAGAGGCCGATTCCACAACCGGGAGCCCGACCAGCATCGACAAGATCGCTACACAGGGCAGGAAGAGGAAAAAGCGCACATCCATCGAAGTGAGCGTAAAAGGCGCATTGGAAAGTCACTTTCTCAAGTGTCCCAAGCCGTCCGCGCAGGAGATCAACTCTCTAGCAGACACTCTGCAACTGGAGAAGGAGGTGGTCAGGGTCTGGTTCTGCAACCGCAGACAGAAAGAGAAGCGCATGACGCCGCCTGGGCTGCCACGCACACCGGAGGACGTGTACTCACAGGTGGGAAGCATGGGTCCGGACACGCCGTCGCCCTCGTTAGACTGCAAGAGGATGTACAGCGATACGTAAAACACCGTAAAACATCTAAACAACAAAAAGTCCGCGTACCCTTTTTATAGAATTCAGTACACGTTTCCCATTATCTGAAGAAAATCGACTTTCTTACAGCTTGCAGTAGGGTATTGATCCATAACAATATTCTTATCCACCGCGTACTCTTTTCAGAGCAGGACAAATATCTACTTTTATGCACCACGGAGTATTTTCTGCACTAAAAATCAATATTTGGGACACTTCAATCTCAGATTTTTAAAAAAAGAATTGACTGGAAAAGAAGTCAGAGGTTATTAAATGTAATATTTGTTTACCAAAACAGCCTCCTGAATGGACATTTTAGTAATATTCAAAAGGTCAAAGTGGTTTTTTTTCATATCTCTATATTGTTAAAAAAGTTTTAAATAAAAATGTCCCTCGTCATGCTGCAGGAGTTGTTGCCCAAACCTCTGTTATTGAACAGTGAGTCAAATAAGACAATGTGCTTTATCCATCACGTCATTTATAATGAGCAATAATTTATCTCTCTCCAAACGTCTTTCTCATATTTTTGTTGTGTGCCAGTGGACTTATATTGTGACACATTAAGGTGGTCAGAAGTTAAATTCCAGATAATTCCCAGTACGTCCTTCTCCTTCCTATGATTTCTTTCAAACATTAGCAAATGTTCTCCTGAGTTCTTCAACACTTATGTCTGCTGTGTATTCTTGTGATGATTTGTATTATTTATTATTTTCCACTGTGTTAATTTCCATTGAATAGACTAATTATTTAATAAAATTGACAGAAGAAAATAATTGTGTTCAGTTATCTACAATTTGGCGAGCCCTACACACACACACACACACACACACACACACACACACACTGGGATAAAGACAATCATGAACAGAGAAAATCCATTAAAATGTTTTGCACAAGAATAAGTTTCACTATTGATTAAAAATATTATGTAGTTATTTTATATTCAGGTTAGAATGAACTTTTTTTTTTAAAATTTTGAAACACACACAGTTCCTCAACTTTCTTAGTAACTTATATAAAGTTGTAATTAATATTTTATGCAGCGAGATAAGAAATTCACCAGTCACCTCATGTAAATATTGTTTTTACCCCAAAGTGCTGTTTAAGAGTTTTGTTTTTAATCTATTATAAAAATAGAGTTTTTAGACTTCCTTGTATATGCTCATCAGCCATATAAATCTCAATAACAATAGCTGAGATTGTGACCATCTGCCAGTTAAGTGAACTCCGCTTAACCCAGCTCAACTTGTTACATTGAACGCATCCTTGGAGGTGGAGGTGCTGTTTGGGTGCAGACCTGCCTACAGGATCCCGTGGCAGCAACATGGACTCCAGCTCTGTGGAGAGCAGCCAGCTGAGGTCGGCTGTCCCACCTGGCGGTTCACCTCTGCGGCAGTTGCCAGGGTAACATGGAGACGTGGCGACACCATCTTTTGCCCCTACACCAGGTTTGGTGAGCAGGCAGAGAGACGCCTGGAAATCTGCATTTAATTCTTCTGTCTGACTCCGATCAGCACAAAGATGATGCACATGACTCAAAACGCTCACAACTAAGCTAACCAATAAACGGTCAAGAGAGGTCAAAGATCGGTCGGTGTACCAGGTGCGGAGGAACCAGAATGAGCACAACACAAAGCTGGAGGTTAATGCATTACTGCAAGTGCTGCATACTTTTCACGTGAAAAGCATAAAGTTGACATTTTACCTCACAGGACGTCATTAATCCATCATGAAATTAGAGTTTTCTTACATTATTATAGGTATTTTTGGATGAAGACTCCTGCCGAGTCAGTAACATAAACATGAACGAACACGAATGTGTGAAAGGGTGCACGTGGCGTGCCTGTTTGTCACCATTCAACGTGAGGAAAAATTTAGGGGAAAGGAAAAGCCTGGCCCTGTAGGTTAAATATAACAGCCTGCCTGTATGAATGAGTAGACGTTTACACATGGGTTCATTGGGTCTTCATTAATCCAGAGCACACTTTAATCCCTTCATTAGATTAGACAGACTACATCTCAAGAAAACCACCAAAGCACCCCACGGTGATGATTTGTCATCCAAGTGAATTGATTTACCAGACTAACTATAAAAATTATGTATTTTCTTGTGGGGAACCTGATGTTGACATGCAAATGAAATCTTCTGTGCGCATTCAGCTCCCACACCAACATCACACAATGGCAGAAACAGCGTGTACTGCGTGATGACGGATTCTCCCGGAGCTGCGAAGTCAAAAGTTCTCTGATTAAAAAGAAAAAATCTAAGCTTGCAGGATTGCAGTGTGATCCCCCTTAAAGCTTAGCGATGTAAAGATGGGGGATAAGAATGGAATTGGGGGGATCAAAAACCCTTCAAAGGGTTTTGTCATCGCACTAGATGCAAGGTGTCTCCTCTGAATATTAATGCAGTGATCTGAAGGTGCAGGCTGATGATGTTACTGTAACCTGAACCCCTAAACCTTCCTCCAACAGAAAATGGCGCACATGTGCTTCTCGTTGCAGCTCTGTGGTCGGCGTTCCCACCTACATGCGCAACTTAAAATACATTTACTCCAACACGGTGTGGCCAGTGTTCGCATGCTAAGGACGTTATTACGCGCTCCAACATAAACCGCTCGTGTAATTGTTCATAATTGCTCTTAAAGCCTCATTTGCTGGTACTCTACATACAGCAGCTATTACGAGGCGATTCCCTCTTGTTTGTATCGAACAGTTTGGCTACAACAGATGGAGATCGGAACCCATTCAAAAAAGTCTTTAACTGCAGTTGTGTTTCAAATCTTAATGTCTAACTACACTGCGCATTGCACTTCGTCAGTCCCCACTGTTTAGTGTTAATTATTTCTGTGTTGCAGAGATTGGTTAACTATTAATATCTAACACTGATTAACACACTATGGCTTACTTAGTGTGAACACTCATGGCACGTACGATGGAGTTGGAAGCATTCGTTTTTATTTTAATGTCGTACATGCATCAAGTGTAAATTCTTTAACTAAAGGCTTTGTGTCCTGGAATATTCTTATTTGATGGTGAACAGTTTCCACTTTCCCATGTTTGCTTTTTGGTGAATGATGGAGCACCACACAAGAAGACATTAAGGCTAACATCTGTGGAATAATGGACAAGGAAATTAATTCTCTCAGTAGCAAGCTTGTTGTGTGGGTGCCACTGGACGTGACGAGCATGCATGTGCCAGACCGGTAGAGTGGAACTGGTTTGATGGGCATGTTCAACACATGGGCACGTTGCCAATTTAGGCAAGCACATTACTTAAAAGAAAATCCCACCACTTGATATGTCAGCATGTGACCATTCTTATACAAGATTTAAATCTCATTGTGGTATATCTAAAAATCCATGTGGCGTTTTACCCACGTGGCCGAAAACACATTTTCATAATTCCTTTTGAAAAATCTGTAACTAAAGTCTGTAATTGAATTCAAATTAATCAAATTAAGATACTTGCAAAGATAGAAACATTAATGTTTAGACTGGACTTTGAACCGTTTTAAGATACAATGCTGCCCTCATGCGGTCTATTTAAGTATTGCGTGACTCTGGATTTCTTTTTTTTTAAGGGTTGATGGAGTCTCACTTTTAAACATATATTGTGTCATTTCTGTGGCATAAATAAGCGTTTATTGATTGATAATTCCTCCAGCCTTTCAAAATATTCTGTTACCCGCGAGATTATGTAAGGTGCTCCGTGCATTTGCTGCACCGCTCCTTTAAATCAGGGACCACCTGCTCCTCTTCTGGCGTCAGCAGCATCCACAGGCGATACGATGGCGATCGATTCGAGAAGAAAACGTTGAGAAGGGAATTTTGTATTTTGGAAACAGCTCGACACACACAAAGAGGAGGGGGAAATAACACATCGCCATCAAACTGACGGGTTTGACGACGACGTCAGCTGTAACCTCAAGGTGGCTCCATTTGTGTGTGGTGAGATTTTGCACCGACTTCTTTGACCAGATAACTACCAGATTGATGGAGAAGGTGTAAGAAATGTCGGCGTATTAAACCGTTTTCTTAAATCACCCGATGGGAGGTAGATATTAGACTATCAATACAGGGAAAATAGACTAATTACGTTTTACTCTACTCGTGTCTTTGTCCAGATGTTATCTAACGAATCCTATAGTAAGGATTTACAACTGAAGGGAATGATTTTTAGGTGTTTGCACCATAATAACTACACTGTCTGTCTTTATTTAAAGAATTAAATGGAAATAATATCAAACAATAACCACAGGAGCCCCCTGGCGGTCACACTAACGACTTACACCCTTGGCACGTCTCTTCGTAATTATTTTAGGATTTTTGTAAAAATGTACTTGGATTTCATTTAATCGTGCTGAATACTACATTCAGTGTACATACAACAATGTATTCAAACATGCTATAAAGAAATAAAGTGAGAACATTTCCTTATCCTGACAGATTTTTTTTGTCACTGAATCAAATTTTAAAATCATCATTGTAGTGTTACAGTATCGATACCAAGATACACATTAAGATATGTTTTGGTATTAGATAAATGTTTGTTCCTCAATAGTAACACCTATTGTGGAACAAGCTATGATGCCGTGTATACTATCTGTTGCAATATGCACTGAAACATGATGGTAATGTTTTAAAAGTCTAATTTTTCAGCTAGCTCAGATCCTGTTAGCAGCTTTAAAGCAACTGTGATCTGTTGGAATGTAATCTAATCTAGTTCCCTCAACATTAACTTTGTGCTTTTGACCCTTGTCTGGACTTCCTGTCCCCCAGTTCCTCATGGAATGTCCCCATCAAGACCCGAATTACAGAATGATCTCCTCGGCCTCTGACCAACCGCAGCAGGGAGTGGAAACCATAGCAACAAACGTGTCCTGTGCGTGTTTACGTGCATGTGAGGATGCTTGACGTCTGTCTAGTCAGTGTCTGAAACCATAATGAGCCTCATCCGAATCGGCCGTGGACAGGCAACGACACCAGGGGTGTGTACAAACACTTGTGTAAGTCAAGTTTAATTCTGATAAACTCTCTCCTGCATGTGTTGATTAGTGGAAGGTGTGAATGTCTGTATATGTCACGCTCCGCTGTTACTCATCAGGCTCGTTCATGCCCGTCGGAGCGGCGCATCTCACATTTCTGTGGGTTAATCCCCTCATAATACCAGCACCACGTGGGTCCATCAGTCTTCCTTGATAACTGTCAGATTTAAAATGAGAGCTGAGTGATTGATGACAGAGCATCGGACGGCAGCCGGTTACCTAATGACCACATTTCCAGCCGCGTCTTCTGAGAGGCGTGAGAGAAATTATTCAGCGCCCTGTTCTGTTGGACTTGGATGTGAGCTCAAATATGGTTTTTTCGTGTTTTATTTACGACATGTTTGTTTCTTTATTGTAGGTATTTTCTTGTCGGGTCAAGTGCTGAAAAACAAAGTCTCCTTGATAATACCAGCCCATCATATACCTTCGTATGGGCCAGTGTTAGCTGACAGTAGCTACTATGGCTTTCTGTAATGAAAGCCTTCTGGAGGAATGTGCCTTCCTGGAGACCGGAGCCGAAGAGGCTGCACAGTTCTTCCCCTCAGAAGTTCCGCCTCCCACCATATCAGTTACTCTCCGTGTGACCCTGGCAGCTATAATGATCTTCATGATCACTATTGGATTCCTCGGCAATGCCATTGTGTGTCTGATTGTTTACCAGAAACCTGCCATGCGTTCGGCTATCAATCTCCTCCTCGCCACGTTGGCCTTCTCAGACATCATGCTGTCTCTCCTCTGCATGCCCTTCACTGCCGTCACAGTGGCCAGTGCTGACTGGAGCTTCGGGAGCGAGTTCTGTCGAGCGTCCATCATGCTTTACTGGCTGTTTGTCCTAGAAGGCGTGTCAATACTCCTCATCATCAGCGTGGACCGCTTCCTCATCATCGTGCAGCGGCAGGACAAGCTGACACCTCACAGGGCGAAGCTCTTGATCGCGGGCTCCTGGGTGCTGAGCCTGTGCGTGTCCCTGCCCTCTGTGGTTGGCTGGAGGAGGGGGTCGGCAAGGATCGGGGGTACCTGGGCACCACAGTGCGTGCTAGGTTACTCAGACTCCGTGGCGGACCGTGGATACACAGTGCTGCTGGCAGTGGCGGTCTTCTTTGTGCCGTTCGCCGTCATGCTCTACTCTTACCTGTGCATTCTCAACACGGTGCGCCGCAACACCATTAGGATCCACAACCACACCAGTGAGCACTCCTGCCTGCCAGCACTCAACCAAGTTAGCAAAATGAGACTGACCGGACTGCAGCGCCCTCCACAGGTCAAGGTTGATATGAGCTTTAAGACTCGGGCCTTCACCACCATCCTCATCCTGTTTGTGGGCTTCTCGGTCTGCTGGCTGCCCCACACCGTGGTCAGTCTCCTGGCCGTGTTCAGCAGGCGCTTCTACTACAGCTCCGTCTTTTACCCGGTCAGCATAGGCGCCCTGTGGCTCAGCTACCTGAAGACGGTCTTTAATCCTGTCATCTACTGCTGGAGGATCAGGAAGTTCCGAGAGGCCTGCCAGGAGTTCATTCCCAAAACCTGCAGACTGTGTCCCAGAGTGGCGGGCCGGGCCCACAGGAGAGTGAGGCCCAGCAACATCTACGTGTGCAGTGAGACGCAGTCGTCTGTGTGAAGCCACCAAGCAGCAGTTACCTGCTCGTTTTCACATTTTGATGCAATTAATGTGCCAAACGCACCATTGTAGATTAAAGAATTTCAGCAAAACTTCACACTTATGTTCAGGTCAAATTTTAGGATAAATACGTTTGTATGCAGGACTCTCAGACTGTTACGACCATGTGATGTAATCCAAAATTGTAATTATTGAATCACTGAATCGGAATTCAATTTGTGATATGCTAGTTTTGTCAGTCATGCAAATAATAATTGTAAAAAAATCATGGTTGTGGTTATGGATGCAGAACTTTTTGCAAATAATGTCTTAGTTTCTGCCATTTGTGTTTTCTACCTGTTTTTTCTGTGATTTTTGTTTTTGCAGATGTGGATTTTATGCTCCGGACATCATTGGTGTAATATTTGACTTAAATGTGTTAACAGTTCCAGGTTTTCAGTGTTAAAAGATTCATCAGTGTTCTTAGAGGAAAAAACCTCGCATATAAAGATTTTCCTCAACTTAAACACATAGTTTATTTACTGAAACATCGTATTTTAAACCATGGGTGTTAACAGTATCCGTATTTTGATCTGTGTATGTTTACCTGACTGTTTTATTGCATTTGAATGAAAAAAACACGCTATGTAATTAAAGAACTTTAACGAGCATTGACAGACCGGTGAACTCAGCTGGAAAACATATTCTTGTCAACAAATAAACTATACAGATAAATAAATAAGCTGCATATGGATGAGATACTCTGTAGCATGTTGTGCTTTAGAATTCATGGAAAACTGAGGCTGACATTATCATGGTAAGCACTTTCAGAATTGCTAATTAAATCCAATCTACCAATACTGAAATGTGGTTTCAGATCATTTTCTGATGTATAAAAAGATAATCAGCAACACTCCAGCAGACTCCAGTCAGAAAAGGAGTCTTGTTCCGTTACGAAGCAGAACAGACAGGGGGCGCTCTTTGCCCATTCCTTAAGCTAGTTTGGCTCTAAATTCTCCATCTCCTTTATAAATTGTGGCGCTCTGTTAGATTTCAGCTTTGAAACTTATCTAGAGGAATAGACGAAAGACTAATGAGAAATGAAAAGTTATCAAGATCAATTCATTCCTGAGATTAAGTTATAGAAAATGGAATTGTCTGGAACACAAAAAATGGAAAAAAAATGTCACCAAAATAAACTGAAATAAAGAAGATATTATATTGCATTGTTTATTGATTATGATCTAATATCAATCACTCAGAAAAAAAGTCCTTAGATGGTTTCTTTTGTATGACAAAATTCTTATCCCAAACATACTGAAAAAAAATGGTTATATTCATTTAACGTGGACAAAATGTGCTGTCAGTTACAGAATTGGATCATGGAGTTTCAGGGTTTTCACAGGAATAAAATATCTCTTATTGCACCATTTCATGAAGACCGCTTTAACTTTTGAATCATCCTTTGAAGTAAAGCTCAGCCTTGTTGGCATATAGAGGCAAATCTATCCATCGATAATTCCTTCCCCTTTACTCGTGTAAACACATGACCAGCAGACCCAGGATTCATAATATGGAACACATGGTTCCTCTACGACAAATTACTGTCCCAAGGTCTCTCCACTGGCCGCTCAATGGCAGCAATTGTTTTACTCCGTTAGCAGAAGCTTCAGGATGTGGTCGAGAAAGATTACAAATGGAAAAATGTGCAGTTGTCTGCGTGTTTTTGTTAATAATGGTTTTATAAATGAGGTTCCTGACGTTCTGGTTAAAGATTTTTTGTTCTTCATTCTAAAAGTGGCACTTATGTAACTGCAGGGTTAACAAGAAAAAATAAGATTAAGATAAGAAAACTAAGTTGACTGTCACTGCACCTGTACAATGAGAGTTTGTCTGGCAAATCGATATAACACCCCCCCCCCCCCCCCCCCGCTTCGTGAAGGGTGATCGAGGCCGCAGCTCTGGGAGAAAAGTTGGTCTTCAGCCCGATTGTGTGCCGTTATCGCTCTGAAAAGGTTGCCTGATGGCGCTGGTTCAACCAGTGATCGGTTGGCGTGATGAGCCTGGAATGATGCTGCTCATTTACAAACAATGTACACAGAATCCACATGACTGACCTACATCTCTCACACCGAAGCCCCTCTATATTTTTCTGTTTCTTATTCTATGATGATTTTCTGCAGCAAGGCTCAAATTAAGACAATTATGCCCCCCCCCCCCCCTTTTTTTTAAAAAAAAGAAAGAACTGAAAGAATCATTCTGGTTCTGACCTATAGCTGCACCTGGATTTGTCTGACATTGTATTCATTATATTCAATAAATACAATTCTGAGCATTTGAAATCAGCTACATTTTACTGATGACAAAAGGGCAATCTTAATTCACTTTTTGGGCAAAACAAATTGCAGACTGTAATAGAAAATTTCAACGTACAGTTGGAAAATATGAGGTAAAATGTTACAGGCCTTATCTTATTTGGGGAATTGACCGAGGTTCCATTTTTAAAGTATAGTTTACATAGTTTCACAGTCCTGAATCACCGTTTTGAGCCGGGCCATTTTTATGTTCATTACATTTTATATTTACCAAAATATAAAAACCATAGTTTGCTTGTGTTTCAGTTAAATTAGACCCATTTTAAAAATTCCCCCTTTAAAAAGGAATTTAATACGGTCACATGACTCACATGTCATCATTTTTCCCCCAAAGATGAGTTCAACACTCAAAACAAACTCTATAACGTGCATCATTTTTTGTGTGTGTTTTCATCAACATTTGCACACTTTTGGCGTTCCTGACCAAAACGATCATCATAAAAAAAGGATTTCAGATTTTCCCTCATTTGTCAGGTGGACATATGCAGACACCCCCGCATGCACACACACAAACACACACCTTAGGCTCACATGAAACCACTACTGCTACACTACAGGGAACCTTTGCCCAGTACAGATCCTGTCAGATGGGCGCATCATCTCACCGGCAGGTGCATCATTGTTTCCATATTACTGAAGTGGTCTCATATCTTACATGGTAAATGATGCCACTTTGAGGCCTTGTTCACAGCAGATCGAGATGCTGTTTTTGAAGCTCTTGATTATATATTTGGTCACCACACAGGTGAAGAGAGAGTACCTGAATTTTAAGATGATAAATTAGAGGTTGAGATGTCAGAGGCTGAAGACCACAGAAAAATGACCAACCTGGAGAGGAATACAGATCTACAGAGAAAGAGGAAGGAAACAACCCAGGCAGACATATGCATACATGGCCCTTTGATATTGACTCATGCAAAGTTATAAATAAATCTACTATAAATTTATAGGGACAGATAAGTGCATTTGGACAATATTTCAGGACACCATGTCACTACAAACATTTCACATTATCACAAGCCAGAAGTTGCCCTTTCATGCTAGGCAAGCCATATAGAGATAAGGGCAACATGTGAAGAAAATGTGAACAAAATGCAGGTTTATATTGAGAATCCTGAAACCAATGGAACCATTCGGTGTTACTTGGCTGCAAGTCTCCAAGGATACAACAGCACATTCTAATTTCTTTACCTCCTTTGCTGCACCTGTATTGTTCTTGTTTTTATTTAATGTATCAAAAAAATAATCTTGAGTGATTCCAAAATCAGTTGTAGTGTTGGGATACTTTTCTTTGTACCCCGCCGGTGTTGAGTTGTTGTGGCGCGCGCGATGCACGTCGGGAAACAGGAAGTCCACACGCAAATATGGCGACTTACAGTGGACAGAATGCAACGGATATTTCTGATGTGGATCTTCTGTTGCACCCCGAGCTGCTGTCTGAAGACTTTATGCAATTAATATTGCGTGAGGTGAGTAAGTCAGCAGAGAAGCAGATAAGTTGGTGTTAATGTGAGGAAAGGCACGGTAAGCACGTCATGCTGTTAGCAAACAAGCTAATGTGTAGCGTCTGATGCCTTGTTGACTTGAATGCGCTACAACAGACCTTTTGTAATGTTTCAGAAAAGCGTCAAAACTAACGGACGTGAAAATCGGGACCATCTCACAGAGATTTATCTTCGGCATGCAATCCCTCTGCCGCAGAGAAGTCTTCCCAACAACCGCTGGGGCAAGAGAGTGAATAAAAAGAGAGAATGTAACACATCGGTCGGCAACAGATTAGACAGGTAAAGACAGTGAAGATGTCCATATTTCATCTTCGCGATGTAACAGGACCTGATAATGTTGGGGGGATTCCAATAACCCTGATTTCTTTCTTTGATTTCCTGTTTTCATTTCCAGTAATGATCACAGCAGGAAAAGACCTTTGATTGTTTTTGATGGTAGTTCTTCTCACTCTGGCCCTGTGAAATTAAAGAAACCGGGGGGAACAAACATGACAACAGGAGTCACAGACAGGTTAAAACCTCCACCTGCTGCAAATCTGTCTAACCCCATCAGGAGGCTGTCTGGAAGCACCACTTCATCTTCCTCACCCACTCAATGTAGCAACAACACTAATCTCAAACGGGAAGCAAGCAGCACGGTAGGAACATTTATTAAGAAATAATGGAATTCTATACGATTTTGGCCTGCAATTCTAATGCTTGTATGGCATTTTTAGTCGCTAATTTACGTACTGAAATATGTCATTTATTTAACCGTGGTTTATTGACATACTTTCTGGTGTTTTGTCCTCAATCTCTCAAGGATGCAACTCAATCTGCAGAAGTGAAGAAAAAGATCCAGCATGTGACATGGCCCTGACGCTGTGGGGATCTAGAGTGTGAAGGAAAGGCTCGTCTCTACAAACACCCACCAAACGTTGCAGTTGGCCTTTGTGTGTTTTCCACCATCTTGCACCATTTTTACCTGTGTGTCCATGACAAGGTCCATGGTGGAGAGGTGATCAGTGCAGGCTTCCATAATCTCAAGTGTCCTTCAGTCATCAGCAGCTCCATTTTAAAATTGAGATTTTCTACTTGACTAAATAAGCAGTTGGACTTGTGTGTTTTGGTTGGCTTTTTATTTTTATTTTTTTACCAAGTAATCCTCTTGTACTGGGTTTTAAGTGTGAGATAAATGCTTAGTTTGGCTTTTTAAACACTTATGATTAGTTCTTTGATAAAAAATAATTACATTTTGGAAGAAAATAAAAGGTTTCTTAACAATCAAACTGGAATTTTCTAAGCTCCATCAGGACTGTCTGTGTCTAAATTTATGCAGATGGATACATGCCTGATTTATTTTTGAATCCAATCATTTGCATTGAGCAGATTGAGTCAGAGGGATGAGTATATGATTACTGTGAGTCATGTTACAGACTGCCGTGTCTCAGAGGGAATAAAGTGCAACTCCAGGAGGAAAACACATTAACTGTGATGCTGAGCCAAAAGCAGGACGTTCAGTTTCGTGCTGGACTTTTTTCAGTACATACAGCCCAACCTACAGAGTGTGATCGACTAAATAATCTAAGCTTTTGAAAGATTTTGATCACTCTAGAGTGGAGAAGAAAATGTTTTAGATCTTAAATAAACACAAGAATTTTGACATTATGACAAATTTGTCTTTTTGAAGCATATTTATTTAGATTTTTTTTAAATGTTTTTACAGTTTCTTGTTCATGCACAATTAACTGTGTTTCTAAAGTCACTTTCAATGGTAATGTATTTTAAATAAATGGTCTAAAAATAAATTGCTTGCTTCTATTATGTAGAAAAGTGAGAAGTTAGATTAATTTAATTATTTAATTATTGGGTTAGTTCATTAATATGAACTAAACTAATAATGTATAAATCCTCCCACATATGAAGCTCACATGAAATCTGTAGTAACTGTCTTTGAAACACTTTTTTATTTATAAGTTCATTTCATGCACATGCAATAGACAATTAAAATTGTTGGTAACATCGCATTCATAAAACCTGCACTTACATAAACCTAATCCATGCAGTCATTAGTATATTTGAAAACATACTTGCAGATTAAACTGAAAATGGTTATATGTCTGCAAACAAGTCATTCTTTCATTAGAAAATATCTTAACATTCATGCTAACAGTTAATATACTGGTAATGACTTATTCTCAGAGTAAACAGTTTTTCCTTCTAAATTTCACACTGTTAGTAGCTTGTATGTTGTTGGATACAACAATGTACATTCAGACGGGCCCTAGAATGAAGATGCCGTGTTGGTTAGTTGTTCTTCTCTCTCATAGCATGTTTATTCGATCACTTGTTGGCCAGGACGCTGGGTGAAGTTAGATGTCCTTGCCGCACTCTGGGCACAGGATGTCATCACGTTCAGTCAGAAAGCCGCGGCCGACCAGGGACACGGAGCACTTTTTGCAGTTGAAGCAGTCGTTGTGCCACTGGCGCTCCTCGAAGGAAATATACTTGCTGCCTCCCAGTCCTGAGGAAGGAAAAAAATCAAAATTAGATCAAAAATAATTTAAAAAATGTCTTGACTTACAACTCATTTAATGTTCATGTTTGATGTGGTCAGTGAAAAAGCTAATGTGATTACCACTAATAGGGGTGGTACAGGAAGCGCATTTCTTGGCATAGAGGTTGCAGAAGCAGTTGAGACAATAGGCAAAGTCATCTCTGGAGGTAAACCTCTGGCCAGTCAGCTGGAGCTTGCAGCTGGTGCAGAGGAAGCAGTCCTTGTGCCACGGCTGGTCGTGGTACGTCACCCCTCCGGTGGTGATAGGCTGATAAAAAGCAGTGAAAGTCGAGCATTGAGCCACTTAAATGTGAAATGGCCAAGCAGTGGTTGATGGGAAATGAAGAGGGGTCTGAACAATGTATCAGATGTCCCACAATACCTTCTTGCAGTGCACACACTGCATGGCAAACTGCTTCTCATAGCAGGGCACACAGAAATTGTGGTTGTCCTTTGGGATGAAGCTCTTGGTGCCAATGGGCTGCTGGCATCTCTGGCAGGTGAAACAGGTCTCATGCCAGCTGTTCCCCTTGTGCTCCATCTTCCTGGAGCCTTCAGAGAAACACAGGAAACAACAGAAAAAAACAACAGCACAGGGTTTAACATTTTGTTCTTTGTAAGTAATCAGGAATTTTCCTCGCTAGAAAATATCTTATGTATTGCATACTTATTCAATACACAATTTCTATTCAAACCTTAATATATATAGTAAAATTTAAAAAAAAACTGCATGCGTCAGAAGACTTGCTGTACTATACTGTACTATACTATACTGTACTGTACTGTACTATACTATACTATACTGTACTGTACTGTACTATACTATACTATACTATACTGTACTGTACTGTACTGTACTATACTATACTATACTATACTATACTATACTATACTATACTATACTATACTATACCAAGTACAGCCTATGTGGTCTGTGCTTGCCCTGCTTCTACATGTCTGAGAGCATTTAGACTCATAATGCCTTGTGCCTTTCTTTTCATGCCCCACTCTCTGCTCTTACCTGGCATTATGGTTTTCTTGCACTCGTGGCACTTGGAGGAGTACTCGTTGGAGTAGCATTCGGTACAGAGGAGCTGCTCATCCTTGGTGGAGAAGGGCTTGTCTACCAAAGAGCGCTTGCACTGGAAACACTTGAAACAGTCCTCGTGCCAGTGGCGGTCCTTGTAGGACAGATCCTTCAGGAACAACAGTGGGACACATCAGGACTAGTCGACCTGGACGGTTTCATCACATTCAGTTATGCACAACGTACCCTGGAGTTACAGCCGATGGGCTTTTTGCAGTCCTCACAGGTGTTGGAGTACAGGCTCTCGTAACACTTCACACAGTAGGGATTCTCCTCTCTCAGAACGTACTTTTTCCCAAACAGGGACTCCTTGCAATAGTGGCAATCGTAACGTTCGGTCATTTTGACCCAGATGGAACCTCCTAATGAAGCATGACAAAAAAGAGAGGGCGCACTGTTAAAAAAGTATTGTGTTTCACTTTTTTTGGGAAACAATGATGTCCTTCATGTTACGAGGTTTTTCCATGTGTCGCTCTTCTACTTTCATCTCTCCTGTTCTCGGTGTCAGGACGACAAGTTGCCAGATGAGACAGATATAAATAACCACTATCAGTCCTGCTCGGAGACAGTCAATTCTTGCCCTATTGCATACCAGCGGTCACCCCGCCACTGTACACCGACCCATCCATCAGTTCACATCCAGCTGTCAGCGCCGGAGAAAAGTGTTGCTTGTCATCGCATATGTGTGCATGTGAGTGTGTGTTAGTTTGAACGGCACTCGCAATAATGGTCACTCACAGTCCGCAGCTGTTTGTGGTCAGCATGTTAAGCCCTGTGGTTACTCCAACTCGGTTTAAATACCGAAACCCTGTTGGCCAAGGATCTAGCAGGCTGTATATATTCTTCTCTGAAGGTAGCACAGATTTTTTTTTTTAACCATGTGTGAATCCCTGAAAATTTCCAAAGGTGCTTTTCCAGCATACAAAGGCAGAAAATAATTCCTCCTTCTTTATTTTGTGTTCTTGAAGTGCTCAGTTCCACCTCACCATTGGCAATCCGCTGTGAGGTGAGTTTCTTTTTATGTCAGTCATTTAATCTGACTGTCTTTTTCTCCTTTTGCTCTCGGTAACTTCCAACACCTCCCACATTCCCTCATTGTCTGTTGCTCCCTTCATGACTCACCTAGCTTATATAAGGATTCATCCCACCCCTAAAAATAAAAAAGGATAATGTGAACTGCCAAAATAAAACCTGCAGCTATGTGAAGCAGCTGTTTCTGGGATCTCTTTGATGCAGCCAATCTGGAAGTCTCCTTGTTCACATCTTTTAATGTCAAACTGATCTACAGCCAGCTTTTGTAACCATGTCTGAGCCTGGTAAATACCTGATACCTGCTAAATTACAGAGTATTTTTAACTAGACAGTTTTGGGGAACACTGTTCACTTATTAAAGACTTTTTTCTGAGGCCTTGGAAATACTTTTGGGCATCGATTTTGAATTCTTTCGTACAAAAATTTTTGTAAGCTTCTTTACAAACTAAATCTGTAAATAAGAATAATACAATAAAAGAATAAAAGCTTCATTCAAATCCAAATACCCTCTTAACAGAGTCACATAAAAGTGAGAAAAATGGTATTGATCAAATTTTGACCCAACTCCTTTCACCAGCTGATACATTATTCTCTCACCTCAGGCCTTGGTAGACCCTGAACATGGATTGACCCCTGAAATTCCTTTTGGAGCTTCTGGATGAGGGAGCTGGAGAAAGGATGTTCAGAGTCTCCCGACTAGAAATAAAAACTAAAACCTTATTGCGAGTCTTTTGGATCCATTTACCATTTTTTATCTGAAGTTGCATCACAAAAGAATGCCGAGATTGTTTGCTAAGTAATGAGCGTGCATTGGGTTCTTTTTGGTGTTGATAACCTGATCAGCAAATGGAAAGATGGAAAAGAGCTTTGGCTGATATGAAAATGGACAGAGATAAAAACAAAAACAAAACTGTGTCTCTGCTGCAATTGTGAAGTGTGGAGAGACGAGAAGTGGTTAAAAAGTAGAAGTAATGTGCAGTTGCAGAGAGGGACCATGAGCAGGCAGGTGGGGAGGCAGGTAGGAGAATACAGGAGCACAGCGAGCATCTGTGTCCCAGGACAGTGGAAGATGGATGAAGACCAGTGAGAGGATGAATGGGTGGAAAGATGGAGGGATGAATGGGTGATATCACAGCAGCTGAACAGAGGTTTGTCTTACCTTCCCGTCTGAGGAGTGTGTGTCTGTGCGGAGTCTGGGGCAGACTGAGAGCAGCCTTACGTGCGAGCTGTAGTTACTCCTGATTGCATTACTCCACCCATTAAGGGCTAATTGAAAATGGAGGAGGGGAAACTGGCGGAAAGGGGCTGGAAATCTTTTTAAAGAAGATCTATAAATACAACAGTGCTTCACATAGATAAACCCAAGCCCCCTTTCACTCTCCTGTTCAATCTCCAGCGAGACCGTGTGGCCTTTTACGGTCACTCAGTTGTTCACTCCCTCACCTCCTCACCATCACTTTAACTTTACTTTGTTCCTTTCTTTACTGTTTCACCACAAAAGACAATCAAATTTTCCCCTTTCTTGCTTCTTAATGGCTGTTAGCTTCCCTTAAGAGACATGCACAGTTACCATCATAGCACTCCACACAATCACAAGTGTCACTATTGCATAATTCATGCATGGCGTCCATGCATAATGGAAAGGGTCAAGGGTCAAGTATCAAGCGTTGTCCTATGAGATTTCACCTTATATTTATCTCATCTGTCTCCAGCTCCCTGTATTTCTTCTGACAGGGAAATCCCAACCTTCCAATGTGATGCTATCCTGAAAGAAAACTTTAGCAGCTCTGCAACATTATCCTCTCTTGTTTGCGCTGCAGGTTTTCCTGACCCGGAGGTCCCTGGATACTCTCCACTGACAAAATGCGTCACTAGATTAAGGGCTCTATTTCTAGACGCCCATGAAGAGATAGGTGTGACACAAAGTGTTGTGTCGGTGTATTTGTGTGTGCATATATTTATCTTTCTGTTTCTAGCAGGATAATTTGACAAGTTTCGTAAAGTCAAACCTAAAGTACTAAAAAATGAAAGCTAGACACTTCTTCTGTTGTTCTTCTGTTGTGTTCCGACTGTCTTCAGGTTAAATTTGAGTAGTTAGACGTATGGAAAACACCTAAAGAAGAAACTTTAGTTTGGATTTGTCAGCAACGCTGAAGTCAGATGCCATTTCATTAGAAAGACGGCAATAAATTTGTTGTGACTGAAAAATGCTTTCTTTTTTCCCAGCAATTTCATCTGATCAGCTCTGTCTGAACAACCTTTGCTACCAATTTGGCTGTGAGCCTTTAGTATAACCACGCAACGTCTTTTTCTATTATATAATAACATTTAAACACAGTAACTGACTTAAAGGAAATGGCTTAAAGTTGAATTGAAACACATTACAATAATGCAGAAGTGATGATAAGAATCAATCAGCCAATTTAATACTTTATGGATTGATCAGTTAGAGGGCCAACTGGAACACAGCCCAGGACGGCCACAGGATGTCCTCTGTCCAAGACCCCAACTTTTCTCCCCCACTCTGCTTTCTGGATCCAGGCCTTTAAGTCAGCTGCTGGGGATAAAGGTGCAGCTGTCTGGTCACTGGGAGCTCATGGTGATGGTAAAGCTCCATGTTTATTCTGCTGCAAACGAGGCCATGCCGAAAGGTCAATTTAAACAGACCCCCATCATCACCGGAGGATCATAAATCATTTATACCACAGCAACCAATTGAAATGGAATTTCACCAGACCGTCCAAGATTCAACATGATCCTCCAGAAGAACTTTGCTGCACTGCAAACTGTCAAATAAGTTGAAATGGATCCCAGTAACTGACACTAAAGAATATGCATCGTAATGAAGGTCCCAGATGGGCAATTAGACCTGATGGAGCGAGAGAGAGAATCATCCGAGTCTCCCACTGTGGGAAAATCTTAGCGAGCATGCCGACTATAAAAAACAATGAGAGCCTTAGTTTGATGTTGAAGATTAGAGTATCGTTATAAATTTATTTACCAGTACTTGATGTGTAGTTAATAGTGCTTATGCAGGCAAATTAGATGAGACCTTGATTGATAAAGTAATCAGGTATTAATGTTTATGTGACCTGACTCATTTGCTGCAGCTCTGGTCCTGGAACAAGCCGAGGGTAGGAGGCATGAAAACAAAACCTAATTTATTAACCGTAACCTTGAAGATGTTGGGTTTTCTTCTTGTTTATTTTATTTTTAAGTGTATTTTATATTTACTTACCATTTGGTGATTGACTGCTGCCTTACTGTTAAATACAGCGTGCAGCTGTACGCCATACAATCAGAACAGGATTAGGTAATTCTTTACATATTCTATACCTTAATGTTCAGATGTATATCACTAAGTTGTCCTAGCTCAGAAATGAAGGTTTGTAAAGATCGCATGTTGTCTGTTTTATTTCAGTTCATATTAGTTGCAGACAGTCTTTTTGTTTTTTCTAATAGAAAACAATTACAACTGTATCTCCAGTAATTGAAATCCCTCCTTTCATTTAGATTTTTTTTTAAAAACAGTTCCTGGATCTGCTGGCATGTTCCAAGTCATAAAGTCATTATCATTAGTGTCAATAGGGATTATTGCATGAGAGCTCCGTTAAGGCATTCAAGGTATTTTCCTTTTATTCACAGCTAATTTATGGTCCTTTCTTCCTAACAGCAGGCTTTTTAAATGGGTTCATGTGAGCAATCCTAAGCTTGGTAACTTCGTTTCTTTCCTGTTTCGATTTTGTAGGAGGTCTCTGTGGTCTCATTTGACTTCACTTATGGAGACAACAACTGGCTCCCTCTGTCTCGCTTTATCTCCATAATTTTGTGAAAACAACAGCAGCTGTCATGTGGTGCTGGCAGTGGGCACAAGGCCTTGTGTCCCTGAATACACGTCCAAAAGCTCTGGAGACTGTGGTGACAGCTGGGGACTAATACAGTACAACTGACTCAATAATGCTTTTGTATTATTGAATTTATCATTTAGAAAAGGCTTAACTAAGTTTTGCATTACAAAAAGGTTCCAGGTTAAATGTAAACACGCCCTTTTATTTAGGATTAAAAAAAAACAATAATTCAGTAAAATACCAAAAATATATTTTCACAATGTTATTACTACATTATGAAAATAATTCAATATCTGAAATTTCAAATAAGGATGGATTTCCTCACTAAATTATTTACTTTGAAAAGAATATATATATACATAAAATAAATAAAAACATCTTCCTCTCCCCTCCTGGGCGGTGCCTCCTTCCTTCAGACTCGGGTCGTCTAGCAGAGGCTTTGGAGTCTGAGGGTTCTGCGCAGGATCTGAGCTGTTCCGGGGACAGCGCTCTTCAGAGAGATGGAGATCAGAGATCTCTGGTGTGGTTCCTGGTATCTGTTAGAGCCATCTACTCAGGTTGGGGGTTACTGCCCATATATATATGTGCCCATATATATATATGTGTACACACACACACACACACACACACACACACACACACACACACACACACACACACACACACACACACATACGTACAGAGACAGAGAGACAGAGTTGTAGTAGGTCTTTAAACTTCTGAGTGTTTGGTCCAGAACTGTGGGACATTACAGCTGACAGCTGTGCATGATTCTGGAGACACTGGGTAAGGTAATTCATTGACCTTATTAAGAACAGTGAACCACGAACAGATCCTTGGGGAACTCCAGGGGGTTATTTAACTCCAGATTTGTGGCTCCCTCTTAACAGCAAAGCTGCAAATTGTGGTCCTCACCTGAGCGTCAATGTTCTCTCCCTCATTGTACAACCAAGAGCGGGGATTCACCAGTGTACTGTACGTGTTCCTCTTTAAATAAATTATGTCAGCATGTGTCCAACCTGCACCGTGTCATGTTCTTATTCACCTTTGAATTTATTCATAAGCTGCACTGCTTCCCTGTGCCGTGCTGCCATTACCTGCTATTTATATAACTGATCCTGTTGTTGCCGGTGGATGCCGGCCTGAGGGGTACCGCGACATACCATGAGTCCTCCTGCATGGCAAAGAACAAATGCACACATGTCCATCTATATTAGGTCCCACTTCTGCTGAACAATTAGCAAAAATACGGTAAATATTATATATATACATTTATATAGATAAAAATAGTTTGCTAGAGTAAAAAAACTCACTTAAGCTTCCATTTTGACCACTTTGAATAAAAATTGCAATTATCCTCAGTAACTGATAAATAGATCTTTGCTGTATACTGTGTGGGAATTTAAAAAGCAGAATAGAGAATTGGAGAAGTAAAATGATCCATAGCAAATGTGTTTTTGCTGAGAATAGAGACAGCTCATACTTTGGCCATGACCGGATGGGCCAGACCCCATCCTCCTGCCACACACACAGCAGTTGCACACAGTCATTAGGCGAGGCCAAACCAAGATGCATGTTGGCTGGAAAGTCAAACTCTCATGACTGTTTTCTGGAGGCACGTGAGTGTCAACTGTTCCAGAGCTATCATGGAATCTGCATTACACATGAGGTTCATCAACCATTCAGAGGCTCTTCACACACTGGAATAAACTGGAATAAATCTGGAGATAGTCTGGAGTAACTGATCTTGGGTACCCCACTGTAAGCAGATAGTGGATCTCCAAAGAGACTGACCAAAGATAATTTGGATTACTGCCTCTGCATTCTTGTTCTGAACACCTGAGCCCCCCAGGGCTGTGACTTTGGCCCCCTTCCGTTCCCTTTATGTGAAACATCACCATCAACTGCAGTTTGACAGACAATAGCAAAAGGTCACACGGGAAAGAAATCCAAGGACTCAACGTGGAGCACAAACACCAAGACCAAAGAACGAGACATTTAAACTGATTGGAAATGATATTACACAAAGCTTCTACGAGTGCATTTCATTAAATAATAGTAATAAGCAAGAAAAGATATGTTTTATTTTGGCTCCGGCAAAACAAATAGTTCCATAACTGATGGAACGTTACTTAATGGTTATTAGAACACCTGTACAATGAAGTGGAAATGTCAGTAAAAAGGCCCAATGCTGTCGTACTGTATATCAGCACTGATAGAATTTCTCTTGTACAACCAAATTACTTGTTTGGAACCAGCTGTTAATATAATGCAGAAACTGCAGTGGCTGCACAGACCTGTAAGGAGAATGTAATCCCCACCCCAGTTGGTCATCCCACTGCCCCTGATATATGCCACATGTTGTGGTTGATCGTCCACTGAAACAACAGCTCTTTAAGGCTTAGTAGACTCCGTTGGGTTTACTTTTATTATTGTTTTTATAAAGCAGATCAAGAAGCTGTAGAATTAGCAAACATAGAACGGAAGCCCCCGACTTACTGCATCCATCATCATTAACTGTCAGGTGAACTTATAGTCAGGGGTCTTTATTCCAAATCAATGTCTTATTTATCGGTGTTGTAACTGTAGCTCCTCTTGCGTGTAGGGGGCTCTCAGCAGTCACTCAGTGGGAGGATTTCTGTGGGCTGGCATGAATACTAAATGGACGTGAAATTTAAGATTTGCTAATTAGAGTGGCAGATTAAGTGTTGACGTTTTCAATCGCAATTAATACGCACAGCCCTCCTCACTCTGGATGCCTAACGATGTTATGGTAATTCCTTCTAAAATCTAATAATACTGTTTACAGGTATATGCTGGAGCACATGGGCCCAGAGCGTCTGTCAACATGTGCCTGTCCTTATGTGTGTAATTATTTCCTAATTGCATAGATTTGTAGAGGTAGCGTCAAATGAGGAGGAACAGTTGTAGATTTCTCTTGGGTTAAAGTAAGTTGGTGTGTGCATGCTTGTGATGGGCTGTAGATTTCTCCTGTGAGGAGGTTCTTCCCCCTTGTGGTAACATACGCAACAACAAGAGTTTTATTTTTAAATAACAAGAAGCATTGTATTTTTATGTTAACTACATACCCTATTTGGAGTATTTTATTAGAGAAATAATGAAAAAGAGACAAGTAGAGGCACAAGGACCTTAAATCAAGCATATTAACTTGAATGGCGAGTCAGTAACAAACTACAGTACTGAATATTCAAGGACAGTTTCACCGTTGTGGATGCTCGACTTTACCACCTGGGAGCTGTGATAAGCTGTTGTACTTGACGAAGGAACCTGGCTGTCAACAATGATAAAATAATTAAAACAGAATTATTTTGGAAGAAAAAACCCATCATAGGTCACAAGAAGGTTTCAACAGTTCCTATGAAGGAATGGCTAAAGAAATATGATTTTGGAATAACTTCACAACACTCTGATTGAAGCTGCAGAAAGTGTGGGAAAAGTACCGAAAGAGTTGAGCATGTTTAAAGTTAACCAGAGGATATTTAGTTTATTCAAGAAAACAACAGTATTTCTGTTTCTCTGAACCGTACAAAATCAGCAAAAAAAGCAGGTCTTTATGATAAAATTGGTCAGCAGCACTTACCCACGATAGCCCCCAATTTATTTTTGAGTTATCTCTTCTTCTTTTTTTTACGAAAAACATTGTTATAAAGACTTAAATTTTAACCAAATGGCTTTATTCAAAGTAATTGTAATTTTTCAAAGTAATTTTTGTGGCCATGTAGTCAACACGTTTGTTGTGTGGGGATCTTCCAGGGTGCAACACAACCTGAGACGTTACCAGGATTCCCTCTCTCATCAGTGAGGGGCGACATTTTTCCCATATTCAGACTTTTCCCTCTCCGGTTGTCCTGTTCCAGTGCTGGTGACGTCACTATACGCACCGGCTTGTAAGATAGGGTAGTTTACCGGAAACAGCTTACGCTCTTTCAAATTAAAAGCCATTTCCCCTTTAGATGGACGCCGATATTGGGCAAATAGCGCTAGCTAGCTAGCTAGCTAGCCAACTAACTAACTAACTAACTAACTAACTAACTAACTAACTAACTAACTAATAAATAAATAAGTAAAAACATCTTAAGGGTATCAGAGATTTTAATGAGTCTAAAATCTAATGAGTTAAATATAATTACATTATACAAAATGATTAAACCTTTGTTTACCTGCAATTTCTTGTCAATGTTGCCGCAGATTGGATGAGCAGATTCTCCTCTCTATAAATGAACATGAATGCATTTAAATATAAATAATTGAAGTTTATAGCAGTAAAAGAAAATTGAAGGCAGAATTTTTGTCAAAAATTGGAATCCATCAAATTTCTTTTATAAAAATGCATATTTCTTTTATGATAATATGTTGTGTTTTTTGTTTTACACTTTTATACAATTAGTAAGTAGTAGTAGTAAGAATTTTTGTGTATATATCAAATCATGAGAATAATTGGAAACTTCATATTATGATAATAGTATTGATCATCTTCCTCTAAGTATAAATTACTGACTGAAACAACACTAGAAAAAGTGCATCTTGATGGTAATTATACAGACTGATAGGTGATTCATGCTTAAACCCTTGGTCAGCTGTCACATATTTTAGCTTTTATTAGGGCACATCTGCTACACAAATGTGACTAACAGCATCTGTGACTAAATGTGATTGTGACTAACAGCATCTCGCTTTGTATACTAGAGTTCCTTTTGAAAACACAATAAAAGATATTAATCAATTCTATTATTGTTAATGTCATTCTAATTTGAATATACTGTACACACACGAGTCTGGTACAAGGAAATTCCCACACTGACCCTCCCCAAGACGCTACAATACAAACAGGGTGCCGTACTATTAAGGCTTTGCTGATGGTGTATTTGTATATTTCCTTTTATTTTGACAGCGTTGATTCAGATGTATTTTGTGCCATTAGCGTCTATAATACCATGCATGTGTCACATAAAGGTTTATACAGCAGGGAATTATGCCTACCGGTATATTGTTTGCTCACTTCCAAGTAATTTTGCATAAAGTGAGCATCCTTTTATTTTGAAACGCCGTGGCGGAAGTCAGTCGTTCATACCGGACCAGCCTGAGTAATCGATCAGTCAGCCTGCGACAGAAAAAACAAGAGCAGACTGAGCGGTACACATTCAGTCCGCCTTTTATTTTAAGGAAACATTTACAACCCGCAGGACATGTGGATTTAAAGGTTTTTTCGGTCGCGGGGTTAGTTGTTTATTGTTTCCCGCAGAGGTGCCTCTTTTGGCGTGTGAAGTGTGTCGCTGTTTGCCCATTCTCGCTGGAGTGAACACTAAGGTAAGCCTGGAAACACAAACCAACTAAGTTGTTGCTGTCGGAATGACTATTTGGCCCATTAACGCGTCTGTTTAAACGTGTGTTCTTGGTTTTTTATTCGTAAAATTGTTGAAAAAGTTGGGAGCAACATTTTGGCTTTCGCGTCTCACTTCGCAGATTTGACGCTGGCTCTTTGTCCACTCGGTTGTGCTTTAACAAGACCTCGTCCCCCCACGGCAAACCTTGCATTTATCCTTGTTAGTATTTAACCTCACGCTATTTGTGACCTGACATATGAACGCCAGGATCACAATAAGTACTTTGAATTTGGCAACTTGCACATTTACGCGCTTCCCTGGAGCCACTCAAAGGCCTGGACGCGGAGGCAGTTCAGGAGCAGGTCGTTGTCTGTCCACAAGTCCTCTGCTAATTTGTCAGATTTTCCACACTTTTACTCTATTTTCAGAGGACGGCGAGGACACCTTTGATGGTCTGTCCATTGCTAGAAGGCTGCGTAGATGTCGGCGCTTCTCGGGAGGCAGTTGCTTAAACAATGAGCCACATTTGCCACAACACTGGCGACTGTTGCCACATGCTGTGCTTGTCAGTGTCTGGTGGTTTTTCACGGTAACTACACCACGGATCTGTGTCGACCCCGGTGGATAAAGGGTTGCTTTTAGTTTTTTGCAGGGGATTATTGAATATTTCGCACAGAGCGATGAGGATAGGTTGTTTTCCATGCGCCGTGTCGAGTATCGGTCCAGCTGACTGAAAGGTGCAGCCGCCAGGTTCACCTTCATGGCACACCTACTCGACTGACACACCCTCAGAATGAGAGTCCAGGTTTGCGCTGCAATGACAGGTATGTGCAAATCATGAGCAGTCACACATCCAGGCCCGTTCCACACAGGCACACACACCAATCACGGTCTCCTGAAGCCAATGTGGTATTGTCATCAGCATTCTTACAACTTTGAGACTGTGAAAACCAGACCAGAATAGATGCTTCTGTCTCTGGAGTGTGGAAGGCAGAAACAGTCATTTTCTTCTCCAACACTGCCGAGGTACCTTTGAGCAAAGTACTGAACCCTGAAATGCTCAGGCCCTGAAGGAACTGGGGACTCATTCAGGGGTGCTCCCTGCCTTCATCCTGTACAGCTGGAATAGACTCCAGCCCCCTCCCCATGACCCCGAAAGGGATAAAGTAGTCAAGAAACAGAAGACATAGTGATCAAGCTTCCTCTGTTGTTTGAATTTATCCGGGGAAACCTAAGGCAGCTCATACTTACACAGTGGACACCCTGACGACGATCATATTCATTGATACGTTATTCTGTTTGCTTCACAGCAGATGTTGAATTCATATAAGGTGTCAGATGGTCCTTCCAGTTGCATGTAAGTTGGGCTGTCTTCAATTTTCACTTAAGGCTCCTGGAAGACATCTCCACTTTATCATCAGCTTGATTTGACAAACAATGCAATAAAAAAGGGCATAAATATAAATATTTCATTCATGGTTTGATAAAGATTGCATCCTCATTTGATAGGGAAGCCCCCTGTGACAGAATAAAGAGCTCTCACTGATATCAGAGTAACACAGAAAGGCACACCCTGGCTCAAGGAAACTGATGGACATTCTGCTTTAATGTTTTGAGACATTAACTGTCTAATTAATGCTGCAGTTCTTAATTTTTTTGGCTGGTAGTGAACACATATTTGTAACCACAATAATGCACGAAATTGCATTTACAGGATAAATCATCGCGTCCATCGTAAGCAGTTTGTCCACTATTCATTGAGTGATCTCAGCCATCTGGAGTAGAAGAGGGAATCAAGAATTTGATTTTAAACACTCGTTCTGGTATTCATCTTGTTTAAAACCTCATATATTGATTAAATGTAACGTTTGACTGCGGGGGTCGGTCCGCAGATGTCGGCTGACCCCGACTCTGTGATGCTGCCTCACTTGTTAAAACATGGCGTGAGCATCATTTGAGCGCAGCGTGATGACGGTAGCATGTTTATTAGCATGTGCAGGCTCAAAAACACAGCTACAAGAGCATAGCTGACGTAAAAGAAGATGAAATCTGCACGACAAAAAACAGATGTCTTCTGAAACTGACGCCATCCGTCAGCGTGAAGCTTGATGCAGAAACGGGAATCTGGCTCTCCTCGGGGCATTTGTGGGATTATGGGGGCAGATGTGGCTCAGGTTTACAGTGGCTGCTGTTGTAAAGGTCCTGAGTTTGATCACACACACACACCCACACACACACACACGCACACACACACACAAAAGCCTGAACCCCATACAGGTGCGTCTGACTCCTGTGTGACTGGTTATTTTTCCCCGTTGGTTGTTGTCGTGATTATGAAATCTGAGCAAAGGGTCTCTTAACATTTCGGAATGTTTTGTATTTGATCCACACAGCTTATTATATTAGTCAAGCCATTCACACCCTGCTCAGGAGGGTGTCGCAAAGTCTGTTTAAATAAGCACCTGGAGAATCTTTTCGGCCCCGTTGACATGGCAACGTACTCAGGTGAAAACGCCAAACTTTAGTTCCCTTTGGCCTGTCCATTTACAATAGAACACCTGGAGCCTGAGTGCCATTAAAGCAGGCTCCAGAGCGGAGATTCTCTGAAATTGTCCGTTTTTTTGTAAGAGCAAAGCAGAGTGTTTTCAGCGATTTGGGGCGTGTGCACAACAGCTGGAGTCAACGGAGCACGTGAAGTCGTAGATAACGCATCGGCATCTGAGAGTGTAGGAAGAGGGGCGTGACTCCCACTCCACATTCTCTTTCAGCTTTTTACTTTTAGAACTCAGTGTCGCTCATAGAAACAACTGCACCTCATCATATTTTCACTGGAAAACTTTGCTGCTCATCGTTATAATCGCTATTGTGGTCACATGGCTCTTATATGGATACGCTTGTCTGGTTCATTATCGCCGAATATTGGCCTGGAACGGCTACTGCAGCATTGGTAATCTGTGTGCACATAGATAAACGATATATCGAGGGTTGTTTCTCAGACTCAAATCTTGACTAATGTATGGTCACATTATCATGAACAGACAAACCTGAGTTTTGTGTGTCGCATAAATAAACATCAGTTGCCTTTGAGACCCTGGCCAGGCAGGTGGGGTAGTGCTGAGAGACTCAGTTGTAGTCCCTAATTAAGTGCTACGATATTTCTGGTCTGGCTGACTGCTTGTTTCCTTCTATATTTGATTCTACTCGGTGGTACTGAAAATACTGTGTTTTTATGCTGCCATTAAATCTGACAGGTGGAGCTAATGGGTTATTTTTAAAAAAGAAATATTTCACTCTTCTGTTTTATGAATATCTGCCTCCTGATATTTAATCACTTTTCATTCACTGTTACATCAATCAAGAGAATCATAGATTCAGAAATATAATTAGCACTTAAATAATTTAACCGAGCCATTTTTAACCCGAGACAGTTATTATACTAAAATTACATTTCCTGTCATGTGTCTGGCGATATGTTATGAAGAGTGTGAATTCTGCTTCCTTTCAACTTAACTCTTTGGCCAACTTATTTTAGCTCTTGATTTAAAAAAAAAAAAAATGTAACAGGAAATATATCAATAATGACAACGATATAACAACACAATGATCGCTAAAGGCAAACATTTACACCCCCCCAAATATTTAAAGATCCTTATTTTGTACTGGTGTCAGTTACACAATATTAACATCACTTTCATCTTAAAATAATCACCTCCTGTCCATTAGTGAACATTTCAAAGAATTAAATACTCTGAGATTCTAACCACATTATTTTGGCAGCCTTTTGTTGCTAGAATGCAAATGTTCTGTATTTTAAAAACAGCCATCTTTGGTACATTTTTTGCTTCTATATAACTTATCATTTATTATCTTGTTCACCAAAACAATCTATGGAAACTTTATCAAGTTCAAAAGGAAATTAAACATAAACAGGAAGCTATGTATTTATATTAACCACTCATTCATTATGGAAGTGCAGAAACTAAGAAAAACTGAAGCAAAATAGCCAGATAATCAAACATAAATAAATGCTTGGCACAAGTGACAGACATTGTTGTAATTGATGGTCTTATCACTTCTTGACTTATCAATAAAATTCCCCAGCCCTTCCATTGTTATCCAAATCCCTCTGTGGCCTGCAAATAATCCGATTCTGTGGGAACACCGTAAACACTTTGGACCGAGTCACTGGGAGTTTTTAGCCGAATCTCCTATCTCACGTTGACTCGGTTCCATTAATAAACACGTGGACTTTAGATACTGACGGTAAAGAGTGAAGGATGTTCAAGTATCTGACAAAAAATGTTAAAAAAAAAAAAAAAGATCGAGGATCAAAGTAAAAGCTCAGCCTCGAAAGGTTACAGTGGGTTTTTTTAGACGGTTCAAAAGTGCTGCTGAACTTTTTCTGCAGTTGAGCGATTTTTGGTAAAACTGACTCCTCCGCCTCCAACAGATCAATTTGACCATAAATACAGAGCTACTCCAAGCCGTCCTCATTAAACGGTACTCAAAGATCAACAGCTTCCTGACATTGTTTGCAGCTTGTCGGCAAGAAATAAAAAAGCAGAATGGAACATGAACAATAAAACTAGTTAAAAGGAAAAAACTTCAGCACCTACATAACTTTGATTCAAATGAAGTAAAAATGCAACATGTAAAATGAGATTGATAATACAGTATAACGTTACTCATATTTGCTGCAGATCACTTGTATAGAACAGTCAAGAGGAGTAAAAAGGACTATCCTCAGTTTATAAAATGGATTAGGTATGATCTCATCTGTTATTTAAGTGCATGCAAACGTAGCGTAGTTGTCCTTCTCTAACCAAGACATGCAGATAATGTCATTAGAAATCGACTTTCTCTGGCATGTCTATGCCTTACTCAGAGTTAAACCAGACAATGCACGTGCACATGCCCCACAACCTCCATGCTGGCATATGACCCCGGAACAAAAACATCCGAGAAAGCTGGTCAAAACTACGAGGGAGGGCGAGCACCTTATTGGCACGATAAGCTCTGTGTACATTATGAACGACTCCAAACAATTATATATTATTATCATTTATCTTGCCCGACTCCAGCTGTTTATCTGATAATGGGCCAAACTTTAAAGGGGCTGTATTTGCCACTGAAAACTCACACATCGCCCCCTAGTGTTGAGGAGGAGGAAGGCTCCCCTCAGTTAATCAGTTTTCTCCGTGGCGTGTAAAGTGGGACAAGGACCAACGAGAGGCCAGTTGAATTTACTAAAGAGTTACTAAAGCCAATCTCAAGGTGTTGAGATTAGATTATTATTATGGCATCAAAAATGAAAAGAATTGGTCATTCTCTGCCTCAAGCTTGGCACCTTTTAAAAGGTGATCTCTTTATCACCAGTTGAATCACCCTATCTCATCTTGGTGGGTCAGAAGAGGTTGCAACACACCCGTGCATGCTGGATTGCCTGGTGCGTTTTTGGTACTAAAGCTGCAGAGATTGTGTTTCATTCTGTGATTGCAGTGAAGCTCTGGCAGGCCTTTCATGCTCTAATTGATTTAATTATGTGGACGCTTTCCCGTTGGCTTTCCTGATACATAATGTGCAGACAAACATTGCGTTATCTCAGCCAGAGCACAACTGGTTTGGTTATCTGGTGTTCACAGTGATCCACTCCACGTCGGCCTTGGAGCGTCGAGGCCCACGATATGCGCACCCTGCTTAGTTTTAACTTCATTATTAATCTCTTGGTATCCTCATCGCCAGACCATCACTCAAGTAAACCTAAGGATGCACAGTTGCTTAGGGCAGGGCTTAAAATATTCCAGCACCATGCCGAAATTCTGGTGTGTGAAGTTTGACTGCTATAAAAAATGAAAATGCAGGGGGGGTTCATTGTTGTTGTGCCTTTTGTTATCACCAGAATAGTGCCCGGAGCGTCGAATCCACAAACCTTCAGCTCCAGGGTGAAGATTTTGGAGAATATTATAGTTTTCATCTCTGTGTGAACAGAAAACACCATTTTTACTAAACATTGGGGGCCCACGGAATATGTGTGGAATACGTGCGCTCCCGATGCTTCAACCCTCCAGTTAATCATCATTTCAAGTACTTTTTAAAGTGTTTTGAGTTGCATGATAAGGTCCAGTAGTAGTCGCTCCACGACGCTTTAGAAGTGCCTCCAGTGTGCGACGGTGAGCACCGTTGGTCAGTCCACATTCACGGCACCGCGTGCCACAGACACTTTCAGTGGAAATGTGGGGCCACTCTCTCAGATAAAGGTGGCGTTATGTTATTGCACCATGTCTGAGTGAGTGCAGAGTGCTTTTGAAAAGGCAAAGGGAAAATTCTTTCACCTCTCGTGACAACATTGTTGTATAAATGTGTCCTGAGAGCCAGATCTAAATTATGCCATGATGTGAAAGAAGGAAGAGGGGGCAGACACTCTGGAGATAGCGCATGCAGGGGTTCAGACCAGGTACATTGATCAATGGGATGAGAGGAACGCAGCTCTTAACCAAGCTAACATCTTTGGACGGCAGAGAACCAGCTGTGCTTGAGCCGGTGTTCTGACCATTTCTCCGACCTATCAAAAAGTGCTCGGCTATAACCTCATCGCTTTCATGGCTTTTACATTTTTTATTAAAACAGATAAGATATGCATCTTAGGTTGCATTTAGGCTGTGCTCTTAAATATAAAGATGGATTAAATTAACTGATTGCATGACATTTTTTTAATAAGATAATGTTAGCACAAATAGATCTAGTAGGAAAATTGTTCAGTCAGTTAAAAACATCACGTCTGGTTTTCTGTGTTGAAATCAATATTATAGGCGGAGCATAAGTTTATAGACCAACAAGAGCCCATTAAATAATGCTCACAGTTGATTATTTAATTATCCAATCTTTATATTAAAGAGCAAAGCCAATATGCACCCCAATGTACAGTTTAACTCTTAACTCATTCTTGATTATTTAAGATGCATGAACTTATGACGGTGAAAGCGATGAAGTGTGGCGACATGCTGCCACTTCTGCCTTTGTGTAATAATGTATCTGAAGCTGCTTGTCTGATGTTTACTGCTGCTGAAGTGAGCTGATAAATATACGGTGTCTGTCATCTGGCCTCACAAACACAATGATAAGATCATGCCATGACACTCTGATTGATCTCATGCACACAGTCCATGTTTTGGTCCCCATGTGGCCCCCCTTAACATGTTCTGGGACTAACAGCCTTTAGCAGCAGTCTAGATCTGCATCATCAACAGACTCAGCCAGGAAACTCGTTATGGAAAGTGGTTTATGTTAATGGCTTGTTAATGAATATTACTTCAAGTCAGAGCTGCTTAGGAGGATTAGAAAGAACAGTTTTTTCAATAATGTATATCGACTTTTCCACATAATAATAATGGATCTGATGAATTCCAACCAAACACACCTTTATTCAGACTTTTTTTTTAAATATAAAGATAAGTGAATTTCTGGTTTAACATAATGCAGAGGCTCAGTTTTTTCTGCTCTGGGAGCGGCTCTATAAGCATTAGATTACATTGGCTTTTGCTTCAAATGAACAAATTGTATCCTCATTATTCAATCTATTGAAATGAGCCATAGTGGCTTAAGAGTGCAGGGAGACTTGAGGGCTTTTTACTTCTGATAAAAGCTAAATATGTCTTAAGGAAAGTGCATGGATTACACACTCCATAAGAAAGTGTGTGTGTTTCAGGGTATGTCAAGAGTGTTTGCTGGGACATGTAGTGAGAATAGGATTATATGGATGGAATTCAAGTCTAGTGAAAACCTGCCACCAGTTCCTTTGCTTATGTAGCACGGGAACAATGTCAGTGTTGCACAATGGGCAGGGCAAGTCGAAACACAGATCAGCCAAGTGATAACGGCTACACACGTGTGTCGTCAACATTTGTGCAACACGGTGTCAAAGTTGTCCGGGGAAATAAACACAAGACATGTGCTGCCGCGGCTAAAATATGATATTAGGGAGTTAGGAATATCTTAATCATGTGGACTCTTACTAGTGTTTTATCTTTGGATTTTTTTTCTCCATTGATATTTAAATTTATTTGTCCAAAGTTGCTGTTCCTATTTTTGTGCCTTTTAAAATTCCTAATCTTTAGACACTGTTACGTACTTTTCTTTGTTACCAGCCAGAGTAGAGTGTATCAGTGTTTTGTTCGATATATAATGATTATATATAAACAACTCATGGTGCAGTGAAACCTGAGAGATTCATAACATTTACTTCAAACATCACGACTACTTGCTAATTGTGGCATGAAATGATCTCCTCATCTAATATACATTTTCTTCTTAAATGTTTGAAAGACTTTTCAAAGCTGTGGTAATTCATAGCAAATCAGCAAGGACTCAACAGTTCGTGTATATTTTAATATATAAGCCATTACTATGTTTTCACTTACACGTAATTAAATGTGCTACTTCCTTGCGCTCGGAGGCTCGTTCAGTGGAGCTTTATTGGCCTTAAAGAAGCCATTTGTGTATTTTCTTCTTTCTTTGTGTCACACGAATGGTTGCAGCTGAAGGAAGCAGTGCTTTATTTATGAGACATACATTTCAGGGAGCCACTGGCTTCTCCTGAGATTTAAAGACTACACACACATTTTGCCCTTGGAGTCTCTCTTGTGTACACGCACTCACACTTTCTCTCACGCAGATGCACGCACACATGCACATGTGGGGCATCTGTTTGACCTATCTGCTGCTCAGCTGGACCGAATCACAGTTTTTTGAGCGAGACTTCAGTCTTTGCTTTCACATAAACACAATATTGGCTTTGAATATGCTGCAGGGGACTATATCTGGATATCCTTTAATGAGCTGACATGGAAGGTTTTTTGCTTTTGCTGCTTGGTCTTCTACATCTTTCCCAAAGGTGTCATTTTGTGTCTCGAGACCATAAGATCCTGTCCTTCTTGACCAGCAGGGATCCCTCAGACTCTTGTTGAGCAGTTACTTCCTCTTCTTATTCCCACAACTTTTTTTTGTGCTAATGGAATGTCATTTCAGAGGTCATTGTCTTTCCTGAGTGGTTGCCAGGGTTTGTGGTGATCCTCTGAACGCGAGACATCAACATGCAACATTTGGTTTGGTTGATGTTGAAGTCAGCCTGTACATGAAGAAAAAATGTTGGCTTTTTGAAATAATGTATTTATTTTTCACACACTGCCTGGTCTTCTTCCTTTGACATCAGGGTTATTTAAAAAAAAAACAAGCCTATGAAAGAAAGATGAGCCTGAAAGGACCCAGAAATGACTCCTGGGTAATTCTTGTTATAAGAGCATTCCCAAGTGTCCTAGGAAGCCTAAATTTAGACTGTTTGCAGTCAGGAAAGTGGGGGTCACACAGGGAAAATAAATAACTAGGTGAAATTTCCCAGAAAACGTTTCTCTTCCATGAAAATGTTTGGCAGAATATCAGCCAGCGAGTTTAAAAAAAAATTATTTTTTTTAAAAAAGCGGCAAGTCGATAGATGTAAATCATCAATAAATCATTAGTTGAAATTGAGACGTATTAATAATTTAATCATTTAACGTTCTCACTGTTGTGAGTGGATAAAACTTTGAGTTGAAAAATAAAAAAAATGTATCATAGCTATCTTTAGAGACTGGAAAATTCTAATATTTTAGACAGGTTGTGTAATGTAGAGATTTCCAAACTGTATCTGTGCATGTATAATATTTATATAGGACTGCTTTCAGGCTCATCAGGAACGTGCTTAAAGTTTAAAGAAGGTCAGTCCTGAATGAGACCTGAACCGCAGAGACAGCTACAACCTACCGTATGTGACAGGTGGTATTTACATGAGAGATTTTGGTCAAAGTCAATCAACAGGTCTGCGTTGTGTTGCACCAGTCTTTCTGCATTGCTCTTCCTGCATCACTGTTTTCTCAGGGGAGCCTGAAGGTAGTAGCTGATCAAAGGGAATAATTCAGGTCTGGAGCTGAAGTGGGAGAAGAAATAAGATGGTGGAGCAGAAGGTAGAAAGACAAGGTGAAACCCAGAACAGAAGGAGTCAGTGCTGCTTTTTCTGTTTCCTGAATCCAACATTGCCACAATTTTACCAGAGAACGGCCAGTTAAGATGACTGTGCCAGGGTTTGATTTAACATGTGTTATCAGTAGTTATAACATGTGTTATCAGAAATAAATTCCAGTTGCATGCATTTATTTTTCCTTTCCCTTTCATGTCATGTTGTCACGCAGTGACAGATGCACTGTAATCTGTAGGATGACCTGCATCCGTGTGGCATTTGAGTTTGAGTTTGTAGAATAAAAGCCCTTAATCCCTTTCTCAAGGAACATTTCTACCCACTAATGCCCCCCCCCCCCATGCACTACTTCCACTGATGTCTAGATTACTTCTGTATCTAGGGTAGTGTGTTTGAAACTTGCATTAATGCAAAGTCATTTAAGTGAATAAAGACTAAATATAAGGAATCACATATAAACCAGAATAGATCTGGTATGATTGTTTTTTGAGCAGGTCATGTGCCTGAAACATCTTTTGTTGGAGCTGTTAAAGTGGGATTTAGATGTCTTCTTTTGCATCCGAATACTTGAAGAGCATTTTCAGGTCATGTTATTGAACATCAGATCCTCACATTCAGAGCAGCTGTTATCACATTGCAGTCACTTAAATTGCTTCTTTATTATTGATTAAGCAGGCAATTTGTATGTACAAACCCCCCAAAGGTACCACACTTTCAAAGTCTAAAGGAAAATGTCAAGCAAACATTTCTACGAGCAGTCTCAAAATAATCCGTGTATCCAGCTGCACTGGCCATTTCCCAGGCTTGGGCAGATCAACTGCATATGACGTTGATTTGCAATTCTGGCAAACAACTTTAAATGTAAATTTATGTCTGCCCTCATATGTTCTGTCTTCTGACTGAATTTTATGACCACATAAATGACAAAAAAAGACACTGTAAACACTACCTGGCATGTTATAAAACTGCTGCACGGCTGACTAAACGTGGAGAAAATGAATATAGAGCCAACAGAGGGGCTCAACACTTTAATATTGCTTCATATTTCTAAATAACCATATCTGTTGGGGCTTCTCTGCACATTCATTGAGGGCCAAATATACGATTATTTTCAGATAGCGGCTGTGATTGTGATGTATTTGAAAATTGTTGGAATCAGCTTCATTCTTAAATTCACTGTAAATGAAATACCAGCATTATATGATCTAATGTACGGAGTTGATATGTGACATTTTATACACCTTTGAACAATGGTTTCTCCTCCAATTGATAAGAAGCGGGCAGCATTTCTACATCCCAGCTGTGCGTACATCATTTGTCCGACTGTTCTCTGCAGTGATTTTGTTAAATCATTAACATACAGGGTTAGAAATATGGGTGTCATTTATAAGGAAAGATTTAAGGAAACACTTTTAAAGGTGGGATAAGTGCTAGAGGTAGGCAGAAGTTGTGTATGAAAAGGAGCTGTAAACCTCCAGGTTGCTGAGAGAGGAGTCACATGGTTGGCGAGTGGGGAGCCGTGGAAGTGAACAACCAGTGCACTGTTTGGGGGGGGGGGGGGGGAAGTGCAGAAAACAAGCTGCTTGGAGTTGGCTATTTATGGTTGAAATGGAGGAAAAAATGTTGAGTGGAAAAGGGAACGTAGTGCATCAGAGATTCAAAGTGTATCAACTTTCCGTGCAGTCAGTATGATGGGATGTTCGGAAATTCAAATGATGTGCCCCTTGTGTTGTGAGCCTATACATGCAGGTATGTAGTATGAGACAAACCCACCAGATGAGCGCACGGAGATGCTGGTGTCGTCACATTAAGTGACAAGGGTTAAACTTCCTGTCACTTATCCTGATGGAGACCTTTATGGCTGAGGTGTACAAGCACTTTAATAGTTTGAACTTCCTTGAACTATTAAAGTTATTTGAATCTTCCTCCTCCTGACGGCTTCTAATTTTAGTAGATATTCTGTTAACACTCCCCCACAGATGAGGGCCCTTGAGCAGCATTCTTCTCAGTTACTTTGGGGTTTTTTGCACTTCACCCTGATTCTCTTGATTTTTAACCCAATACTGGATAGATGCACTTTTAAATGAGTGCTTTGTTGACTTATTGTATTTGCAATTATTGTCATTGTCATTTGCAATTATTGTCATTATATATAATGACAATAATTGCAAATATTTCTTTTGGGGGGGTCACACCATCAGTCTCTACTGCTTGTTCAGTAGAGACTGATGGTGACTGAAGTTACAAGTAATTATCACTTAATCAAGATAATTCTGCAATAAAGAAACTTAGAAACAAACCAGTATTGTGGTTAAAACGCCCTGAAGCCTGTTTCAAGGTCCTATTTACTTGATTTCTTTCTTACCTTTCTATTTACTTAAAAATATGAAAGTTAGCAAACCAACAACATGGTGATTTGTGTTTGATTAGTGAACTGGTGAAAAAGAACAAGCAGATCTTCTGAATGAATATCCCTCTTTCTACATATGTGGTTTTCTGCTTTTGTCTAATTCCCCACCTCTCATCCCCTACAGTATGTCTGGAAAATATATTTTGACCAAGCTATCAAATATCTCATTTTTGCTGTCTTCATGCCAACCTGTGGCTCATCTTTACAGTTATTGATTTTAATCTCAGCCTGCTCTGACTTCCCCTTGTTTTTAAAGCCTGGAGGAAAACCTTTGACGTGTTTTTCCTCGTGTTGATGGTGCATCCCGCCACAGCTGACTTTGATAAAAAACCTCTCCTCTTCTCAGATGTGCCGTACTGTGGTGAGGGTGCCTCATTCCACATCCTATTTTAAGCTAACCACCAGAAACCCTCTAGATACCGTATAAGATTTGTGCGCTTATTTTTGTCTCTGGAAAAACAACCAGTATTTTCTGATCCCCAAAGACAGATGAGCATATCGACCACACCCTTGTTTTATTGCCTGCGTGTAAACGTTATATTGACGTGACACGGCAGCAGGTTATATTTGCACTTTCACAAGACTTTGGGATCGTTCCATAGACGTCAGCCGCGGAAAACTGACTGAATGTCACAGGCTGGGATCGAAAATCTGATCAGATTAAACGCTCGGTGGCAAATCATTCAGCGAATCAGATGTTTAGATCCATAGAGGTTGTAACGCGGACGCTCACCCTCGTTCTTCACCCTCAGTCTTCAGTGCTCTGCCACCCTGGAGTAAATCAGTCATCCCTCCACTGAGAACTAATACTGCAGACAGCAGGCAGCCCGGGGGGGGGGAAGGGGCTCACAAACCTCTCCTATTGGGGGAGTTCAACCCATCTATGACCTGAATGGGAAACACTGAAAGCTCTGGCAGACTCCCCCTTAAAACATCCCCTTTTTTTATAATCCTCTTTTACTTTCCCTGTCTCTTTGTATGGTGTTGAAAGAGCCTGTGAAAGCCCCCCCCCCCAGCAGAGGCAGTGGTGAAGTGCTGGTGAAACCCAGCTCAACAGCCTCTCGCTCATCTTTTCTCTTTTAATTTTCTCAGCAGAGGAATGAGGGGTCAGAAGGAGCAGCAGCTCTCAGGCTTTTCTCCTCTTTTTAAACCGTCTCTCCCGAATCTGTTTGTTTTGCCCTCTGTGTATTTGTGTTCTCTCTCACAGGAAACAGCTTTTTATTTGACCATCTGCCTGAAAGTTATCACACAACCCGAGTTCTTGTGTCTGATGAGGTGACGCCTGTTTTGGAGAAAATTCTAAGAGATTTGGTTTACGCAAGATTTAAATGATGGCGCAAGAGCGATGCACCACAATGAGAACATCATGTTTGCTTCTCTGACATACGAGAGGATGAAAAAGAGGAAGAACTAGATTTAGAGAGACATTCCTGTCACTCTGCGTAATGAGTTTAAATGAAACACTGTGGCATTATGGACAGGGAGGGGTAAATGTCTGGGTGACTTCAAACAGCTTCTATATGTGAGTAATGGTGCACTAAAGTAGGAAGAAATCTCACCAAGCAGCTGTCAACATAACTAATAACTAATTGTTGGATATATTTATTAAATCTATCCCAGTTTCACTTTGACGGTTTTCTCATTGTGGGGACTCCAAACGTGTCCATGTGAGCACATGGAGCCAAGCAGCAGGGACGCCTGTTGGGGGGGTTCATGCATGCGTGGGTGGCTCGTGAGAAACAGTCGGGTAAATGCAGAGCTGTTGCCACGACTTCTGTTGTTTTTGGACAACCAGCACTTTCAAACCAAAAATAAATGTTTAGATTAACTTAAATATTCTCATATTGACACGATGGTAATTGCACTATTAGTTTTGGAGCTGGTATTTAGCATTTTTGTAGACATTGGCATCTGTATTTTTTTTATTTATTAATTAAGCACTTGAATTAAATTTAGTATACATTATGTTTGTTGGGATTCATCCATTTTGATTATATGTTACATCTGCTGCCTTGTGTGAATCAAAGAACTGGTTTCAATCACCAACCTTTTTTTTTTTTTTTTTTACTTTTTAGATGGAAATATAAGAACTCATGTTTGGTCCCATAAGTTTAATGTGATTGTGACTGAAGTGCGTCATTTTAATGCAGTTGTGGTCGCGGCTGTGGGCAGAAGTCACCTCCTGTTTCCTGGAAGAGTTGATGCCATCACTCCTCTTTTTGTCATCAACCTGCTCTTTTATTCCCCCTCCTCTATTTCCGCGAAGCGTGACAGCTGTTGCATTTAGCTCTCACATCCTGCCTGAATAGACCCTTAGAAACATCTTCCTTTAGCCTTTTTACATCTTTTCAAAAAGTGGCTAGATCCTGGAATGTGTAACTTTAAGTGCATGAACTTAACATAACATAACCCACTCGTTTTGAGCGAAGAAATCCAGTTTGACAGCTTTCGTGACAGCACACAGAAGCACATTTACAACTCTGAACAAGCAACACGATAGTGTTTCATTTTTAATGCACGTGGAGATGGAAAATGGCTACGGGACACGCAGGCACCGACATGAAAAGGTGTTAAATTTAGCATCCAGTATTTTTTTGTGTATTTCCGATGGGTCTGAATCGTACAGCGAGTGTGATGCTATTTTCATGCAGTAAACATGCGTGACTGTACACATTGTCAAGTTTGTGTGCTTCTCTGAGGTGCCTGAGCAGGGGTTGGCATTTTATAAGCATGGAGAATCAACAAGCCCTTTAAATGTTAAATGGCTGAACTATCTGGAGCCGTAATTAGGGACTTAAATAGTTAATTGATGAATGACGTGAATTTTAATATTTGTAATTATATTTTCTGTTGCCAAACCGAGAGAGAATTCAATTTATCTTTTTACATCAAAGTTTAGTGAAGTGGTATTTCCACTGGTATTTTCACCCACATGGCTCTTTTCCAATATGGCAGCGTGTCCAGGACAGGAAGTCGGGTGCTAAGACAAAATAAAACACACAGATTTTCAAAATAAAGAAAAATGTTGAGAGCAGATCATTTTCAACTGTGTCAAAAGGGGCCGCACTTTAAAATGTAGTTATATTTAAAAAAACAAAACAAAAAAAAAACCTGATGCACAATAAAAAATCTGTCAGTTCAACATTTCAGTTGATATAATTGAGTTACACATACTTCTACGTTTTTGTTAGATCACGTGTGATCGTATTGTCTAGTTTACCTCTGATTAGGGTTGTAAACATGCTGGAGATTGTGGATTTCCAGTCACATTAATTGGCCGTTTTAGTCAGATGAGAAGGCCTCTGACATTAGTCGGACTAACACCTTTACACTTTAGTTGTCCAGTTATAGTCAGATTAAGGCAATAAATTGTCATGTAAACCTGAATGCGTGTAATTGTGTCTCCTGTGTGTATGAGTCTATAACTGCTTCGATATGCACACTCGTCTTACTTTAAACAGCTCCTTTTCTCCTTTAACGTCCTCTTTGAGTTCTAGGGATCCACACATGCGGTGCTAAATATAAACCGGATCGTTCAGATAGTTCTCATACCGACAGACACATTTCATTGCACAAGTTTCCGCTGAACTGGATCAGTCACCAATGAACCTATGTTTGCTTATTGTGGAGATGCATTTCCACATAGTTTTGTCCCTGGTTTCGCCTGCCTCATGATGTAATTTCTCAGCATTCAAGGTGGTCTTGCTTACTTCACCTAAGACCTCAGGAAGTAGAGCGTGTAATTGCTCACTGTCTGTCAGAAAGTGGAAGGTTAGCCTCTTCCTGTGTCCGGGCAACAGTGAAAGAACGCAGAGTGAATGCATAAATCGATTTTTAGTGTTGGTGTAGCACGCGAGCAAAACAAAACAAAAAAGAATCATTTTCAGGATCCTGAATGTTGTGTTGAGACGCAGCCTCTCCGTGATCTCAGATAAAGTGCGAACTAATGAATTTACGCACAAGACTGCATTGTCTTAGATGTGATAATGGATGGCTGTGTTTTTTGTTTTGTCCAGTGGTTTTAACCTCAGTGATTCTCACTGGTCTTTGTCTTCTCTACAGGAAGACTCATGAAAAATGACAGAGGAGGTGATTGTTGTAGCCAAGTGGGACTACACGGCCCAGCAGGACCAGGAACTTGACATCCGAAAAAATGAGCGTCTCTTTCTCCTGGATGATTCAAAAACGTGGTGGCGCGTCCGCAATGCCTCAAACCAAACTGGGTACGTGCCATCGAACTACGTGGAGCGCAAGAACAGTCTGAAGAAAGGCTCCTTGGTGAAGAACATCAAAGACACACTGGGTAAGAGGTTCGAACCTGCTCATAAGTACGGCGGCAAAGGGAAAGTATATTCCTGACCAGTCGACCTTCAGGACGGTAACTTAACTCACTGTCTCCTTCTGTTATGAGCTGTTATCGTTGAGGGTAAGAATTCTACTCTCAACAGCGTAATGACAAGCGCTGTAATGTAATAAAGAATCATTTAAACTCAAGTTACACAGCAACACTTTATAAAAAGGACTTTGCACTGCTCCCTCAGTGGATTTAGATACCGTCATATTTATGTTGTGATTCACATGTGTGACTTGATCTTTAATATCCCAAACATCTAATTATGCTTGTTGTTTAATGGACAGTCGTTTCTTGCAGCGTCCAGGGTCTCTTATTTTTGTATGGTTTAGAATTCTGAGGTTGGTGGTCAAACTCTTTTGGTTTTTGCTTTACAACACAGTTATTCGCTCCATTTGTCGGTGTTTGTAATGTTGATGTAGTGTAGAGAGCTAATTTGTGTTGTTTGACAGAGATTCGGCACCAGTGTGTAATAGCAGGAACATGAGAGGATGTGATGTGACACAGAAAAGCCATCTGCCTATTGTGCATCAGCGCCCAACCTGTCACAACTGGGGAGCTGGAAGCAGACATGAAATTTTCAGGCATCGTGAGCAAGATACACAATCGCTGCGATCAATGTTGCAGCAAGACCCTTAAAGTCGTCAGAAATTAGAGTCGGGGTGGCAGGATGACTGATTTCTCTTGGATCTGTTGATACCAACCCTCACAGAAATGCTTGCATCATGCGGCCCAGTGCTGCACAGCCTGTCCCTGGCACACATACCAGGCTCCATTGTGTGCAGAGACAACATGTGTCCCTCTCTCCGTCCCCCCTCCTGCAACCCTTTCACCGTCAGCTGCTGCTTTTCTGTGATCAGTAGATTGATTGGTGGAGAAATCAGTAGTGTAATGGCTGCGCTGGATTGATGGATTAGTTCTCTCTCTTACATTTGCAGTACAACATTACTGCCTAGTTCCATTTCAGCCTAAGTAGTTTGCTTCCAGTCCAGTAGCTCTTTAGTCTTAAAAGCCTGGGTAAATCCAATAGGCGAGAACATTTTCATGATGAGGTGATGAGCTGTAGGTGAGGTCAGAGGCTAATGGAGCTTGATCCTCACACACTGCAGAGTACATTGTGATTGGACAACAGTGGAATGACCTCATCCTGAGTCATTTTATCCTTTTTTGGCTATTAACACATCTACATTATGAAAGAAGGTCTAACAGTCTCTGAATTCTAATATGTCTGGCTTCCTCTCTTCATTTTGTGGACTTTTAATGTGGCAGTGTCGCCGACATCCATTCAGGCAGAACTGAATTGTAAATGGCTTCATGCTGTTTTGTGTCCCAGTTTCCTCTAACGGGAAATAAAAACAGTAATGACTGAAATAATTCTGCATTGATGAAACTGGGCCACTGCTCACCAGCACAGTGAACTAGTGAGAGATACATGGGATTAAAAACCTGGCTGAAAGATTCTGCTAACAGTCTTATTAGCGGCAGCCTCGTTTTGTCTTTACTTCTCTCTGCTCCGTTTTTCCCCCTTTGGACTCTTACACAACCCCTCATTGTTTTATGTGTTTTATGAGTAATTCCAGGTGATCCTTGTGTGCAGATGGCCTGTACGGAGCTGTGACTGTTTTCATCTCAACAGTGCAACAACTCGCAGCTCCCATTAGCCCCCTGATGTTCAGAGACCAGCAGGATGAATCAGGCCTGTTTTCAAGTGCCAGTGACAGTGCAGCCTTCCAATTAAAGCCTCTGTCTGTTTGTCTGTCTGTCTCAGACTAATTAAACAGGGGATGTATCCACGCCCTGCAGGCAGAAAGAACAACTTCATATGCAGGTTTGGGCGTTTAGATTCCTATCACGCCTTCTGTCGCTTATGCAAATGGAGACCAAACCGTCAGGTGGTTCTAAGCGTAAGTCTACTGAAAATGAAATGATGAGGAAAAGTGATTTACTCAGCCACTTCTCGATTTCCAGCTTATTGATGGAAATTTTAAAGCCACACGACCAGCTGGATTTAATTTAGGAGACAAGTTATGCATTTTATAGTAATCCAGCCACCAAAGTGTCTGGGGTGGGGGGTGGTACCTTGTATATATTACTGTCACCTCCATGTTCCAATTTTCAGCGTGAGATGCAGTTTTAGATGCACTATTAGAGGTTTTCCTCTGAGGGGAAGTCCTCAGGTAACAGGCAGGTGTAATCTTATACCGCTTTCACCCTGAAATTATTGATGCTGGATTTTCTAATGCAGATCGACCCTCCTTTTGTCAGCTTTTGATCATTTTCACATTTCCCGCAGTGGCGGCTCTGGTATTTTCCTCCCTTTCATACGTCATCTTGTTTTTATGTTGTTGTTAGAACATTAATATTATTGATATATTGATTTTTGTTACGTTCCTCTATATAACGAGTAGTTTATTGTGATGGTCTTCAGTACTCAGTAAGTGGGGGTTCAGGACGTTACATTCTGGCTGATTCTGATAAGTAGAATATGTTTTATGGAGGGAAAGGGATGCATTTCATTGTAGAATGCCCCCCCCACCCCCCCCCACCCGTACCTTTTCCTGTTGATCCCAGCATGAGTACTTTGAGATTTATGTTTGATTTAAGTATGCAAGTACAGCGCAGATTTGAGAATGTCCGAGCGCAGTCTGTGTCCACAAGTTTCTCCAGCATGTAGCTGCGGGGCTCTGGATCGGCGTCCGTCCCAGGTTCTTTTTCAGCATGGTAAGCGGTGCTTGACAACACAGAGGGCGCCGTCAGCACAGCTAGCGAGCTGGAGACGCTCCAGGGATTCTCAACAGCCAGGAACATCAATGTAATTGGGGCATTTGGCGAAATAACACGGAACACCTTTCACATTGTAGCAAATTTTGCAGCAAATTTTGCAGGCCGCCTGCAGGGAAACTTGACCTGGGAAATGCCACAACAACCCGTTTGTATATAAAAGACCTACATCGATCTGGTATCAACGTGGGATTTCCCTGCGGTGTGAAAGGGGATTAACAGAAAATGTAGAGCAGGAGTCACGGAGCAGGTTGTTGCCCTAAAGTGGAAATGAAATAAAGATGTGTGTATCTGTTGAAATGTTGTTACGCGGGTCAAGTGATTTCCTGTCAGTGGGCTCTGGAAACACACGGCCAAGATTCACCCTTTGTCTCTCACACAATTGTCAGACACTCTCACATGGCCATCAGATATGTCGGATACTCGCTGCCATCCATAAACATGATCTGCTTGTTATTCCCGTCTCATCCCTCCTCGGTGTTTTTGTCAGCTGTAGCCTCTGATGTGCTCGCTCTAGTGTGTACGTGTGAGAAACAGCTGCCAAGGGACCCCTCATCTCTGTTTTCCACAGCCCTCTTCCTCTTCTCACTGCCTGCCAGAGAGTTTCATGCTACTCTGCATGAACCCAGCAGTGTTCCAAACAGCGCAGTCGCTCCGCTCAGCCCTGACATTTCTGTGGCATTTCAGCGGCTCCGCCGGGACGCAAAGTTTGGTGATCAGCTGTCAGGAAACTCGTTGCAGCGATTAGTAGCGCGCATGAGCGCCAGCGAGCACCAGCCTCCATTAAACGTCGGGCTGTGCGGTGTGTCATTGTGATTTTAACGTGTGTTTAGGAGAGGAGAGCGAGCAGAGTGTGTGTGAGTGTGTGTGTGTGTGTGTGTGTGTGTGTGTGTGTGTGTGTGTGTGTGTTCCACTGAGAGTTTGTAAAAACTCCTAGATAGATTCAGTCAGAGGCTGACTGTTCGTGTGTGTGTGTGTGTGTGTGTGTGTGTGTGTGTGTGTGTGTGTGTGTTTATCAGACCGATGGTACCTGCCCCACTTTTCACTCTAGTTGCCCCCCCCTTCCTATTTTCACCCTTCTAATTAGCATGAACACCAGACTCTGAATGCTCAGAATTGTGTGATTTGCCTTAGTTTTACTTATTGTCAGTGAACTGTTTCTAATGTCACTGTGGTCTTTTGCTGACCTGGCCTTGACTGCTTTTTATGGGATGTATGTTTGCGTCTGAGGGCCTCTTCCTGCCAACTAACAGCCTCAATTAGTCCCTGAACTGCTTCTTCTTCACAGCTGAGGTGTTTCTGATTTCAGCTTTGGAAAAACTGTTTAGCATAAATAATACATTTAGTAAACACTATTGTTCTGCTTTAATGCTTTGATGTCTAACTTTATTGCAGCCCTTAACTGGCTGCGTGTGTGAGTAGAGTGATGATAGCCATTCATTCGAAATATGCAGATCAGCGTCCGTAAAGTTGAACTAATGCATCTTTGTTATTGACCAGCAGGTCTAGTTGCACTGATGTGACCAGACCAGATGGTCTCTGATTGCTGAGGTCATTCTAGCAAGTTTTAATTGGTGAGAGAAGTTTAAGAGGTTGGAAGGCCTGAGTGGTGATCAGGACACCCCCCCCCCCCCCCCCCCCCAGGACTCTGCCTGCAAGGGGTCAATATTGAACTTGCAGATTTTCTGTTTTGGATAACAATATTTAGGATGTTGAGCGTGAAGCTTAAACAACAATTCACAATTAAATTGACTTTGATTGTGATCCATTTTTAAAATTCATCTTTTTTGCTTCTATACGAAGGTGGTGTTGTACGTTTAGATCTGTAACCCAACTCTCTCCATTGCGCTGTGGATTTATCGGCCGTCTCTGCTCATCTTTCAGGTTTGGGGAAAACTAAGAGGAAGACGAGCGCTCGCGATGCTTCACCGACTCCAAGTTCAGACACGGAGTACCCCTCTAATGGCAGCGGGGGCGGAGGGGGGGGAGGTGGAGCTGCAGAAAGAATCTATGACCTCAACATCCCCGCCGTGGTCAAGTTTGCCTATACAGCAGAACGGGAAGATGAGCTGACCCTGGTCAAGGGCTCCAGAGTCACTGTGATGGAGAAATGTAGTGACGGCTGGTGGCGCGGCAGTCAGACGGGCCGCGTGGGATGGTTTCCTTCCAATTATGTCCAAGAGGAGCTCGGAGGGGCCGATGACAGAGGCGAGGGGGATTCTTCCCGATCCTACCACAGAGGTCCCCCGGGGATGTCGACGGCTAATGGGCGCGTAGGCGGCCGTGCCGAAGTGCTCCACTTGGTTCAAACGCTCTATCCCTTCAGCTCGGTGACTGAGGAGGAGCTCAATTTTGAAAAAGGAGAGGTGATGGAGGTGGTGGAGAAGCCTGAGAACGACCCAGAGTGGTGGAGATGTAAGAATTCACGTGGCATGGTGGGCCTGGTCCCTAAGAACTATGTGCAGGTGCTTGATGAGCGGGCAGATGTGCCTCCATCGAGCTCCCCGCAGAACCGCCGCGTGACACCAGCTCGCTCAGGGAAGTTTGCTGAGAGGGACTGGTACTACGGCGGCATCACCAGACTCCAGGCTGAGTGCATACTCAATGAGAGAGGAGAGGAAGGAGACTTCCTCATTAGAGACAGCGAGTCATCGGTGAGTCTGGGGGGTGAAGTCATGGACGAATGAAAGACGCCCACATCGCCACGCTGTCAATACATGTACACATCCTCAATGATTTAATCCTGCAAACAAAAATAGCATTACTGTGGATTGGATCTGGCCTTTATTAATGTTTTTCACTTATTTGTTTTAATTTTCACTATTTTACAGACAACGTATAGATTTATTTCTGTGTGAGCAGATGCTGCCACCTGCTGGACAAACGTCATGCATCGTCACATTTCTTTGAGAAACTTCTCTTTATAACCACAATTCTCTCATTTCTTTACTTTCAGCCCAGTGATTTCTCTGTGTCCCTGAAGGCAGTCGGCAAGAATAAGCACTTTAAAGTGCAGCTATCAGACGGAGTGTACTGTATCGGCCAGCGGAGGTTCAACTCCATGGATGAACTGGTGGAACACTACAAGAAAGCCCCCATCTTCACCAGCGAACATGGAGAGAAGCTGTACCTGGTCAAACCGCTGCTGTGATACATCTGCATTCACACTGGATCTCCCTCTCTCTCTCTCTCACACACACACACACACGCACACACACACACACACACCTAATAATATTGCCACTCCTAACCGTCTTAACTCCAGCCTTAGCCTTGGACCCTTTGCCTTGGCGTCTGTACTGCATCCAGATCCTCAGACACTCCTGTATGTGTTCTAGACTGTCGCCCTCTGCTGGTGATCAGGTGAAACTCTTTCAAGCTCAGTGAAGAACTGACAGCCCCATGATGAGCACTGTGTCAGGTAAAATCTCCAGCTGCTTTTTCGTGTACCACACAGTGCATAATAAGCCTCTGTCATTTGTGTGACCGTAACCACGTCGCCCAAGGCCTTGTTTGGGTTTGAACTCTCCCACCAATGTCCATCGTTGTCTATTTACGTGCACGCACATTGTCGTTTTCACCATTGCTCTTAATCCACACGGGAGAACAGACGGAACTCAAACTGATGGATTGTCCTTTAAAATAGACTGTTTTTTTTTTTTTTTAGTGAACGTTATTGTTTCCATGTTAAATCTTTTTTTTTTTTTTTTTTTTTAAGCTAATTTAAAATCCTCTCTGGACTTCACCAAGTGACCAGAATCACTCTTGCCTTTTTCTCCTCATTTTACCATTCCTCTACATGACTTCTCTCCCAAATGATGTGTTTCTGTCACACGTTTGCTTCCATCCTCCTTTCCGTCTTCACGCCTCAGAAGCGATTGCGTGAATATAACATGTCTGGTAACTTCTAAGAGGCAGTGTAGGGAAGATTAACCCTGGAACAAATACATCACAGTTAACGGCCCCATCACCACCCCAGCCACGTGGTTGAAGCCCAACCGACATCGGTGTTCCGGGGTGAACTCAACAGGGGAGACTTCTGATATCCTGTGATATCCTGAGTTTGAATGTTTATTAATGTAACCGAATGTGCCACGCTGTACCCATACTACTGGCTCCATGTCTGCACTGTAATCACCATTCATCCATTCAGGCTGATGCTCAGTACCTGATACTGCTTCACACTGTTCCATGCTCTAGTGCGTATCTGTTGCTACACGAGGAGACTGACTGAAGGAAAACACGTTGTAGAGGTTCACAGTACCGACGCTGCTGTGATTGAGTTCAGTTCTGAAAAGCCTCTGAAGGAAAAGTGGCGCTGCGCTTTTCAGCCAAGACCCCAACAAAACGCCATCTAATAATGGGCCCAACTTCAACACTAAGACGTCCGCGAGTCGTACTCTCAGTTTACCAGATGAGTTGGAAACTCAGAAATTTGTGAAACCAGTTCAATTTGCTGAAAAGCCAAAAATGGGTCATCTGGTATGGAATGTAATACCAGACCTTCCAAATTCTTTTCTGTGTTCCTTCTTCTGCTTGTACATTTGTTTACCAATGGAAGTGTTGTTGATCATGGGGTCGTCAGCTTTTATATATCTGAATGTTATTGAGCATTGTTATTTAATTCTTGTCCCCACTGTATGTATATATTCCAAAATAAGATGAGGTGCATATATGAATCATTTAGATCAAACTATGGTACTGTATCACCGACAACGTGATGAGAATTGAAATACTTTTGTTCAATAAAATTTTTGAAGAATACTAAGATGAAATGAGTGGAGGTGTGTGATTAGCAGCGTTGTTTGTTCCAGAGACTTCACTCGATGCAGCTCAGCAAGGCTCTGAGACAAGCGTGACAATGACTTTCAAATTAAGATTAGGAATTCTAAAGCTCATGAAGCATGGCCACCTTAAAATAAACATGACTCCAGGTTCTTTCAACCCACTGATGGAGAAATATGGATGTTCAGATTTGATTATTTAAATAGATGAAAGTGATTTAGGAGTAACGCTGATAATAGTTGGCTAAATGTTTAATGTTGTATAAATACAGCTTGCATCATTCTACTTTAAGTAAGCCTTCACAAACTGTCTAACGACATCGGATCAAGGCTCTTCCAGAACAGCGTGTCTCCAGCTGATGAAATCAGAGTGAAATTCGACCTTTTCAGCCTCAATGGAAATGACTCTTGGCGGCTGCAGTACAGTCAGACTACCGCACGGTGGCAGTAGAGACCCTCCACCGTTAAATGTTGCCTCGTGCGTCACCTTTGTCCAGGTAGAAGACAGTCTGGGGACTGCAGACAATCATGGGGGACAACAATTGAAACCCGGTTCTCTTGGGTAATAGCTACATTTATTCTACTACCCAATACTCACTTTTATAAGCAGGAAGTCTCAATTCATAGATAATGGCTCATTTAGATTTTAGAAAAAACACTTGTTTGTAAAAATATTCATTTGTGACTCTTGTCTGTGACAGTTGCCTCCCATAAAGGTAGCATATAAGGACAACTCCCTCGATGGGCTTTACAGTAAATATTCTCTGTAGAACAGACAAAGGAGTTGGAGACAAGCACAATATTTTTTGTTATAGCCTGAAGTAAAAATAGTAATATTTCCTCCCTCAGTCACAGAATGACAAAACTAAAATATAGGAGCAATTCCAGGGGCAAATTCGAAGCATCTTTGGCCCTGAGAGACCTGGACTGAGCGATGAGCTGTGACTGTTTTCCTCCAAACACAATGAATAACGAAAGTCTGTCATTTAACAGCTTTGTTCAGGAGGTCCAGGTGGATTTTCCGGAGTCATTTACTTCTCTCTGACCTTTCTGACACAAAGATCAGATGGATGGTTGAGCTGTGCAGTGAAGGTTGACCTTAAGGAACCTTCTTCCATCTGCACCCAGGAGCTCTGCAGCTCCGCCAGAGTGACCTCTGGGTTCATGTTCACGGTTCTTACTGAGACCTTTTTCCCCTCAGATGGTTCAGGTTGGACACTCAGCTCTGACAAGAGTCCTGGTTGGTCCAAACATCTCCCATTTCAGAATGATGGAGGCCACGGTGACCTTAGGAACCATCAGTGCTGCAGAAATGCTTTGTTAGCCTGGATCCAGTCCAGTCTCTGAGCTCTGGAGGAAGCTCTTCTGACCCCAGGGTTTGCTCTATGATGTCATTTATTTTAGTTTTTCTTTTTGCTAAATTAGCAAAAACCTTTCACACAAATAGAGGATATTTTATTAAGTGTTGTTATTGTTATTTTACCATTAATGTTGATGACAGACGACTAAAGTTTACATTGGGTCAACTGTATTGGGTCAATATTGTTTTTCCATCCTTTTAAAATAATCCCATTTTGTCAAGCTGATCTGAGCAATGTGACTTTATTATGGTCCAACTCTTCCTCAAAATTGATTTAGTGGTTAAATACACTTGATCTGATTAGAAAGCACAGAAATGGAGGCAAAAGGAGCATTTTATGTCAGGAGGGATTGTGCAAACAAAATCTTTCCCCCGCATGGAACCGTTTGGTAAATTCTGTCTAAACAGCGGTGGAAAGTGTAGGGTCTTCATCAGATTTTCCTCTCCATCACGCTGACCTGGTGGCTGGTGAGATAAAGGCACACGATGGCGGCTGCTCTGCTCACCGGGCCTCTGTCAACTCTGCAGGCGGCCGGAACGCAGCCAGAAATTTAATGTAAAAGAGCAAAAACACAAACACACTGTGTGTGTGTGTGTGTGTGTGTGTGTGTGTGTGTGTGCGTGCGCGTGCGTGTGCGTGTGTGTTTTCTCCAGCCTCCCGCCGTGTCCATGTCCTTTCCTCTCTTTCTGCTCAGGAGCATCTGTCCTGTATGTTAATGTAACGCTCTATAATCGAGATAAATACGTGAAACCAGCAAACACAAGCCGACTTTCCACCCTGCAGCTGATTATTGTGACAGTAGGTGAGAAATCCATCTGGTAAACACATCATCTGCTTTTGATTGGTGTTTTGGCTCCTGCCTCTGGTCGTCTCTCGTGTTTTATATATAAAAAAGACGAAGGAAAATCAATATAGAGCAACCGCTCAAGGCATAAATCTCACACTGGGCTGCTGATGGCGCCGACAACAACAAGATAAATATACATCATCTCTAACTAATGAGGGAGTTAACAGATGTGACCTCTCTTTAGTTTACACCACCTTGCCTGAAACCATGTGTCACTTTCACGTCTTGAGGTCATGTTCGTCTTAACGGGGACACGAGAGGTCAACGCCAAGTTCAGAGGTGTTTCTGACGCGGGCCGGCACGGAGAGGCGAAGCGTTAAGAGCAAACACATGTCTGCATCCCAGAGGGTTGAGGAACTCTGCTCCAAACACAATTTCCTCCTCATCAGATAAGGCAAGACAACAGACGACCTTTGATCCAGTGGAGATGACCTTGACACATGTATTCAGTGTCCTTTTTCTTTTTTTTACGGCTACATTCTGGCTCTGAAATGTCTATTCTACACCAGCCTGTGATGGAACCTGCTGATTTGAGGTTCTTTCCTACCTATTCCTGTTTTCTCTGACAATTAGAGCCAAATATGCTGCACATCTGACACTAACTTTACTGAGCATTCAACCCTTTTTAAAAAAAAAACAACTTGTTCTTAGTAGTCCATCTAATGTTAAAACATTATTCATTATTTTGAAGAATAATGAATGTTTAGTTTTGCTCAGATAAGTGTTGCTCAGCGATGGTGTGCACGTAGGTTCTGGACACGTCTTGGACAATGACTGAATCCATCCCATCTGCACGACAGCTTGTGTTCCACTCAAAAGGACTTGACGTGGTAACAGAGCGTAGATGCGCCGTTATAAATAAAGCTGTGAAATAATGTTCGCACCTCTGTCCAGCTCTGTTCTCTGCCATCGCGGACAGAGCTGCGGGAGGGAGGACGGGGACCGACAGTCCACGTCCACGCTGGTGTCTGCGGGCGCCTGACTGACAGAGGAGAGCCGCCGTCCTCTGTCGGGAAGTGAGTTCGCACATTTGATGAAGGCGATGACCTTCGATGACACACGGATGAGGGAGACTCGCTTTATCACTATGGTGTTTAGTTTGTTTACAACATGGCGGCGATCCGGTTCAAACCGTCCTAATGTGGCAGCTAAATGACACATAACAACCTAAAAGGCATGACATCAAACACAGTTAGAGCCATTTTGCTGCTCTGGGTGACCTCTGAGGTCGCTTTGACACACTGACTGTGCAAAACTGCAGCCGTATCAACAGAAGTTCAGAATAAAACAAAATGTGTGCACGTGTGCACGTGTGTTTCCTTGGTTTTAAGGGTGGTGGTTAGTCCACAGGCTCCTGCAAGCGTCCAATGACGCTGGGCCGGCAGGAGTGAGTTGCGGGGAGTGAGTCCCCTCCTGCCCGGCCACCAGCAGTCTCAACAGACAGTTTTTGCCCCAGGCCATCTCCCTCCTCCATAAACTACCCCCGCCCCCTCCCCCCCGCTCTGTCATCATGAAGACCTTTTTTCCTGCCTTTCACGTGTAAATATTTCTATTCTTTTTATTTCACTTTCTACAGAAAGTGCTGCCCCAGAACTGTGTGCCCTGACCCTTCTGAGTCTGCAGTTCCCACAAAGGTCATGGATCATTATGGGTAAGTAGGACAAGCTCAACTGCCCTTCAGCCAAAATATACCACAAACAGTGTGTCTGCGGCCTCCATATTTTGGGCTTTAAATATTTTCTCCCACCAAGAAAATCTGTATTTGTACTTCCTAAGTCCACATATGTCCATCGTCTTTGCTGGGTTTGTTTAAGCACATGCCTGAGGACAGTGAGCCTTTCATAAAACCCAGTATTTTTTTTGGTTAGCATTTTTTGACAGGGGCTTACTGTCGGCTGATAAATCCAAAACACAGGAGGTGCTGCGTTCACAGGAAGGATGAGAGCGGAGGACTTGTGGCTCCAGCAAGATTTAACCAGACAGCTGCAGAGCGCAGGCTTCCAAAACAAAGTCGTTTGGACTGGATCAGTGGCTGAACAGCTGCATATTTGTGACAAGCAGCCAAAATGGCGACACTTGGCTTCAATGTGGCACTCGATATGTCACAAATACAAGGACACAGTCGATGCTCAAGGGTTCCTTAGTGAGGCCTCTGAGTGTATCTTCAGTCCGACCAATCAGTGTTACTGAGAAGTGGCTGCAACACAGACAACAATAAAAACGCGAGCTTTCTGTAAACAAATCAGAAGTTGAACCCAGTTTAATGCATTAAACTGACGGGTCTCTCCTGGATGATGCGGTTCTGTGATGGAGGAATAAGTATTTTCCTGCATTATCATCCTTAAAGGAATTCCTTTAACCTCCAGGTACCCTCACATTATAGGAGGGTGAGTTCAACTCTGGAACTCATGTTTGAGGTTTCCCAGAATGCTTTGGGAGGACTAGGTCACATTACTGGAGATCAAACCCAAGAGCTGCAATGGCAGCTTTTCTGCTGATGGAGCTGATGGGTTCAATATTTCACCTGAAGTCAAGTTTTTGAGTTGAGACCATGAGACTAATGACTGGAAGCTGCACATGTGGGAATGCTGAAATATTCCAGGCTTTCAAAGCACTTTCACAGACTCCATTCGTGATGGAAACGATTCTTCCTGTGACACAGATGGAAACTTTAGAGGGGAAGAATTCAGTTGGAGTCTCGAGTCTGCAGGCGAGGGAAGGGTGTGTGTTGGGGGGTGGCCACCGCATTCCACCAAAACAAACCAGTTCTAGCTCTTAAAGTCCGGGTCGCCGCCCACCCTCCTCCCGGTCGTGCAGATGTTTGTGCACCACTGTGGCGTTGGAGCAGACCAAGGAGGACAAGATGGCATCCCAGCAGCTCTGGTTGAGGGTCCTGGGGTTGTTTTTACTGTTGTTTGCATTTCATGGTGAGTTTAGTTCTTTCCTTCCTTATTCATGAATTCCATTTTAAATCGTTCTCTGTCTCCACTTTAAGTATATTTTTGTGCTGGGAGGATGATTCAGTGCAGAATTGGAGGATGTGGGAGTTGTGTTTACTTCAGGTGAAACACATTTTATACTGAAGACTTTCTGTTCAGGGGTCACGAGAGATTCAAAATGTCCCGTAGAAACATCATCACTGCTTCTCTTTGTTATCACAGCTGCATGATAATGAAGCAGGCTTTTGCAGACTGAAGTTTGAACCTGCAGGAAACATAAAATGTCATAAATAAATAAATAAATAAATAAATAAATAAATAAATAAAACAGCAATACGTCTGAAATGGATCCTTATAGATTTTTACAAGGCAGGTTTTCATCAAGTCAGCTCAACGTCTTTCCAACCTGGAAGCCTTGAAAGAAGCATAGCTCAGGTCTGTTGTTTATTCTGAGTGCTGCACGGCTCATTCCAGGCGGGCTTTTGTGGCCGTATGTGCTCGTACCAGCTGATGCTCAAACATGTGAGAAGATCTTCTCTACATCCGCCTTCAGTCGGCACCAGGGAGGATTTTGATCTGTTAAAAACCTCAGATTAAACCATGTAGAGGAAAAAAACCTCCCAGCAAATGTAAAGGGACCAACGCCAATGTCTGGACCAACGCCTTAGGAGTGCACCTTTTGTCCACATGAGGATTTGCCACGCATCATATAGCTCCGACACTCCAGAGGGGCAGGAAGGGACTCGCCTGAGCAAATGATCATGAAAGAATGCATATTTTTTTGTCATTTCAACATGGTTCTTTGAAGCTGAAGGGTTCATGGCTGACTTTGACAGCAGGCATAAACACTGTCATGTGATTGATTTGGTTTACAGTGGTCTAACTAAGCTGAGTGTGTCTGACTCCTCTGAACAGATGTGTCCACCTCCAGCAGCCTGCACAGGATCCTAAAGAGAAGAGACGGTAAACTCTGAACGTCTGACTCATGTTCATGAAGCGGGAGATCAGAAATTTAAGTTGAAGGTCGTAAAAGAAAAAAGTGGCAATAATGAGTTACGAGTACGGTAGGTTAATTGTTATATAAGAAAAGAGGGGCTGTAAGTTAAATTACCTTGATAGAGCAGAGAAATCTCCAACGTGTGTGATGAGACGCTCATGTAGCTGCTCTCTGCTTCTGCTCAGCTTTAAACCCACCCTCCAGGGCCGCGGTGGCCATCCCATCCACCAAAGCTCAGGAGTTCTTAGGCAAACTGAGCCGGACGAAGAGAAATATCTGGGACCGCAGCAGAGCAGATGTGCAGCAGTGGATTCAACAGTTTATGTACTTGGGATTTGATGAGCAGGTGGGTGAAACCTGGATTAGGAGAGCTCAGAACTCTGTCGCCAACAAAAAGCAAATGTTTCCATGGCAACTTTACACCTACAAATGAGAACACTCTCAGGTCCGTCCATACTTTTCCTCTAGTCAGTGAGAGCAGATTTCAAGGGTTAAAGCAGCGAAGAAGACAAGCAGGGTTAATGTTAGCGTTGGGGTTTGCTGTGTAATGGAATTAGCATTAGGGTTGTGATTAGGGTTAGAATTAGGGTTAGGTTTATGGTTGGGGTTAGGGTTAGAAATTAGGATTTGAGTTGGGGATAGGGATACAAATTGGGGTTAGGTAGGTTAGGGTTACGGTTAAGTTTAGGATCAGGGTCAAGGTTAGAATTAGAGTTGGGGTTAGTATTAGGATAAGGGAATGTACCCTGCCTCCTGAATCAGGGTTAGGATTAGGGTTCAGGTTAGGGTTAGGTGGGTTAGTGTTGTGGTTAGGTTTAGGGTTAGTGTAGGAATTTGGGTTAGCATTAGGGCTATAGGGGTTAGGTTTATGGTTGGGGTTAGGGTTTAGGGTTAGAGTTGGGGTGAGGGGTTAGGGTTATGATTAGGGTTGGGGTGTGGTAAGGGGTTGAGTCAGGGTTAGGGTTAGAAATACAGTTAGGTTTAGGTTTATAGGTGGGTTGGGATTAGGATTGTGATTGTGGTTTGGGCAAGAATTAGGGTTAGGGTTGCGGTTATGGTTGGGTATAGGCTTACAAATAATGGTCAGTGGTTAGGGTTGGTTAGGGTTAAGGTTAGGGTGAGTTGGGTTAGCGTTAGAATTAGTGTTCGGGTTAGGGGTTAGGTGGGTTAGGGTTGGTTAGGATTAGGGTTGGGTGAGTTAGGGTTAGGTTAGGGTTAGGTGAGTTAGGGTTAAATCAGGGTTAGGGTCATGGTCAGTGTTAGAATTGGGGTTAGGGTTAGGATAAGGGTTAGGGGAATGTACCCTGCCTCCTGAATGAGGTTTAGGGTTTGGGTGGGGTTTGAGGTTGAGTTTGGGGTTAGGGTTAGAAATGGGGTTAGGGTTTTGGTTTAGTGTGTGATTGAATTAGAGTTTGGCAACCAGTTTTCTGATAAAAACCTGTGACTGTTTGAGGAGGAAATATGTCACCCACAGTCAAGGATTTGAGTTGACAGCAATGAATGTTTTGAGGCTCTACTTTCTTAGGTTCACAATTATGGCCCTGGCTTGTCGGGGTGGGGTGGGGGGGGGGGGGGGGTTGTTATTAAAAATGATGGCAGTAGAATGATGAGTGACAGTATAGCAGTGAAGCCTGGGACTAGCCCTTAATCTCATGCCTTCAGGAGACCTCAGCCATGTTGTACATTTAAATTGGCACTTTGGTTGTTAAACTATACATTCTGTCAAAATATGTTGACCAAATTTTGTGATTGGCGCTACCACAGTTTTAAAGCAACTGTAACTTTACAACTGGCGTCTTTTTGGGTTGTTTTTTTTTACGGTCAGTCCTCTTGCTATAACAGTGTGTGCTGGTGTGTTCACGTCATATGGCCGACGTTCCCTGAAGGCAACAGGTCCAGGCTCCCACACCTGGAGGGCCACGAGCCTGAACCTGTAAGTGTTTGAAATTGAAAAAAACCTGGGAGGACCCCCCCACCCCCACCCCCCTCCAAAAAAACCAAAATGAGTAAAAACCAAAAGTATGAGTTTTGAATTGAAAAATAATAAATAAAAAAAAAAAAAAAAAAAAATCCTGGTTTTAGTTCAACGATCAAAACCTGAAGTTTTGATTAAACCTGAAGTTTCACCCCGCCCCCCCCCCCCCCCCCCTTTCTCTCACCAGCGGTTGGAGGCTGACCTGTCTTATTGGATGGACCAGGCTCGCTCCAACAACCAAGGCCGTCAGCATCACTATGACGAGAACTCCCCCACTGGCCCCCGGGACCCAAGTTCATACAGATATGGAGCCGATGTCAATTATGACTATTATTGAGTTGAGCCCGATAGAAGCTTGGTTTGAGGCCTCTCTGGGCTTTAATTTGACTGATTTGTTGCTTCATTCTACATTTCGCAACTTAGAATTTGCAGTTTCCTTTACTGCAACTGCTTGTGGACTTTATTTTATATAATGTTGGAAATCTGATGGTTTTCATCTCCTCAGATTGCAGTTAATAAACAAGAGCTTTGTAGAGATCTCCTGCCTCTCAATTCCCCTTACAAAACCCACAAATATATAATCCACAAAATATTTTATTAAAATAACATCTGAGATTGATAATGCACATCTTGACATTTCACAAAGCAGAAGACAACAACGTCCTGATTCACACGCAGCGACGCTCCCACGGTCTGAGCAGGACTGGGCCGGTCCTGCGCCGCCACGGCGTGAACTGCTGACAGGGATATGGCACACCACCGATGGAGGACAAACTCAAGTGGACAGTCGGGCGCCTCACCCCTGGAGAGACACCCCACACACACACACTTCCCCACCCAATCACCCAATAAAATAGCTAAAATAAACTAAAAACACTGAAAGCACAATAAGAGCTGCGACTCATCACCAGGGTCGGGATTTCAATAGCAAAAAGCAAAAAAAAGCCAATCGGGTGTCTTTCCTCGAGTCCATCCAAAACACAAGCAAGGCAACTATTCTTTTATTATGTGGTTCTAGTTGTCCTTCTCCCCATAGAGGGTTCCCGGGGTGCCTCATTCACTGTATGCTGCAGAAGCTTCCAGGGCCGTCTGAAGGAGCTTTACTTCTCGTCTCTGACAAGTCTGTGCTGAGGGAGCAGGGACCTCAGTTGTGCCGTGGTCGGCCTTTCTTCATGCGGGCGGCTTTGGGTTTTGGGATGTACTGGTTGTTGGCCTGGTGCTCCAGTTCCCGGCTAAAATAATGGATGGTTTTATTCAACCCTTCTTCCAGTGGTACCTGCAAACACACAAACATGCACTTAAAGATCAGGGGACAGGAAGGTGAAGATGCGTGAGGCTGGGAGTGATCGGCCTCACCCCCCCCCCCAGAGGAGCCCATTAAAAAATCTGACAGGTAGAGGTTTTACCATGCTGATGACGCAGAGCTCACCAGACCTCCAGGGGGTTCCGTTTTAATTTTTTTCCCTCTATCTTTAAATGCACACGCATCATTTTAGGTGGGACAGTGGGATTATTTCCCTCATTTCTAAAGATCCTGAACCATTTTCCCAGCTGTGTCCTCAATCATAGTTCTAGAACGTGTGAGATGGTGAATTGCTCTGTCAGTCCACCACAAGCAATCAGCGGCTGAGACCCAATTGAAATGAAAGTAATCCTGCTGTGTCATTCTTACACAGCATTTTCTCTGATACGGGTTGAAAAATTGGAGAGGGTGCTCGAAGGGCCCCCAGGTTCACTCCCTCCCTCACAGGGGGTTCAGTCACATCCACCGATAGACCTCCAGAGACAGCGGAAACATTAAACTTATCCTTTTGCACAGAGTGTTCTGGTGTCCTGGAAGAGGGTGAAGGCTGACCAGCACCACTTGGTGGGAAGGTCATCCCACCACACACTGGCCATCAGGATGACACAGATGACAAAGGTTTCACTTCATTCACACGAGCCCATAGAAGTTGGCTGTAGAGGCTTTGCAGGACGCTCCCTCTGTAAAGTCTTTGGCCGATTGGGAGTCACAGGGACAGCCAAAAGAGGGCCATTAAAGCTGCAAGTGAAGCTGCAGAGAGAGCCACGAGGTGGCTGTGGCTGAAAGGGCAGATCCCTGGGTTGCTACTGGGACACAAGCCGGGTCTTGATCACCCCGGCTGGGTCGCCTGGGCGAGGGTGTATGATGGTGTGAGACCCGAAACACCCTATGAACCCAGGATACATCACTGATCACATTTAAGTCCATCAATCCTACTGTGTATATGAGTATGAAATGGAAAGTGCAACTGTTGAGATCAGATTGGAACCCTGTTCACCAGCTCCAGCACCTAACATCTTTACCCTCTACGCCCTGAATGCCAAATTAAACTCCAAAAACTCCAGGAGGGAAGCCAACACCCGCCTCATCCATCAACCTCATCAATCACTATGCTGAAGGAAAGAGTGAGCATCCATCACATGTATCAACAGGCGACAGTGCTGAGAGCCAGAGGAGCCTCCAGAGCAGGAACTGACAGCTATAAACACACACCCCGATCACTTCTCTTTAACCAACACGAGTTCGTTATGAAAAGTCATGAAGTGTGGACAAAAGAGGAAAAGAATCCTGCTTCTATAAAAGAATTAAAGAAGGTGATGAACTTGTGTAACTAACAGAGGGCAACCAGGCTCTCTGAAGCCTGAATACAGCTCAATTCCACCGGCAGCCTGGTCAGAAAACACCTCCAAACCCTTCAGCCAATCAAACAAAGAAAGTTTGTGTTCAGCAGACGCCCATCTGTTGCTAAAGCCGCAGGATGTTCAGAGCTCATGTGCAGGGCAGTATGGTGCTTCTCGTGTGTCACACATACCACGGGCTCCCATCCAAGCATCATCTTGGCTTTCCGTATGTCAGGTCTTCTCCTCTGTGGGTCGTCCTGAGCCTCTGGGAGGAACTGGATTTGACTACGGCTCACTGTGGTAGAGGGAACAGATTAACTGTGCATTCTCTTCCTAAACTGTGCTGTAGATACCGGATTTGAAAGTCTGCACAGCTGCAGAAATATCCTGAAAAATGCTGATTAAATAACAACATTTGGGTGGATAAAATGGCTTTAATGTAACTGTCAACAGAGGAAACGGCAGAGAAAAGCCCTTCTATGAGACTTTGGTGTCCTTTCAAACAATATGTGATGGACGTGGATGCGAGGACTTACCAACGAGACTTTTGATAAGACGAGCAAACTCCAATATGGTGTGTTCCTCTGGGTTCCCCTGAGAACAGATTCCATTTTAAAAAGTTCCTATTTTCACTGCACATTCAGTTGAAATTGTCAGAGCTGAAAAGGAGGCACTCACCAGATTAACAGGACTGCTGATGTTACTGTTCATCAACAGCACCAGACCGTTGACCAGATCACTGGGGGGAGAGAGAGAGCGAGAGAGAGGTTTTTTACAAAAATACTGTATTTACAGTTTACACAGGGACACAAGCCCTGTTCAGAACACAAAAACAACAATAAATAAATAAATACTATAAAACAGCGATACAACTATCCCACAAGGGGTTGTGCAAATTGTCTTCTTTAACAGTGCAGAGTACATCTTTGAGGTCATTTATCATTTTATAAAAACCAAACTCCAACCTCAGCCTACACCTAACGTTACAACGCCACACTGAGGCGGCCTCACAATCTCCGTTTTTTTCAATCTTGTTTTTTCTGTAGATGTAGATTGCCATCTTGGCTTCCCCACAAATACAATTAAGGAGCTGCCACTTGTTCTGAGCAGCTTTTTTGTACCCTGCTCCGTAGATAAAACTTCTGATAGAAAACATTTAGTTAAAACCATTAAAATCACCTTTTACAACATTAAAAAGTACAGTGAGTGGCTCACACTCACTGTATGCGTGAAACACCGTCTCTCGCCCTGAGCAGAACAGGCACTGCTCCGACACAGCAGGGTCGAGAGAGAGAGAGAGAGAGAGAGAGAGAGAGAGAGAGAGAGAGAGAGAGAGAGAGAGAGAGAGAGTGAGAGAGAGAGAAAGTTCTGCAGGCTCATCTCTTCTCAGCTCTGATCTGTAGCTTTGATGGCATCATGGATGCTGCATGCATTTGTTTTATGCGCAATCATAAAAACACAACTGATTTTCGATTTACTGTTTCATTACAAATCTCATTAATTTCTAGTGATTAATGACCCTGACATGACATATTGGAGCAGACGTCTGCATTTTCTAATCTCCTTACTCCGGGCTTAAAGCCAGGGTCAATGTAATAACGCGCATAATATGTCGACCGGAAAGGGGGCCGAATTAACCTGCCGGAAAGATGCATATCGCCACCTAGTGTTGAAGAGAAGGACATCTTCTCATCACTTATCCAACAGTCTCCATCCCATGTGAACTACAGTAGGAGGAACAAATTCCGAAATTAGGGCAAAGTCCAAATAGCTCCATTAAACTGTGTGTGTAGACATACTGAGTGATGGAGAAGGTCTGAATTAAGGTGAGACTGGTGTTTTAGTTCCTGACAATTTGAGTTTACAAGAGTTTTACAAGAAGCAAAGAGCTGTTGAAAGCAAACTGCTGCCAAGACTGCAGCAGACGATAACAAGCAGCTCTGATTTCGTCCCTGATGAAATACTGGCTCCCTCTCACAGGTGAATGTCGAGTCCACACGAATCAACCAGCAGTGAATTCATAACACTGTGGAAGCGCCTGAATATTTAATATTGGTAAAAAGGTTGGTGCATATATCAGAGCATTTATGTAAAAAGAAGCCAGCATGCTTGGCAACTTCCAAATGAAAATCTCAAAAGCAGCAGCGTGAGTACATTCCCCTCCATCAGGGCTGTTTAATGGTAAGTGTTTAATGTGAAGGCCCACAGGTGCAGATTCAGAACACTATAGCGAGAGCAGCTACTTTAACAGACCACCAGACACGTTCCGTAAGGCTGCTCATAGTTTTAAGATTTTCCTTGTAAATTTTTGCCATCAGTGGTGGGAAAGGTTCTGGTGATGTAACATTATGCCCTTAGTCATTCTGCAACCGTTTGAATACGTCTGATGAAACCTCAGTTTTAAATGGTGAGAAAACAAATTCTGAGGAAGTGAGAGGTCATCATCGATTCTGGCCTGATGTCTTTATTATGCAACGTCTGAACTATTATGTAACTGTATTTTCAGAAGGCTGTGCAGAGTATTAATGCGCCCTCAGTCAATAATGGTGAGGTAGTCAGTTTCTCAGAAATAAACAGGAGCGAAGCAGGTTGTTAAAGGTGTTGATTATGTCTTCTTCTGTAGTTTTCTGAGGCCTCACACCACCCACCGCCCCAACTCTTCTGCACTTTTCCTAGATGTGGGTTCAAAACCTACATAGGAAGAACTGTTGTGCAGGCTCACACCTTATGGAAGTCCTCTCAAGGCCTCCACACATTTACTTGGTAAGAAGCAATTCAAAGAGAGTCTTGTGACCAACAAATGATTTCACCTCCATGAACTTGGAGACCAATATTTGCATTTCTAGTGAAATACAGCTGATCTCCATCCATCTGTATATGTGAGCCAGGCTGGTTAGTGTGTCTCAAGAAGACCGCAGCAGCTGGAGGACAGTAATTGTACCTAAGGCATCAAGACATGAGGGTTCTACTAACATCTACCTGATGTTTGTGGAGGAAACAATTGACCCAATATATCTGTGACAGCCCTCCGATTCAAAGGCTTTATTATCAAGTGATTGATGACTTTTGCCCAATAACTGTATAAAATTGGTCAAATAACATTAAGATGCTCCTGTCGCCATATAACCTTTGTGGGTTTATGTTAGTCCGACAACTTTGTTCAAGGAAAACCTACCTGCACTGACATTGCTTGTTTACGCAGCACAAAGGTCACACAGCAAAGCGCCTGAATGTGTTTTTAAAGATATACAAGTTCTTCAAATACTCCATGTCTGTCTTCTTCCAACTGATTAAATTTGCACCTTCGTAAAAACCAAAACATATCACACCACAGACACGCTCTATCGGGCAGAAAGACGAACAACCGTTGGTATTTAATAGCCAACATCAAAGTCTGAGCTGATGCGATAGCACGCCACGTTACTTAGAGTTCACAAATCCAACAACATATCGATATCCACACATGCACGCCTTTAGTATACTTCAAACAGCGCATGGTAAATTAAATCTGTTTTGAACAGAAAATGTCTTGTTCCTTAACACAGGCACAGATAGAACAGGGCGGAATGGTTCAGAGTAGCAGGTCTGCAGCCAAACTGGAGAAATCTGGTGTTCTTACCTGACATACTGAAAGGCTCTTGTTTGGGACCCAGTACCATACACCTAAAAAAAGACAGGAATCATTATTTTTGCATAGTACATGCAAAGTTCTAGGTATACTACTAATTTATTCTTATTACCCTCTACAGAATGTGTAACTCTTGCATCAAAACAACAAACATTCCAGCCACTTTATTAGCTACATCATGCCAGTAGAAGGTGGGACCCATTTTTGGATTCAGAACTGCCTTAATTCTCCATGGCAGACTTTTAACAAGGTGTTAGACACCTTAGCCACCACATATGGTCCACTGTGGTCATAAAGGGCTGGACCTTCTCAGCAACACTACTCAGGAAGGCTGCAGCTTTAAACGATGCTCAGGTGGTACAAAGGGGCTCAAAGTGTGCCAAGAATATATCCCCCACACCATTACACCACCAGCAGCCTGAACCAGTGATATGAGGCAGGATGGGTCCATACTTCCATGTTGTGTTTACTGGCGCCTTTCTCTCATCTGAAGCAGCCTGTCCATTCTCATCCACTCATGTGTTGCTCTCATTTTCTCTTTATTTTGATCCATTCTCTGTCAACACTAGAGATGGTTGTGTGTGTGAAAATCCCAGTAGATTAGCTGTATCTGAAACACTCAGACCAGCCCGTCTGGTATCAAAAAGCAGCCATGTTCAAAGTCACTTGAGTGCCCTTTCTTCCTCATTCTGACTCTTGGTATAAACTTCAGCAAGTTGTCTTGACCATGTCAACATTCATGAGATGCTCTACCAGTGCGTGCAGTCATACGCCTTGTTTTAGATGTTCTCCTGGCATGACTACTGAAGATAAATCTCCCTGGTGTACCCAATTACACGCTCTGGCTGGAGAAACATTTTCCCATTTGAGCCACAAGATCTGGTGAGCATTCTAATGAGGAATGATAATTATAAAGATGGGCACGGCCCAGTGGCAAACTCTACAAACACGGAAATTAGACAGCCATGCTCGTCTCTGAAGTACACGAGTGAAAAAACAAGTAGACATGAATAAAGAAATAAGGCCATTTTCACCAGGAGAAACACAATAACATGGAAAATGATTTATGTTCTTGTTACTATTACAGTCCTTTAAATTGCAGTGCCCATTCACATTTGATGTTAAACTCATTCAAAATATTGCATAAACATTAAGCATAAACCAACTTGCATCCATGTCGCCTAATCATGTTGATGCTGAATAAAAAGCTCACTGTCAAAGTGCTTATATTGAAGGGAAAAGCTGTAAACACATACAGTGAGAGGTTCCCCCTGCAGAGCCTGCAGGATAAAGTTGCTGACGACACGTCCGTCGTTCATATGCATTCTGGATCCAAATGTGTTGAAAATTCTTGCTACTCTCACCTCTACTCCTTCCTGTGAACAAAAAACCAGATGTTGGAGATCTTTAAACTACTCACTCTGTTCTGCCTTGGTTTTTGTAATAATGTTAAATATTCTGCCTCTTACTATGCTTGATAGTCAACACCAAGGTTGAGTTTGCAAATAAATGCTGTAGTTATTAAGGAATGTTACGGAGTCCTGTTCCTTACCAGCTTAGTTACCCAACGCAAACGCGTCATGTATTCAACCTCACCAATAATCTACTGTACGTACATCATAAACACATGTCATTGTATGCAATTTTGATGTTACAGGTGCAAACAGTACATCACGAAAACAGCACGAAAATCAAGCTGTAATTTGTGCGACTCTAGACAGAAGTGAGACCAGCATGCAGGAGAGAAAAGGCTCCCATCTGCCGAACAAAGAAGGAATGAGGTCATCGGTGAAGACCTATTCTATAGAAATGCATGACTTTCACTCCAATACAAGGCCTTCAGCCTAATTATATTTTTTATTATAACCAGAGAGGAACTGTGAGGCACATAATATGAATAAAAACATAAAAATAATGGAGAGATTTTTCCTCCCATTGAAAATGCATTTCAGTGAATAGAACGAGCAAATGTATTCATTAGGAGGAACAAATTTGCATTCTTGTGAAGGATCAGGACACAATGGGGACGACATGATGAAGAGGCTGCCAAAGTGGTGCAGGCATCTGTGTGTGGGGGGGGGGGGGAGTGTATGAAGTGCATGTGTGCATGATCATGCAAGCATATATGTCCTTGAAGATATAATCCGATGGATGTAGATGAGTATCGGAGCTTAAGCAATGTGATCGCCTACACTAATAAAGTATAAGCAATTTACCAAATAACATCTACACACAGTAAATACACCCTTACTAAACACAACGCCAACAGCCTTACTTCACATGACACAAACGGCATTACTCATCAGAATTTGAATTTTGACAAATAATTATTTGACAAAGTGAAATCACAACACCTAGAAAATAATTCCCAAGTGTATGATAATATTTCAATAGTTTCAACAGGAAGTTAAAGTGAAGTCATACTGCATCACACAATGATTACCGGTAGGTGAAATTTGTGAAGGCTTCTGGTTGAGTGTATCCAACATTCATGAGTTTTGTAATGTTAATGGATTTGATGAAATGACATTAGATGTTATGCGTGATTGCTCCGGTCTTATGTAAACCACTGAGAGTTCAATATTGAAAGGTGACCTTTCCAAAGAAATGTCCCAGCAGGTGTGAAAAAAATAATGAGCAGCTGAGCAGGAGAAAGAGACAAAGCAGATAAATAAATATCACCTGCCTGGAGGAAAGGCAAGAGAAGTCAGTCATATCTGATCATCAAAGGCTGGTGTCAATCAACTCATAATAGCAGAAAATTCAGCTCTCAAGAACAGGCGGCTACTTAAGAAAAGCCAGAGCTTGTACCAACAGAAACGGTAGTGAAGGTTCCTCATCAAAACTAAACCCAAACTAGAATGATTTAATAAGGATTAGAGTGAAGACAGCACTCACTTTAATTAGGAGAAGTTGATCAAAAGACGTGGAAATACAATGAAATGATAGTGCTCTGATTATTCGCACCATGAACGATGGCCATACCTGTTTCATGTAGGCATAACACATGGTCTCTGCTACACGTTTCCCCTCGTCATAACACGCACGAGGGCCGATTGGGTTCACGTGGCCCCAGTACTCCTCATTTTGTGGGTGTTCTTCTGGATCTAGAAAGCAAAGTAAAAAAGAAGATAAAATTAAGTACACAGCATGCAGCTGTCTGGATGAGAGGGGGTGTGATGGGATGTAATTACTGCTTTTATTAATATCAAATTAATTCACTGCAGTAGGCTTGAAACGCATTACAATATTACAGGGCATCAATTCAACACTGACGCTTACAACTCTAATCAGAAACAGGTTTGGAGACAGTAATGTGGGTCTGAGCCACAGCTTTACTGTTACCGATTCTATTTGCTTTAATTTAGTAAATTCATTATTACAAGATTAATGCAGACATCAGCATCACTATTTAAGGTAACCTGGTGTATTCTTAAACTCAAAAAGCAATCCTAGATCTTATTTCCAAAGCCTTTAAAATGACTGTCTTTTCTTTTTTACCTCCATAAACCTCAGAGGTAGAGGCCAGAAGTAGTCTGGCACCCACACGTTTAGCCAGGCCTGCAAGAAATACAGATAAATCAAAAGATGATATATATATATATGAAATGACATTGCTTATAAAAAATATATTACAAATACTGTACCGCTGCCAAAGATACAGGATAACAATAAGAAAACGGTCTCACAAAAAAAAAATCATTGTCAAACATTAAATTACGTTTTACCAGAGTGACATCACAGTTTCCTTCATGGTGAACTGGTGGCTTCACTCTTAACCAGTGAAATATTAAATCAATGTTAATGATTATTTCTGAACATTCCTAAATGCAGACCACTCATGTGCAGCACATTTAACCTGAGCAGTGTAACAGGGATACACGATCAATAATCAATCAATGCACTCATGTACTCACCAAGCATGTTTAGCGTGCCAATAGTGTTGGTTTTGAGGGTTTTGATGGGGTTGTACATGTAGTTAGGAGGAGAAGCTGGAGATGCCAGGTGATAGATTTGATCCACTGTATTTAAAAAAAAGGTGAAAATATAGCATCTTCTATTTCACAAATGTTTCCGTAAAAAGCATTTTTGTTGATTGCTTCTTTTGAATAAGAGCAACTTCTTTCAGTTGGTGCCAAATTTTAGAACTTATGACTGTGAATGAGACTTTAATCAGCATTTATAACTTGGTTATAATAGTAATAATAATAATATACTACCAGTAAATAGTTGGCACCACAGCAAAACAGGTCAGAAAACAACTACACAACTAAGATCAAAGGTCAGCTGGAATAACGCAGGCATTTTCATGAGAAATCTTGGAAATTGATATTGATTTATTCACCCTGACCTTTACTGTCAATAAATGATTCACAGTGTTTAAGGATTTTAATCTGACTATCAAGTAGGCAGAAGAGTAAAGACCAGGAAGAGGAGCGCTGCAAAAATACAAGAAAGGGTCTAAAACCTTTGACACAAGGCCAAAAATAAGAATCAGATGAAGCAGCTGCAGCAAAGAATGTGGTGAGGAAGACAAGTGCAATGCTGTTTACTTCCAAAAGAGACCAAGATTTAAGTACTTTTTACAATCAACTAACTGATGTTTCACTAGCTGAGAGCACTGATAGAAAAGATGATGTTCAGCTTGTCATTTTGAAATGACAGAAGAGTTATTAAGGCTGCACTACAGCCAATGATGTGTGACACTAATTTGCATGTTTGTACTTCATGGATATTAACAACAGACATCTCAGCCTCATGTGAACAAAAACAGTTGTTCCATCAGTTAACAAGGTGAAAAGACTGAATTATTATTCCCAGTCGACCCTGTGCACCGCCTGGATGGAGTTTGCTAAATGCACCAATGACTTCCGCTCTGTGCTGTTTTGATAGAAATCAACACCTTGAGAATTCGGAGCCGGGGGGGGATCTCTGTCATGGTCAAATAAAGAATGGGTCGAGTTTAAATCCAGCTGATTGAAGGACGTCCGGACAGCGTAGAGGATCTTAATAATTCTTCTTTAAGAATGAGGTCAGGTTGAGTTATTCTAAACTTCTGGATTGGTTTCCAGTCTGGAGCTCTACATTTTTTAATTTGTGTTGGACAGGCCAGGATTCAATTGTCTTCTCTGGATCCCACTCACAGAAGGACAGAAAAATGGGTATACCAACAGAACCTCATTAATAATAACCTGCTTCTGTCAAAACTGAAACAGCAAAAAAAATAAAATAAAACACCTTCAAATGTAATCTGCGAGGCTAATCATACACAGCAGCAAAACAACAAATATTTTTATCCATCCAAAATGAGGCCATGCTAATAGCAAGACAGAGACATAGCTGTGTGGCAAGCAGAAAAAGAGTCAAGTCTCATTCAGCCTGCAAGTTCAAGCCAACCTACCACTGTTTGACTGACTCACCCTCAATATACAGGGGCTCCACCACATCATGGTTAATGAGCTCAAAGTTCTCATGGCCGATCCAGTGCTCCACATTTCTCTTCCTTCCCGTGAAGAAGTTGTCCACCACTGTCACCTCATGACCGTCCATCATCAGCTTGTCAGTAAGATGGGACCCCACAAAACCAGCCCCACCAGTGATCTATTGGAGGAAAGAGCAGCTTTTTTCATGTTACATTTGTAAAAGGCACAAAACAACCAAATCAACCTGTATTATCATGAGAATCTGAATTTCTATTCTATGACACAGGCTATAGTCTGATCTAATCTGTAGCATTTATTGCTTGTTTATCTGTGCGTTTACCCAGTCATGTTCAAAATCACGTTTTGAAACACAGAGGGTAGTAGGACAAAAAAACACACTGTGTTGCACTTTATAAAAATAAAAAAAACCAAGATCACCAAGAACTACAGCATCTGTGTACATTTTGGCTCCATCTTATTGATCATCTACTCTTAACCAGCGGCAGACGTGGACAAAATCTGTGTGTACAATGTGAACAATGTGTGCAAAGACGCATTGTTCGAGCACAAAAGGCAGACCCATGTTGTGTTGAAGTGCTTCTTCTCTGTTAACAGTAGCATTTCAGACATTGCACACAGAAGATTGTGTATGCTTAAATACAGATGTTGCCTCATACCAAGATTCTTTTGCGGTCCTTTTCTGACAGGAATTTCACAGGTGGATATTTCTGAGAAAGGCTGGAGGGAGAGAAAGAGAGAGAGGCGGAGGGGATGAGGATGAGAGGGTTAAAGAGAGGGAGAGATGTTCAATGAATAACGTGTGGATGAAGGGAAACATACGGTGGAAAAAACATCAATTCACATACTAAGCAACAAACCAGACTTCTTACACAATTATCTTAGATTGTCATCGTTTTTTCTCTAGAAATGTATTACGCACTTCCACAGGCAATATTGTGCTGATATTAATGCCCAATTGAGCACAGAGGTCAGAGACAGACTGCTCTATTGAGGCTGTCTTGCTCTGCTGCTCCGCTTTTGTCACACTTGTGTTACTAACGGTAGGACGGCCATGGAAAGTTCCCCTTTAATGTGACCAAATATAGCTGTTGATTTGTGTACCATCAGGAGAACAGACACAGCCACATCATAGTTCTGTCAATGGTCTTTGTAAACCTCCAGTTGGTTTTAAGCAGAAATTGAATTTAATAGCGGTGAAAGGTACAGAAATGCGTTGGCATATTGCTGGGCTGTAGAAAAGCACGTGGCACCTGGGACACAAACAAAAGGCTTTCTACATTTGCTTTAAGGTAAAAGGTGAGGAATTTAATTAACCGTGGAAAACTCAATTTATCTGCTACTCTGCACCACAAAGAAAAAAACATTACATCTTCTAAAAGAATTGCCAGATTTGTCTGTGTAGACTTAATCATTAAGGTCAAACCAGCTAATGGTGTTACTGGCTGTCAGACAAAAAAGGGTTGAATTCAAGGAAAATTCATCCAAATAGGAGCTCAGTAATACTGTCAATACCATTCAATGTGACGGGGGTGTGACTTACTCCACTTTACTTTTATGATCCAAGAACTTTTAGGGAAGTAACTGAAACAACGGCCACTGAGTATCACAAGCAATAGATACACACCTTTGTTCCAGATCACGGATCTTTTCTCTGAGAGGCGCCACAGCCTAAAGACAGTAAAAACAGCTTCATTTTGGTGACAGCAGACAGTTTTACAAGGACCAATCATCTATGCAGGACAAGCACTTTAGGTTATCACCCATAGATTGCTGCTTCCTTAAACAGCAACCTTAAACAAACAAAGCTTCACTATTATAGCACGGCAGTTGGCTTAATAATTCACATCCCATAGCGTAAACAACGCTGGTGCAAGCATCATGTGCATAAACGGGAATTTTTTTTGTAAAAAAAGAAAAACATTAAAGATACTATAATCACTTCCTGTAAGGTTTTCTTTCCTTACAGCTGCGATCAGAGAGGACGCCCCATGCATGTTTAAACATATATGGGACATACAGTATATGTGGACCAAACCTATGCACCATGGCATGCTAATATACAGTACATCTCCCCAGATTATTGGATAGGTTTATTCAGATCAAACACACCTCGTCAATTCTCTGCTCAATCTTCATTTCTCCATCCTGGATAGATCTGTAAAAAGGAAAAGAAAAAGAAAATGAAAGGAGGGCTGAGCCCGCAGGAGGAACAACTGCAAATACAGCACTTCATTTTACGTCAAATGTTTTGATGTAAAATACTATTATTAAAAAAATAGATCACCAATCTCAATGTCTATTGATGCCATTTTCCAGCATCTTGATTGACGTGCAGCAGTGCAAAGTACAACAATAAAACCAGCTGACAATCATGTCATCAGTGCTGCAAAATCGAGACACACACAAACATCTTTCAACTTGTTTCTGTCCAGCCACAATATAAATCTAAAATTAAATGATTGCTTCCTCCACCGAGGTAAAACTGGATTAACCTTCAGTCTTCCCAGTGCGGACATTTTTTACCCAAACTGAAAATGAGTTTTTTTGCATCAGATTTTTTTTTTTTTACCAATAGTAAAGTACCACAATACAACTCAACATCTGAAATCAAATAAACACACACTTCAATACATTCTATCCCCAGTCATGAGCGGATTTTAGACCTGACCGTGAGAAAAAAAACAGATATCATTCAGAAAACCGTTTCCAACACACCTTCAATATGTCAGGAATCTCTAATATATTCAACTCCTCCAAATCCCACAAAGTGGACGTATCACCACCCACAAACTGCTCCGTGTGGCTTTGACTGATAAAAAGATCTGAACTTGCTGCGTCACTGCAGCAGTTATTTTCACCCATCCTGGCTCTGCAAACAGGGGTCACAGAAGAGCAGTTAAGTCCCCTTGGCCTCAGCAACCCCTCCTAGCTCCAGTTCTGTGAGGTGACCTTTCACCTTTATCCTCTTTACACCACCTCTGACCTTTCATCCTGTGTGCCATTGGAAACAAGCAACTCCGCAGTGGGAGTAATAAAATATCAATAAGCCACTGGTTGATTCTTCTGACACACCATGGGAAGCTGAAGATCTCATTAACTGGCAAACAAATGCAATTCGAATAATTGTTTGACATTTTTGAATTTCATTAACTGACCCCTCTAATCTCCCTCCTCTTACTGTGGAATTTCTATTTTCCAATTATCCTCCCCTCCCCTGTGTTCCTTAGTGTTTCCCATCAGGTTACGCAGGTGGATCTATAAGGGTATCTGTAATCCTCTCACCTATTTTTGCTAGCAACAAATAAACAATCTTAAAAAAAATCTCTGGAGATCGATCAGACACATTCTCCTTATGCGTCGGAAAGATAACCAGTAAAATCAGGCTTTGGCAGAAAGATGCTCTGATGTTAGTGAATGTAAGGAAGCATGTTAGATTTTTTTGTTAGGGAACTGCAGACCAAAGGGTGCTGAGGTTTTCAAGAAAGTGAATGTGAGCAGGTGAAGGTTGATTCAATTCTACTGAAGGAGGCGACGCCAAGAACAGCAAAGCCAAGGCAGGCGAGGAAGAGGCCTCGCCTTGAACTGGGGCAAAGAACAGCTGGATGGAGGAGATTTCATGTGTAAATCCAAGGAAGCAGGTAAATATTTGGATTTCAAAATTGAAACAAGCTGGATGAAAATCAATTATATGAAGGCTCCAGAGGTTAACCAGCTGCTTAAGTTCTGGATTTCAATATATTCTGCTACAGGTCCAGTCTGACCTGTCAGGACTGTTCATTAAACTACCAACCACCAACAAGCAGAACGGCTCATTATGATAAACGCATGTCGACCTATAACTACTCTTACTTAAAAACAGAGCCAGTCTTAAGCCGAGCCACCGTCACCGAGATCTATGCATCCATACGTTATACCGTATATATTCTCATTTAACTGCTTTCAAAATTAGTAATTACTTAGGAAACAAAACATACCACACATTTGATTTTAAAAGATGTTGGGTGGAAGAAAATCATGACTGTACCTCATGTTTGTGTATGTTCCCCACACAGCTAGAAGAGAGAAAACAAAAGATAGAATTATGAATATACAGTAAACACATGGGACGGGGGGGAATCGTTGCAGCATGACTAAAAAGAAAATAATGAAGTAGGTCTGGCACTTCTGGTTGACGAGGGACACGATCCTGAAAACAATGCATTTATTGAAGATGAAGATTCCAGCTGGAATCAGGAAACAAAAACATTTCTGAGATTCTTTCTGCCCAAATCTATACAATTACACTCGATGCAGATTTAACAGGGTTAATATTGCCCAGGTTTTATTGGGTCAGCAACACCATTGTATATCTAGAAGGCACTGCTGACACAATAAAGTGATTTACCGGTAGTAGAACTGCCCAGTTCAGGACGCTTGTGATTGATTGACTAGACGACAATAAAACCTCACTCTTACAACCCCCCCAACCCACTTGTCTACGGAAACTTGCACCACATCCATGACAACACTGACCTGACCTCCAAAACATTCTTCCAGACCTCTTTGCAGAAGTTTAATCATTCACAGCTTAATTATTTTATGATGTCTCCTTATTTTTTTTTATCATTTTTATGTCTTATCTCAATGTTGTCTCTCTTACAATGTAAAGTTTCTTGTAATGACAATCAAAACACATTAGCAAAATTAAAAGAGATTTAATACGACAGCAGCCAGTGACTAAAGAAACCAGTGTGGCAGAAAAAAGGATGTTGGGATGATAAAATAGGTAGCGAGACTATCAAAGTTATTATGATGATGTCTTTTGTAGCATCCCACCCCCCATGAACAAGATGTCTGGATTCTCTCTGCACAAGTTTAGACCTCAGCAGCCTTCGTCATAGCAACAGTAACAGAGCAGATCCTCCAAGGTTTGTTCCACTGCCCCCCACCCCCACTGTGTTGTGACTCGTTTGCAGCTGCTTAGACAGGAACAACGTTGCTGTTAATTTGCCGATTTGGTGAAATGCATTAATTTACACCCAATTATCTACTTACAGGCAATGTAGGCGATTAACGCAAGGGCCAAAAGTATCTTCATCATTCTTCTGTTTAATCCTGATATCAACCAGATGACCCGCATCATCATCCACTCGATCGATAGAACCAGGAATCCAGTGATCCGCACGTTTAGGTCCAGCTATAACATTTTGCCTCGCAGCTCGTCATGGCCGAGTTGATGTTCCGAGTTTGTGCGCTTAAGTGAGCCGACTGTCAAAGACTTGGGTAAAATAAAACAAGTATGACAAAATAGGCAGGCTCGTCCACATACGTCAACACCGAGCGGGGAGAGTTTACGTGGCTAGCAGCCAGGTAGCGGAGACTATCAGGTGGAAAAGGCACTCTGTGTAATGTCAACATTCAAATTTACGGTCTAATTTGGGGGAAACAATCACCCTCTACCAGAGTAAATCATTACATTGACTGCGACGTCATTATCCAAGCAAATGCTAAGCCGTAAAAAAGTTAGCCAGTGTCCCATAAATAACACCGAAGTCAAATAGTTAGCGCCACATTAGCAATTAGCTGAAGCTAGCTAGCTCGCAACTGGCTAGTCTCGCAGCATAGTTTACCTCCGTAAATAGATTCCACTCAAAGCAAAATAAATTAATCCCACACCAGAATAACATTAAGGTGCCTCTTAGGGTGATTAAATAGATATGCATTTAAGATGTAGACTGATGTACACATGACGGAGATAGGTTGGCCGATAAATAGATGAGCGATTATTCAGAGCTCGATTATCAAGCCTTGTTCTTCCACGGAGGCTGTCGTTGATTCAAATTTCTATATGGTTTCTGTTTTGTTTCATATAAAGTCCTTTGAAATAATGCAATCCCGAGGTTTGAATGGCCACTGAATCGCGGCTAAATGCATTCGAAGAATTCAGTATCCAATTCTGCTTTAAATTCGCACAACATTTATCTTGAAAACTGAGACAAAGACTCATTCATTCGGTCACACAAAACTTTCCACTCTCCGCAAACCAAACCTCATATAAAACCTCACTGATATTTACCAGGACTAGATTTTACATTCCAAAAATAATTAAGGACATTCGTGCTCTTACACTGCTTCATTATTTCAAACAGCTTAGATTTCAACACATTACTCCATAAATGTGCTTTGACTGTCCCACATGTTTTGAATGTTAACTGCAGAATTACGAACTGAGTTGAGAAGATTAGACTTTTAATTAGACTCTTAATCTGCTTTAGCTCTTTCTTTTAGATTCATAGAGGAGTATTTCCTCAGTACATTACAACAATATTTACTTAAGGAACTGCACAATACTTCCACCACTTATGACTATTTTTGTTATTTCTTGTACCATTTATTTTAAAATCAATTTTCAATTTTCATCGTTGTTTTATTTTTTAAATTTAGTTCATTATTTAATACATTTTATTTAATCCTTGGTTTCACATTTTAACTTATTGAAAGACTTTTTGAATCAGGTAAATCAAGAACAACTTTCACAATATCTTACATATTAAATAATAATTGTTATTCATATGCCACGTATTACTCGTTACGTTCTAAAGACCTCGGCACTGGGCTACACAGGAGTACGAGTAAACAAGAGTAAACAAAATTCCATCTCCTCAGATAGACACGCATCAAGACACACAGTAGCTCAGGCATTAGCACCACATAATGACATGGTTGCACAGGCAATTTTGTGTAAATTGCCTGTGTATATTTTTCCTGTCTGCAAGAAGAGGATCATTTTGTCAGTGCCTTGACCATCCTGATTTCAGGTCTAGGTGTGATCTCCATGTACAGTTCAAAGGCCGTCTACCGGGTTAAACGCTGAGTTTTAGTGTCACCCCTGCGGTTATTGGAAGGTCAGATATGAATCTGGTGTCAGCAGAAGGCTGAAATGATAGAACGCTGTATATAACAAAAGGCATTAATATCCCTAATGTGTCCCTAAGAGGACACATACGGGAGCAAATACTATGGATTATAAAGGATTTAAAACAAAAAAAAGCACATAAAATTTAAAATTACTCATGTGTATTGAAACCTGTAAAGGAGACATTGTCAAATCAAGCCTCATCTGCCAGCTCTGCTAGCACCTCTGCTAGCACCGACCTTGAGAAGGAAATTCATGCTTTTATCAAGTTCCAGCTCGACGAAACGCTCTGTGGATTATTCAGCCTCCCCTGTGATGCCTCCAGACTTTACAAAAATGGAACAAAAATGTGATCACATCATCCACCACCCTCTCCATTTTCTCCCTGTGTTTTATAATAGAAGGTTAGGTTATGAATTTTGTTTACAGAGTCATCAGTTATTGCATTTTCATCAGTATAACAGCTCCTCTGCTTTCCAAGAGTGGAGCTGCTACAAATCATTCTTCCCTGTAGCAGCTCAAGAACTCTGGAGCAGCTGTAAATAACCTGGCCCTTTCAAAAATCACAACATTAATATAGTATTTGTCATCAGTTTAATGTTGTTATTATTATCTAATTAATGTTTAATGAACTTTGGATGTTGTAACATGTTATATAAGTACCCACTGATGAGTGGTTGATAAATTAGAATACAGTAAATAGCAGTTTATGAATCCTTCATTCTACCAAAGCAAAGATAGGAAAATAACAGCTGTCTTTGTGTGTGTCAGTAAATGCTCCACTTTCACAATCTTGACCCTTTATTTGGGCAAGATTGGTGTCATTAATACTGGAGCTGGAGTTAAGACCCGACTGGAGAACAAGAAGGATACAGATTTTCAGAGAGGTTTGTTGTAGCGGTGATAATCCAAAAATAGAGATCCCAAAATCTCCAGGATCGAAAAACAAGAAGCAATTCAACCAAAAACAATGACAGAAACAGTCAAAACATGGAAAATTCAACTGATAAGACTGAGTGCAGGAACACAAGGAAGCGGCAGGCAGCAGCAGATTGACAAAGGCTGAAAAACTCAGGTACTGAGGGAGTGGCACAGCTTTTATATGGGAGGGAATTGGGATTGGAAGTCACAAAGGCTTTTTAAAATGTAATTTGAAAAGGGCCACAGTGCAAGTTTCTACATTGGGGCAAAAGCTATTTTTCTCCCGTAAATCGTGGATCCTAACAAAGGTTTTTTTCCCCCATCTCCTTTGTGAGATAGCATGAAGCTGACTCGCAGCTTGGGAGAATATTAAACATGTCAGAGCCGAGGTCACCATACTCCCCATAGTCCTTGCAGATCTCAGCCTCACACTATAGGCAGCCGTGCCTCATTAGCCAGGCCTGCTCCGGTAAAATTGTGAAATTTGTGAGAATCTGACCAAAATGTGGTCAAAAATCAAATCAATCTTTATTTATATAGCGTCTTATACAATCAAAATTGTTTCAAGGCGCTTTCCAGAATCCCAGGGCCTGACCCCAGACAAGCAACGGTGGCAAGGAAAAACTCCCCTTTAACAGGAAGAAACCTTGAGCAGGACCAGGCTCATGTAGGGGGACCCTCCTGCTGATGGGGGGCTGGGTAAAGAGAGAGGAGAGAGGAGATGAGAGGAGAGGAGAGGAGAGGAGAGGAGAGGAGAGGAGAGGAGAGGAGAGGAGAGGAGAGGAGAGGAGAGGAGAGGAGAGGAAACCATGACCCAGTGGGGTGACAGAGGGCTGTCAGGTGATCATGTTTCCCGGCAGCCTTAGCCTATAACAGCATAGCTAAGATGTGACCTAACGATTAGACGACCCCCTAAGTATGGTAACTTGTCTATCTATGATAGTAACTGGAACTACAGAATTACTAACAATAAGCTTTTTCAAAGAGGGAGGTTTTAAGTCTGATCTTAAAAAAAGAAACAAAACAGAAGGTACTTCCCACACTTTCAATAGCTACAAGTATTTGACTATCCACTTTTGGCAACCTTGACAATGGTCTACATGTCATCCTACTCCTCACTCCTCCCTGTTGTTACCCCTTCAAATACAGCAGCAGTTACACTCAAGATGGAAGTCCTGATCGTCTTGTTGGAGTTGAAGGCAGGTCGCTAAAAAATACTCATTGCTTTAGCTCCACCACGTTTTCATATGAAGTGGTATGTTTGAACCTTTCATCAGAATTCAGAGCATGATGATAATTCAGATACTTTGTCATGACTTCTGGCCCACTGGTGCATACGAGAGGACCTTCCTGAGTGTAATTCTTGTGTTTCATTACGGTTTTATTCCACTTTTGGGAAAAATCCACACGCATATTCTGAAAGATGAGAAGTCTTGGAGCAGCTATAAAGAGATCAGATCTGCTCAAATTTATTATGTTTATTTTAAGCAGTTAAGTTTAGCAGAGGGCTGTTTTTATGATAAATCACAAAACAAAAAAAAAGGAGCATAAACTGAAGAGAATTACAGCCCAAACAGGGTTGAACAGGGTTTGATTTGTATCCATATTTTAAAGTTAGATTTGTGATTTCGCAACAATGCAATGTAACTTTAATATCCGGACACATTTTAAATCTCTTTGATATTCAAGAGTTTTCACATTTCTCAGCAAAGTTATGTGCAGTGGACAAAAAGAAGCTTCAATCCAATACAACAAATCATTTTGTGATAAATCGCCACTAATTAAGAGACATACTGTCATTCCATTTGTCCAATAACAGTTCAGTATTCGGTACAATATTAATAGGCAAACAGTAAAGGCTATTGAGGCAAGAAGCCACTTTCACAGATATAAATGAAAGCTGTCATCTGGTACTCCAGTTCTAAACCACAAAGCAAGTACCAGTACTCAGTACTCAGAATAACGTTTTAATTATGTGGCGTTGAACTACACACACTCGGTTGATTCAAATCAATTTGACTCGTGAACCTCAAAGTGATTACGAAAGCACTGAGGTGAAAGAGGAGCCCCCCACGCCTCTTAACACAAGAAAAAAATGCAAGAAAATAGCAATCAAGGTATTTTGTGGTAATCGCTAACAGATGCTCACCAATTGACTTTTCTCTACTCACAATATAGGGATCGGGGTTAAGTAGATTAATTAACAAATTCAGTGATGTTTTCTTTGTTGATGTACTACCGTGCTCCTCATACGTAACTTAATTATTGATTGATAATTAGCATCATGTCTAGCTTCTTGCATGCAGCCTCAAGGATGAACCCTCAGTCTCAGATCTCAAACTGTCTCTGGATTATATCCGGATGGATGCAGGACCACCAGCTCCACCGTATCCCTGGTAACACTGCTCCTGTTTTTCCTGACCAACCAATCCATTCATCTCAACGCTGACATCAACAATGGCACCTTGTCTCCGGCTTTTACCAAAACAGTTTGAAATCACCGAGTCACAATTGATGATCAACTGACTTTTTTGATCATGTTCCCTCCGTCTGTTGCGCCACTTTCACCATTAGAAGAATCCAACCTTTCCTAAGCCAGCATGCACCCAGCTGCTGGTACAAGCCAGGAAGATCTCCTGCACTGACGACTGCAGGAGAGTCGTTGTCCTTGTTTCTGGCATGAGCGTCGTCTGGCAAAGCCACCTGTACAGGCACGGCGATCCTATTTTATAACTGAACATTATAAACTTTACAGCTTCCTACTTTATAACTATTTCCATAGCTTGTTCTCCAATGGAGGAATGACCCCCCGAGCTCTGTCAGAGCTAAAGCGCCCCTCTCTTCCTTCACAAAGCTCTTGAAGACACAGCTCTTCACAGAGCATCTGCTCTCCTAACCCGCGAGGGAGCCAGCATCAGTCCTCCTCCCTCACTAGAAAACACGAGCTCCTAGCCGCTCATCTCATCACAAAGATAATCCCAAACTGAAATGACATCATTTAAATGTCTGTTCATCAACATAAATATAAAAGTTGTGCATTTAATATCCGAATAAAATGGACACACAGCAGAAAATGTGGTGAGCAACCACACACACACACACACACACCCTCCTATCTTTGTGAGGACATAATCCATTTCCCAGCTACTAACCCCAACCAAACCACCTATACTAAATTCGAATCAGTACCTTAAACTTAAGTCTTGGAATTGTGAGCCAAAATGATGCCCTTTTCAATTTGCAGGATAAATTCGTCTGTATGTTGGTACTGACTGTGTAGCATGTAGAACACGTACACGCACGCACGCACGCACACACGCACGCACACACGGGTCCCAGTCATTCCAGTGTTTAGTGACGTAAGATTTCGCCTATAAAGCACGCTGGACAGGCTCGGAGTGCACAGCCTCATGTCTCAGCCATCGGAAATATTTACCGTGAATGCGGATTATAGATTAGTTATTTTTAACAACTTCAAATTTATTTGCAAAAGACAGACTTCACTCAGCATAAAAACATATATAGAGACATAGTGTTGTTTTAAAATTTCCTGTAAAATGCATCTGAAAGGGTGGAAGGGGTGCGCTCTGAGAATTATAAAGGAGATCCCAGAGGTAAAGGCGGTCATCGTCAGTTAATATGGGAATGTGTGTGTGGCAATTCTTACATCCCAGAGGAACAGCAGCGTGCGTGCCGCTCCTGATAAACTCCACAGGTGAGAGACGGGACCGAGCTTAACTGCAAAGGGGAACCAGCTTCAGATGAATGGAGAGCAGCATGTTTTCTGGTCAGGCTGGTCTGAATTACAGCTTCAACCTGAGCGATGACCGGGAGCTGCTGGACGCGCCGGCGGGCAGAGCCAAGCTGTCCCCGACGGGCTTCGTCGTGCTGTCCGTGGTGCTGGGCTTCATAATGACCTTCGGCTTCCTCAACAACTTTGTTGTGCTGCTGTTGTTCTGCAAATTCAAGAAACTGCGCACGCCGGTGAACATGCTGTTATTGAACATCAGCGTCAGCGACATGCTGGTGTGTTTGTTCGGAACCACTCTGAGTTTCGCGTCCAGCATTCGGGGGAGGTGGCTGCTGGGGCGCATCGGCTGCAGCTGGTACGGCTTCATCAACTCCTGCTTCGGTGAGCTATGCTGTTTCTACTGTGCTGAAGAAAAATGGGCTGGTGCGGTTTATTCTTTCCGATTACCAGATTAACAGAGTTTGATAAGTGACTGAAGCTGCACGGTTCCTTAGAAAAGTAGCAGTTAAACAATGTCGTTTGTTAGTTTTGCAAACTTGCACAGAGTAAATGTAGAAACTAAAATTATGTGTGGCTGTAGCACTCGAAAATAGAAAGTATTCTGGGTCATTGGGACCAGAGACCACTCAACACCGACACACCTCAGCATTTGGCGCCATCTGTATTGATACACCAGCATAATAACATTGACTATATTTTTTTAGAGCTGTAGTTTGTTGCCAAACAAAAACTTCAGCAGTTGAAGGGCAACAATCGAATGTTTTCCTATGTTAAAGAATGAAGCAACAGTCTCAATCCCAACCTTTGTATCAACAAAGCAGAAATGTATTCATGGGATTTTCTCACAATGTGAGATAAAGAGTTTATCTTTTGTGCTTGTCAATGTTGTGTTGTGCCATTAGGATTTGGTTCTGGCTTTTATGAAGTATGTTTGTTGTCAATCACACCCTAATCTGATTACATTCTGTCGATGTCGGTGATCCAGAACCCATAAAATGCTTTTTTTCCACACATTTGATGATTTGACAGGATTTGACATGGAAAGGGTGCAATTATTCTAAAAGACTCACATAACCTGTTGAAAAGCAAAGCGCTCAGGTATAAAATGGAACACAAGTTTTATAAAGGCAAAATGACTGATATAGAATACTTTAGTTTAAAACATCTGCATTAAATCAACAACCCAGGATCATAGCTTTGGGTAAATACATCCATCTCCACAGAGATGGTGTTAAAAATTAAATGGGGCATCCATTGAGTCTCGTTTTTGTGCATCAGTGGTCTTTTTTTTCCATATGTGTTCAGTCATTGTCTCCTGGAGCTCATAATGGCCATTTCACACAACACAATATCAACATTAATTGTCTTTGAATAAAGTTTCCAGCACACTTGAATGACGCCGGAGAATGTTGGAAACATGCAACACATTCCAGTGGTCCACCTCTATTTCTCTTTCAGTGGGTTCCTCGTTAAAAGAACATCATGCAGTTGGTTTCACATGGCAGGACTGTGCTTGAAATAATGGCAGAGTGCTTGGGTTCAGCTCAAAAGAACATATGAATCAGGGCTGTTGTTATTCACGTCCTCTGTAAATCTCAGCGTCCCCGCTGCCATTCTGTCGCTGTCAAGCAGAACAACATTTTTGTAGACATCGGCCGTGAAGCATGAATTTCTTTTTCTAATCAATTGTTCTGTCAGAACTGCTCATTTGTGGTTCAGGCCAGGATCAACCATCCAGTGTTAAAGGGAAAAACACCACCTAATGGATTACATTAGATAGTCTTGCTAAGAGCGGTGAAACCTGGATGTGATAAATGTGATAAATCAAATTAAACCTCATCTATTTATTCCTCCCGTAAATGATCTTATTAACAAATCTATTCCGGCTATTAACTATTATTACATTAACTTCAGGAATCTTTACTGTGATATTTGCCATCATACTTAAGACTCCTCCCATTATGACAGATCATCGACGATGATTTAGCATTCCAAATTTTAAAAAAAAGTTTTTTCATGAACCAAATCTGCAGAGAATTCTTATCAGAATAGATATTTCTGATAGAGGAAAAAAAGACCCCATACTTTTATAAAAAGCACACTTCAAGACCAATGTCAACACTGTTGTGTCTAGTTTTTTTCCAATGCATTACACAGTCTTAGTCACTCCTTTAGATTTCTGTTAGAATTAATATTAAATCAATGCTTAGGAAGAAGAGATGCATTTTGAATATTAAAACATAACGAGGGGCATCTATACATTTATTATACAAAAAACACCAGTGCATGAAATCATAACCACATCTTGATGATGACCTGGGCACATATTAGCATCATTTGGGGATTTCTGTTGCTTTTGATGGTTTTGGAGATTTAGGGTTAGGGTTAGGGTTAGGGTTAGAAAAAAATAAATAAAATAAAAATCCTGAACTACAGAACAGGCAGCTCGTTCGTGGTTATTACTAGTGGAGAAAGAAAATCGATGGATGGATTTCTAGAACATGCTGAGTGGAAGAAAAACACAAATGATCTGTGCACGGGAGAGATTAGCTCTTCTGAAGTACAGAGATTCATCAGCAAGAGAGGGAGTAAGAAGCTTGTCTGCAGGTGGCAGAACAGACAAATGGGAGTAATTGCAAAATGATCAAATGAAACTGGAGATTTAAATATATACAGTATATCCGAGGGTTACTGTGTGCTCATGGGAGTAAACTAGGCCAAAAATGTTCCCAAGATGATCAATCTACAGTAATCTAATAACTGGATAAGATATTTTCGCCAAATGACTGGAATTACAACTGACCTGCATGTTAATACAAAGTGAAGCTAGTATTTGAGCATAACAAGACATGGGATCTCAGCAAAGCAAGAACCATAACAACTTCTATGATGTCATAGCACACAGCACAGCATATGCAAGGCCCAACACATTAATGGGCTCCAACAAACTTCACACAGACACGTTCTTCAGCTTTATAGTCAGACTAGATTCATTTGGATTGATTAGGTGACATATAACAAATACAGCCCCTTACAGTCTCTTCCCATATCTTATCACCATGACACCATTTTTACTTTATACAAACAATGAACAAATGTTTTGGGTGATGATAAAGCTGACTGGTTGACTGGAGCATAAATCAGGACTGATTATCCCTTGAACTCCACAAATGTCACAATACTTCTTGTTCTGGGTGTGATTTATAAAGAGCTAGTTGAGTAAACAGAGCATTCATTAGATGTTTATTATAATGACAGAGCACACAGCGATGAGGCATAATCTTACAATCACTGGTAGGTCAAGGGAATGGCCCATGTGAAGTGCCCCGTCAACGTGTAAAAGCAAAAAAAAAATCAATTGTTTTAAATGGGCACTGTAAGTTTCTGAGGCAGTTTGAGAAGAGTTTGACAACTGTGATGATGAGTTCAGTCAGATCATTTTAAAAAACTGCAGCTCTTATCTGGGGCGGACATGGCACCAGGAGATGTTGGCAGCTCTACACTAAGGAACGGATTTGGTTTTGCAACTAGAGCTTTATAAATCCCGAGACGAGCCGTGGGCTGGGGGTGCCCCTGAGCAAGGCACCGAAGCCCAGTTGCTCCCCTGGCACAGTAAAGGGCAGCTGCTCTTGTGCCCAGCTTGTGTGTGTTCACTGATGGTGTGTAAAGGATGGGTTAAATGCAGAGGCCACTAATTGGTGTGTGTGTGTGTGTGTGTGTGTGTGTGTGTGTGTGTGTGTGTGTGTGTGTGTGTGTGTGTGTGTGCGTGCGTGTGTGTGTGTGTGTGAGTGTGTGTGCACCCCACCACAGAGCTAAGTTTCAGGAGTGGTTGTAGTAGAACAACAAGTTTTAGGTGTAGTTGTGGCCTTAGAAACCTCAGATCTCAGTCCAGTCCAGCATCTGTGGGATTCACTGGCCAAACCACTCTGATCCACAGAGGCCCCACCTCTGAACAGAGGCCCCACCTTCTTACTATATTAACCTGTTAATTGTGTTACTTCACTGATGCCTTGAATTGAAACGGTCACACCCTAAAACATCGTCAACCACTGGAATAAATGGCTTTTTCCCTTCTGATCCATCACATCCTGCTTCAACTCTTAGACCGTATTGGCTCGTCTACCTGTGACGTCCTTCAGCACTGTGTACCAAAACCACCCGAACTTTGACTATTGAAGGTTTATACAGGTTATATTTTATTTTAAATGCCTATTCTTCAGGTTCCCATTCCTTTCCATTAGAAGTAAAAGTCTGAGTAATCCTCATAGGCCCATAAGTGTAATCGCAAATAGTGATGGACTAACTAGAGATGTTGGTTTTTCACCCACTTGGAGTGAAAATTCCAAGGTCTTAATCCCATGGGTCTACTGGTTTGACAGGAACTTCATTTAAAAGTCACTCTCACAGTAGAAATGACTGGGAAACACAAGCGACATTGGATCACATAGTTAAGAAGAGCAGGATATTCTTTTTATAGATTCTTGTAGGAGCCTTAAAGACATTTCAGAGTCATAACTACGTTTTGAAGCTCTTCTTTAAATACAGGTCTGTATTTGTGTAAAATTTGTGTACTTTCTGCAGTAGTTCCTTCTTCTCTACAAAAACAAATTTTAAAGGTTGTTCTTTGATTTGTGTGATTTGTGCTTGGATGTTGAAAGCTAAGAAATTTGGATTTGAGTAAAAGCAAAAAAATCCTAAACTAAGTGGAAACATGCTGGTTGGAGTTGTTATCCTCCACTCATTTTAATTTAAGCATGGACTTATAAAGTCAGTACTGGCAGGCAATTTTAAATAAGCCTTTTATTTTATCCCTCCTGTTTGTCATGTCTTTTTCCCGGATCCCCGCTGTGCAATAAACAGAGCATGTTTGAAATGGTTTGGATGGTTTTCTGCTCACTCTAACGTCTCCTCTGTCTGCTTTCCCAGGGATTGTCTCGCTGATCTCTCTGGTAATCCTCTCCTATGATCGCTACAGCACTCTCACCGTGTACAACAAACAAGGGATAAACTACCGCAAGCCACTGCTGGCTGTGGGGGGCACATGGCTATACTCTTTGTTCTGGACCGTGCCCCCTCTGCTTGGCTGGAGCAGCTATGGCATAGAGGGAGCAGGAACGAGCTGCTCTGTGTCCTGGACGGTCCAGACGGCCCAGTCCCACGCCTACATCATCTGCCTCTTCACGTTCTGCCTGGGTATACCCATCCTGGTGATGATCTACTGCTACAGCAGGCTGCTGTGGGCGGTCAAGCAGGTAGAGAAACATCACATGCTAATATCGCTGTCATTTCCCTGCCTGTCAGCGTTGCGTACGGTGTGTGAAGCCCCGTGACATGATGAGGGGGAGCAAGACAATTGTGTAAGGTTGAGAGGAGGGTTTACACACAGTGGTCGAGGGTTAATTGCAGTGACCTTTACTGGTGACTTACAGGAACAAAAAAACACTTTTATTCCAATTTGATAAGAAAGTAAGTGTTTATTATTGCACTTAATCTGTAATGTCCACTTAATCTCCATTTGTTTACCTTAACAAACTGCCTTCATAATGAAGAGGAAATACAGAAAGATGTGCCCAGCACTTCAATAATCCCCTGTGGTCTAAACATAAATAAATAAAACATCCATTCACATTGTTTTCTGTCCGTTGATGCATGCATCCACTAACTCTGCAGTCAGAGCTCGTCTAAAATTCTCCATGTCGGAGTCCCTCACAGTCAACACGCTACAAACAGCAGAAACGTCATTCTGCTCTATTCTGATTGGACGAAAAAATAAAAAAGACCTCTGTGGAATTATTCCCGACAGATTCGTTGAACAGTACTGGGGCATGCTGTTGCACGTGCACATGCATCCCGGGTGCATGTATTTGAGTCAGAGTCCACTTGTGTCTTCAGTTCATGTCGTAGATTCGTGGTTTGTTTTCAGAAGAACACAGAAGCGTAAAGCGAGCGTGAGTCCAGCAGGATCACCATTGTGGGTTTTTTTTTAGTTAAATTGCTTTTCTGCCCTGCTGGAATGACTTTCTGTCACTCTGCTTCATGACAAAGAACAGAGGATGTAAATTTTTGTTGTAATTCTCTCATTGCCAAAAGATTTTTTTTCAATGAACTGCTTCTTAAATAACTCAGCAAGCGGAGGTGTCAGTGAAATCCTCGGGGGTATGAGTGAATTTCATCATTTATTCAGGAGAGAAGAGCCTCCTTTTGTACACCTCGTACAGCCCGGCTGCTGCGATGACGCCTCCTGCCACTGAGAGGTGCTTCTTGCTGCTTTAATCATGTTAATCGTCTTTCTGTAAGATGCTTTGGACCTTAGAGAAAGATGCAGAACTGCTATTAGAAATCGACTGCAGCATACACAGGGTACAAAAGAAAAGGTTTGTTACATCACATTTGTGTGGTGAATGTCTGAGGGAGGTTCCTGGGATTTATGGCAATACTCTTTATTTTCTACTACAAATGTATTCTTTATTATTGTTTCAGATCAGGTTGATCTCCTCAGGAAGATGTGGTATACCCTCAACTGATTAAAATCCCTTTATTTACAGTATTTACAAATCACATTAGGGATATGTGACCAGAAGGATTTGATTAGGTCAGATTCATTTGGTACTTTAACATTTTTGTCTAGAGTAGCTTTGCCTTGTGTGATTATGATGAGATCTTGATGAAATCCAGGCGGATCTTTTTATCCCCACTCATAAAAACTAATGTGCATTAAAGAAGATAAATGCTGCCGGAACTTCAGCAAATATTGCCGAGGCATGTGCTGGGATAAATGTGCATATAGATGTTACGCTGCAGCTATCAGACTGGACTCGTGCGTTAGTGTGTGTCTGATGCCAGGCAGCTGGCATTGTGAAGCGTCCTCTAAATCCAAACAAATGATAAATGATTCTCAGTAGCGCTTAAATTTCAAATGAGACAGAAAATTCCTGCACCTGCAGGATCTTCACTGTCAGTCATTCTCCTGTATAATAGTGGGTAGCTGTTGGAAGCACGGACTTTTAAAAACTGGTACGTTAAAGATAAAAAAAACAATCTATCACCATGAGATGACACAACTGTTATTAACCCCGATATGTGAACATAACATATGACATATGTGAGACATAGCGGAATCTTGTTAATTTTAAGCGCTTATTTCACTGACAACAGTCCAGAATATCTTCATTTTAAAAGCAAAGAGTCACGAGAATAATGTTGAGCCTGTCAAGAGCCTTTCGTGTCACATCCAGGTTTCTGCTACAAACATTACTAAACCTAAAAGGCCTCATAATTCCCAAGAACCTCAGAAAAAAGTCAGGACAAAACAAGGATGGCTGACTTGTCTTTGAAAAGATGAGGTGGCTGACAGGCGGAGGGATAGCAGGCTCGACAGTATATGGACGGTGATGCAGTACCAGCTCTGCTCTTTTAAATCAAAGATAGACTGCAGTAAAATTGCTTCTATAATACCATTTCCATATTGATAGCTAGACAGATACTGATAGCTATTATTTTACATGATTGATATATATGAGTTTCACACATTAGGAATGTAACCGTATGCTGACTTTATTTAATTGTGCTTATCTGACACAGATGCCCTTCGAGCATTGGGAATGTAACCTGCATCATATCAGTAAAACCTGACAAGGGCGTAATATTCTAACCTCATAAGTTAACCTGTAGCGACACTTTGAAGAAGAAAAAAATATCATTCTGACATCATGCTTCAGACGTAGCTCTAAACCAGATAACAAACATCTAAAACTCTGAATGTTAGCAGATGTGGAAGTTTGAGAACTGCTTAAAAAAACTAAAAAAGGATTTAACTCTACCTGAGAGATGGCATGACTGTTTCAGGATGATTTAAATGTGCATTAAGGCTTCACAAAGGCACCTCATGTCAAAAGGCTAACCTTGTATGTGGAATAAAGAATTATTCTCCAAAAATCTTTATAGAGATCTAAAAATGTCTTGTTACTATGGTCACATGAGTATGTCTGTTAGTTATGAAATAACCTATTACATAAATCAGTATTCTGATTTAGTTTAAACACAATTTCATTTCACTTGCCACCTTTTTTGTAGGAACAGTACTTGCTGGCCAAGTTGCTATAGCAACACATCAATGTCAGCCTCCTTATAAATGAGACATCACTCTAAGGTACAATCATCTTTATGTGAACAGAGCTCATTCAAATTCCAGCAAAGGTGATATAAAAGTCAAACATCCGGACCGTCAGTTATGAACCAAACATCACACTACCAGTTACCCAGAGTGCTTTGCTAGCTGAGGTATCTGCCTGCATCAAAGAAAAAACACCAAATTACTGATGAAATTTGGCCATTGATTGACATTATTTTTATGCAGCCTCTGCTGCTGCAGATAGAGTGAATTACAATGGCAGCACTCCTGGAAATGTGCAGATTAGCTGTTGATTTGTTGAAAGGAGCCGGGTCACTGCTGTCTCCTGGTCAGATGGGATCAACGGTTTTGTCAGAATTAGCATGCATGACAAATGCCTGGGAAAAGAAATTATTGAAGGGCAAATGGGCTGGAAAATTAGGAGAGTGAATTCTTTTTTGCATGTAGTGGTTTTCATTATTTTTGTGTAATCAGTTTTTGACACATGGAAAATGTTATTGTCGTGCTTTATTTACACTAACGTGGAAATTGTCTCGACTATGGAGCAATGACATTGTTTTTTATTGCATTACTTATTGTTGTTGCTATCATCATCATCAGAAGCAGCCAGTCCAGCTTATTTTTTGGAATCTTAGAAGCTGCTGCTGCTTTTTAGCCTTTTGTACAAGTTGATTGTGATGATTTTGATCTCTCTAGACGTACAAGGACACTTTACAGAGACAGAATAGAGCAGATAAAACCCGTACAAGATGGCAGATAAAATAACACAGTGTGTAATAGGTGGTGTGTTGAGTTGGGGGAGAGTTCTAGAGTTGGGAGGGGGGCACTGAGGTGGATGGAGGTGGTGTTATGGAGAAAACCTGACAGATAATGTTTGTGTTACCAAAGCTCAATGTACAGGAACTATAAAGGTGTGGTTCTTCCACCTTTATAGTTGGCCAGACTGGCTGTACGGTAGAGATACAATGTTGTAAATGTTGAGCCAATGTGAAAGAATGTCTCTGCTATTGTGACTGTTGACTTCCCCCATCAGGGAACGCCCTTTTTGTTGCCGAGCTCATTGTCACCACTGTCTTGCAATGACAGACACTCGAGCCCGACGCTGAAGGGTCACATGGGCGTTCCCCACAGCTTCAATGCAATGATGCATTAAAGTTACCAAAAACATTTCTAGAAGTCAAAAAAATGCAGGTAAAAATAATATTTCAAAAACTTAATCTTTCCCCTTTCTTATATCCACAGGTGGGTAGGATCAGGAAGACGGCAGCACGTAAGCGGGAGTACCACATACTGTTCATGGTTGTGACCACAGCGGCCTGCTACCTGGTGTGCTGGATGCCGTACGGGGTAGTGGCCATGATGGCCACATTTGGACCGCCGAACATTATCAGTCCTGTGGCTAGTGTGGTGCCTTCTCTCCTTGCCAAGAGCAGCACAGTCATCAACCCCCTCATCTATATACTAATGAACAAGCAGGTGAGTCAGAGAAAACCCAAGACTACAGCAAGCAACGTAAATTATACCCAGTATCTAGAAGCATTTCCTCCCCTGGACCAGAACGGAAATTACGGTGGTACAGTACACGCGTCAGTGACAGAAGGTGCTTTGAAATCTGGGAGATGAATCCACTCAGAGGTTACAGTTCAAACAGTGGCTGGTATTTTATAGCTGCAGCCACAGACGAGAAAAGGAGCTTTTGTAGATGCATTTATCTGCAGTTTAAGATTATGGGGTTGCTGCCTCGAGCGGGCCTGCAGGCATGAATGTGAGAGAGGACGTGCTTGAATTTCAAGGACACTGTGGCTTTTACAACAGCTTTATTTATACAGTAAAAAAGACAAACTGCAACAGTTGGAATTGTACAAATGATCTATTTAAATATTGATTCAAGTGTAGTAACAAGAGAATATACTGGCAAATCAAGGTTAGGAGGAACATCCTAAGGCTGTTGAACGTGAACTCTTATCATACTTATACACTCGTGAATGCCTCTGGTCTCATCCGTTCAGAAAAAGTAGTATGAGCAATTTTTCAGATGCAGCTACTGCGGAAATTTCCATAATTCTGAGTGAAAACAAGACTGGGAGAAAATGGCAGAGACAGGGAGAGTAAAATGAGATTAACCGTGTTTTTCTTATCTCCAGATTAGAGTAACGTGTTTTATGTGTTTTGAAATAATGTCTTCATTCCTTAAATATTATGGCCTGAATGTTAAACTGCGTGTGCCTTTCAGAGAGTAGCTGCAGCACCTCATACAAGTCCTGCCGTTAATCCCAAACCTCATCCTTCACTAACCCATCACCCCCCCAAAACACAACAAAAAATGGAATGTGGTGCCATTTCAAGACCAGAAGATAAAATTGCGGGATGGGGATGACTAAAACAGCTGGTTGAAATGTTCCTGGCCCACAGTCTTGTATTAGAACTCTGCAACACACCATTCAGGAAAGAAAAACGAGCCGCTACTTGAATGTCGATGCTGACAGTTTCAGACTCTGGGCTCTGATCATGAGTTGCATGCTGTGTGCCGGAACGTAGAAATACACAGGAAGAATATATTCAGAGCTGTGCACCTTCAGTGTGGAACAATCACCAACAAAGGTTCAACACTTGAGCTGAAAAACAGTGTAAATCAAAAAACAGTCAAATCTTCTTAAAATAACCGTTAAAAAAAGTCTGATGCAGTCCTCACTGACTTTTCTAGGTTCTGTGGTCACAGAATATTCTCTTAGCATGCTAAAGAATGCGGCCGAGCCTGGGGCAGGGCATCAAGCCTCCGTCCCTTCTTCGGTGCAAACGAAACCTCTACAGCCATTAATCAGATCTTCTTTCTGACCTTACCTTCTGAACGAGGGTGCAAAGTGCAGTTTCTCTATAAATGCGCTCCATCTTCATCCAAGCAAATGCCCTGCAGATTCTTTTTAAGAAGGGAAATAATATATTAATTTTTTTACAGCCCATTTTATGTTCACAGAAGAAAGATTTGGCACAAACATTTCAGATGTTTGCTCCTTTCCCCAACCTTAAACATCTGTCAGTAACAGTCCATTTTAGATGATACCCAGCCCTTTCTGACTAAAGAACTCCAAGCCCAGAATCTTCTACATACTACTGGTACACAGAACCATCAATTTCCACATATTTCATTATTTTTATAACAAGGTTTCACATCAAAGTCACGAACCACAACCAACGGCACAAGAACATTTTGCCAAATGTCACATTAAACAATAAAAACCTACTATAGGTAAGATCTTCCTGGAAAATCAAATCTAGCTCCTCACTCAGCTGTAAGACTCTGACCTCACTGCGGATGTGGCACTGACTACCTGTAAACATGGAAAAAAAGCATTCCATTGCGAGGCCGGGCAAATCTGATAATATTACCAGCACAAATTCCTTTTTTATAATCATCTTCACTCTGAGCTTCACTGGTACATCAGTCCTCTATTTGAAGATATCTGGAAGCATGAAAAACCAAAGCAATGACAAGTATGGGTGCAGTTACATTCAGTAAAGAGCGAACTGTCAGAAAAGGGCTGGTGACAAGGTGCCAAGTGCAAAGTCAGATCAGTTCTGAACTATTAACTGCTTTGGAAAAAAGGCCAAAACAAACAAACACCCACCGTTACTGCAGTCCTGCCACAGTATTACTGCATGTATGCAAAAAGTGACAAGGCAACCCAAGAAGTGTTCAGTTGACCAGCAGGCACAGGGCTACGTCTGTTCTGAGCACCGCTTGTGAAAAAATTATTTTGGCCCCTTTAACTTTCAATAATAATAATATCGTCCAGTGCCTTTCATCCTATAGGCATGTAACAGTCAGGGGGTTTGGACATGGAAGGAGGAATCACCCCAAGTGACCAGTGGTAAAAAATAAAACCTGATGGTGAGCTGGTGTGCATGCACTGGAAATGACCATTTCATTCTTAAAGAAGTCTGACACATTTTTGAGTATTGCATTAATGACATTCACCTTGGTTTACGCTTAGCAACGATGCTTTTCACCATTATCATCTTTATTTTTTAATCTATAAGTGGAGATCCTTCACACCTATTTAAAAACAATTGATCTCAGCAATAAAAACACAGCCAGTTATTGAAAATTCACTCCTCTAGCTAAAAAAAACTCTGATCTGTTGCTACCAGTCAGCTCCACAGTTAACATGGCTCAGCTAAAGCAGAGAATCTATTTTCTGTAGCTCCTCCTCGGAGGCTCGTCCTGGCAGTTTCTAAACCATCTTAATGAAGACGGGTCGGTCCAAAGGCCACAGCGCAGCACCCTTCCTGGAGCTGCGGGGCTCATGTTCTTTATGGGTCTAATTTGAAACCTTTGAAACCTTTCTCCGGCCTCCCCGTCTCCAGTGGTTTTATTGCGCCTTTTTGTCACCTGGGAAAGGCCAGCGTGTTTCAGTTCAGGCTCAAAGTGAGATCAGACATCTCAGATGTCACAGTCGACGGTGCTGAGGCCTGGGAGAGTGACGCGCCCCTTCCTCCGCAGGTCGCTCCCGGGCCCCGTGTTAATCCGCTGGATTAGGCTCTTCTCGTACAGGAGGGGATGGTAGGCACCCAGAGTACAGGCGGCATCATAGTATCGCTCGTGGTAGTGGCACAGGTCACTCTGCCTCATGGAGGGAATGTACTCATACACGTGCACCTGCTCACACAGCGTCATCATCAGGAGGATGCCTGGAAAGGCAAAATAAAGAGTTTAGTGGAGCGGAATGTCATTGCAAAAGAAGTCTTCTTCAGGGTTTATAAAACTAACCCCGACCCCATTTGAGTTCTGGCTCAAACTTTTTGTCTTGTCTTCCACATAGGCACAGGTCAGTCAAACTGCCTGTGCAGGGGGTGGCTGAGCTACAGTACAAATGATGTGCAAAGAAAACATCCTGAGCACCTCATACATACTTTAAAACCACAAACATCTTAAAAAGGCAGCGGCGGGAAACAGTGAGGTTCTAGCATCAAAGCAGCCCTGAAAGCTAGAAAAACAAATACAGCCCCCCCCCCACCACCACCACCACCCCCCACTCCCGGGGAAGGCAGGAAGTCAACAATACCACAATCTGTCCAATGGCAAATGTCCCAGCAAGTGTCCCTCACTGCTGCACCTCCCTCCCACAGACCTGTGGATCATCGCTCTCAATCTACACCATTGTCACTCCTGTTCCTCTTGTGGGTTCCATCAAATGTGTCAGCTACAAAAGTGGTCATTTCATCTGCAGGTGCTCTGCATCAGAAAAGAAGACCTGCAGCCTTGGTTGCCGATGTGATTTTAGGTCTCTAGGTAAAGTCTGGATGTGCCAAAATGAGCAGCTCTCCATTAAGGCGTAAAAATAGATCTAAATGCATTATATATCAGGCTGAGTTGGCACGCCTCGGCATGATCACTCATGTCATGCGTGCATTCAGACCATCTTTTTTTAATGATCACATTTTAATTTGTACATTCCTGCCCAGGTATCTTTTTTCTCTCTCTTCTTGAATGCACAAATATTCATTCTTGCACAAAACTACGCTAGCATCTGTTGATCATCGATCTAATGACAGAAGAACGCACATAGCAGCAGTTCAGACGGCGATCAGGAGAAATCACTATTGTGATGACAAACAAAACGGGATTCTGACTCACTATTGAGAGTGCAACACATCAATACGTCCACGTGTTGTTTTTTTCAGTTCTACAAGTGTTTCCTGATTCTGTTCCACTGTGGCCACTGGTCAGCAGACAACGGCAACACCTCCATGCCCTCAAAGACCACGGCCATTCAGCTGAACCGCCGGGTCTACAGCAACACGGTGGCCTGCGCCGACCAGCTCTCCACTGACGCACTCAAACAGTGCTGCAGTGCCAACACCATATCCACCAAGAACACGTCGACCGTCGAAGGAAAGCTGTCCTGAACCCGAAGGACACGGCTCGCTCACGTCCTCCCAGGACCACGGACTAAACCGCTGTCCATTTCTGCTGTACATAAATGTACTTAATGTGTGACGTTGTACATGTGAAGGTGGGAATACTCCACGTGTCCGTTGCCTTTTCCTGACCTTCCACATGACGTGCCCGGCTCAAGTGTCAGTATTACACCCAAATAAGGTGGTGAAGGGGCTGAAATCAGGGTCTTTTCCAACATCTCTCATTTTTAAAGCCCCTCTTTGTGCACAGATACAGAGTGATAAAATACAGAAAGATGCAAATATGTGAAAGGAAGTGTTTCACATTCAGGGTGCATTGTGTCCTGCCAGGAACCGAGAAGCACAAACAAAGAAAACCATTGCACAAATCAAAACCACTTAATTCTCCTTGCAATTTGCTTTGTATCGTGCATCAATCTGGTTTTGCTATGGTGGTTTTTGAAGCTCTACTCAAGCGTAAACTTGAGGCGATCATAGTGTGATCACGTGTGCTGCTTCTGTGTCTAATAGATCGATGTGCTCATGATCTTCTTGTTTCTTCAACCGCAATCACAGTAAAAATGCACAATTTCACAAGGTTTACTTAAAAACTGAAGAACTTCAGGAACAAGCGAATGAAGATTCTCTAGGATCCTAAAATTGCCTTGTAAATATTCAAATTGTTCTGTTTCTGTCTGGTTGGTGACATTCTTTACGTTTATTCGGATGTTGGTGTCTGTCCTTGATTACCCTGTTGTGTTACCAGCATGGTTTACATCCTCACATCATTGTGCATTAAATTCCAAATGAATCTAAAGTCTTGACACATGCAGTGTTGACCTTTTCTCTGACCTTTTCTAGGGCCTTAATGTGCAAGTAAATACACGATAGGAGGAAGCTTCGGCTTTGAAGGGAATCAAAATCTTCCCTCCTGTTTCTTAGTTACAAGAGTGATGTGAAGCCTGATTTGAAAGCATGATGCAAAGGCTGATTAAATATTCAATGTTGCTGGGATCAGCAGGATAGACCCATCAGCTGTGCACAATTCTCCTCATTTATTCATGGGAAACTATGCAGTAAGACTGCTGTCGCTGCCTTTAAGGACAGCAATGCTGCCAGCATCCCTTAGAGACACAACATGTTTCTTTTTTGTTTCTTGGTTTGAGGAACAAGGAGACACAGATGTGAAAGCACTTTCAGTTGGGAAGGATCAGCTGCTATCCTGCCATTTTTGGAGCTTTTTTTATTATTAGTTATTCAGATATTTCTAGAAATGCATGGACGCATGCGTTCCACTGGATTGTGACAAATTGTTTTAGACTTAAAAGATATTAAAACAGCACTTAATGGAACTCACATGAATGACACGTGTGCGTGTGTTTGTGCAGAATAAAGATGTGGCTCTGACTGTTTTCCATCTGGGGCAGGAAGAGAGCGGAGATGCACCCAACCCTCCCCGCAATTCCTCAACTGGGATTCGGCTCTGCTCTGCCCAAGTGGATGTGATGTAAAAACGACAAGCTTTTGGCCAGGAGAGGAGAGGTAATTTTGAAGAATGGAGGGATTTCCCAGTCAGTTGGACCTTTCAGAGCCTTTCTTTAATCGCTCTGATGTAACCTTTTAACCAGATTTATGTTTAAATGCATTGAGGATGGTGGATAAGGCAGACTGGTGACAGCTTTGTTGGCTGTTCAGGAGAAATGCGGCATTTTTGTCATTCCTTGAGCACGCATTGCTTCCAGGAGGACAACCTAAAACTCCTCACAGGTGTTTCAGAAACTATTTGCAGCCATACAGACAATGTTTACATGTATCTACTGCCAGGACGTGTGCGCTCACCTATGAAGCCAGACGAGGGAGGATTGGGCTGGATGTTCTCCTGAGTGTTGCCCTGGATCACATCCCAGAGCCGCCACACGTATCTGGGGTGAAGGATGTAGAAGGGCTGGTCAGGATGGGCCCTCCGGTGCTCCATGTACGGGCCGAACAGGTTGTAGTCGGGACTGGCGTACCACTGAGACAGAACACGCATCCATTTCAATCACCTTTTCCTTGTCAAATGTCAAACTGAGTTCAAAAGGACAGTCAGGAATTCCCCCTGCTTGCAGGTAACCAGTGGCTGTGGCTTATTCTGGACTAGACGGGCACTAAAAATGAGTCCCTAATCTAAATATTGTAGTTGCTGCAGTATCTCGTGCTGCCGCTGCTCCGCTGTCACTGTTGACTTTACATTGTTAGGACTTTGTTTAACGCAGTTAGCATTAATTAGCTGATTCTCTGTGGCATGAACAGCAGGCGGTGTAGTTTCTAGTGTCTCCTCCAGTTAGCCTTACTCTTCGTACCTAATCTGTAGCTAACAGTGGCGCCTCGTACTTTCTTCTTTGCCATCCTACAGCCCTGTGTGTCCACCTCAGCCATGGTTTAATGTCACCATTGATCATTGTTTTCATCAATAAAATGAGCTCTGGGTTATTTCTTAGTCTTATTTCTTAACTGTTTGTGTCTGTGGACTTATTTACTAATAAGTCCACAGACACATAAGATCTTTGCTGTGATTCAATCCAGGCTTTCAACATGAATTTAAATTTTCTGCTGCTCATTCAGGATTTTTCTTTGAATAACTCAGTCCCCCCATGTTTTAGATCCTTATCTTTCCTCACAGTCTTATCAGTTTTGCAGCAAGCAGTCGGTGAAGCAGCTCCGGCGAGAGTGACATTATTTCACAAATGATATTGTGCTCCTCATTCTCTTATTTCCACAAAGCTCACTTTTAGCACTGGAAATCACTTGGAGAATTTTAGCCAATATTTCCTGTCCTTTGACTGTAATGACACGTTCCTCACAGGGACTGCTGTTGATGTGACCCTTCCTCCAAGGGCAACCGCCACAAAAGCTAAAAAACAAGGACACAATGGCCACTGATTGAAAAGAAGGCAAACGTATGTGCAGTCTGACAAAATATAACAGGGGGCCTTTTTGTGCTTGCAGGCACCAAAGCCAGCCGACTTTGTGGCAGGAAATTAAAGGATCCCAACAAATATAGACAGCATTAGTGGAGGGAAAACCCTCGGACAGCGTGCAGCAGTAACCCGGCTGTATGTTACAAGGTTTAATCATCAGCAGGATGATGAATGAGTCGGAGCGAGGAACCCGAACACTCTCGTGTGTAATGAGACACGGACACGGTGAGACAGACAACGAGTTACTGCACAGAAAGCACCAGGAGGCAGCAGAGTGGTGGCGAGAGCCAGGGTTCATCCACCCACGGCTCCAGAGATGCTGCATGTGGGCCAAGCTGAGAACTCTGTGAGCCAGCCTCGATATTTCATTCCACTGTCAGCTGAAACTTCTTCGATTTCATAAATAATGAATAACGTGAAGCGGCCGGCATGGATCATTGAAACCTTTGATGTGCTGATGTCTGCGTCACAGGCGATTTGCTCACCGGAGCGCCGCGCCGTCACCATCAAACAGTTCCATCAGTCGTCCGGCGTCTTGTGATACAACACGCATCATCTTCATTACAGTCATCGAGCGCGGCTCTTAAAGAACACCGCCATAATAAAAAAACACACGCTGCTACCAGCACACACACACACATACACACACACACACACACACACACACCCTCACACACACACACACGCTCACACACAGAGCTTTAACAGCAGCTCTTCCAGACCCGTGTTACCGGTACTTGTTCTCAGTTTCTTCAGCGTCCTGATGCTGACGGCTCCACCTCCACTGTTGCTACAGCTAAAGAATCTGAACACCAGTTTTATCCATCTAACCGGGTCCAGTCAAACGTTCATGTTGGCATCTCTAGTGTTCAGGCCAGCTTTTTGATTTTGGCCTCATACGCTGCACGGCTCAGAGCGAGTCAAAGCTGTGGCGACTGTGTGGTGGAGGGCAGACCCAGGAGCAGTTCAGGGCCTCATAGGTGGGGGCACCTTGCACCCCAGCGATGAGCAGCAGTGCCGCTCTGATGCTCAGGCACGGACCCGAGATGAAAACCAGTGGGTTCTAATAATCAATGTGGGACGTGACCAAGAGATGAGCAGGACTTGGAGATGAGTCACGCTACATGGATGGAAACAGGCAGATGTGATGTGATCTGGAATAATAATGTGCTGCTGAGGCCAGAGACAAAAGATGAACACCCGCTTAGATAAATCAGTTTAATTACATTTTCATTCTTTAATTAGATGATTCGACCATATGCTTCTTAAAATTTATTCTCAAAATAAAAAATGGTTTCAACTCCAGAATGAAGAGTCGGGGCTGACTGTAAACACCCCAGGAGATGACCTCAGCGTTGCGTTGGGAAGCCCCAGATTGGACCAGCATCAAACCGCTGCGTCCTGTCTACACAGGTTTGCTTCTCAAGTTCACGAGAGCACCATTTATTATGTTTTGCTGTCAGCAATTGAGGTTTTTGAAACGCAGATGTCACAGAGAACCAAGGAGTCACGAGACGGAACTGCGTCAACATCGACACGGACCGTAGCTGCTTCGGTCAGGTGGAACAGGATCGTATAGAAAACAGATCACAGCACGCAGCACTGAGCCGCTACGCAACTGCTGAAGGAAGCCTGACTAAATCAGGGTTCTCTCTAGCTCTGGTTCTGCTGTCTAACACATCAACAGCCTGCAGCCCGGGGCAGTTAAATAAGCCCCGCAGAGACTTTGGGGTGGAAGTGATGAGAAAATGTAAATTCAGTGCTTCTATTCCTAGACTGAGAACTGAAAGGTGATTCAACAGATGATGACAGCTGGGTTTTTTGGGTTTTTTTTGCTGTCTTGTTTTGAACATTACAACACAAAAGAAATCAATTCAATAATTAAAACAGTCAGAAAATGAACAACAAAGCCCATCCCTGAATATCAATCCCAAATCAACATGAACTGTGACTAACAAACAAAGACGCTACCTCTGAGAGGCAGATGAAACATGTAATGGGACAGAGCCTGAGACTGCGTACCTTGTGTAGGTCGAGAGTGTAAGGTGCAGGGTCCCAGGCCACCAGCACCACATCCTTATACAGGGAGCTCGTGTTGAAGCGGTGATTCGGGTTTGCCAGAATCTGCAGAGAAACACGAGATTCAAGATCAAAGTGGATCTACAAAAAAGAGAGAATATCATCCGAACCCATCGTTGCCTGGTTACAAACATCTGTTGACAACACTGAGATGGGAAAACAGACAGAACACACTCGTCTGGTTCTATAAAAGCTGGACCAGTCACTCATTTGCGTGTCCTCCCTGCATGTGCCATCCATCATCCATCCATCCATCCATCCATCCATCCATCATCCATCCATCCATCCATCCATCCATCCATGCACCCATCCATCCACTCATCCATCCATCAACCCATCCATCCACCCACCCATCCATCCAGCCATCCACCCATCAACCCATCCATCCATCCATCCATCCACCCATCAATCAACCCATCCATCCACCCATCCATCCATCCATCCATCCATCCATCCATCCATCCATCCACCCATCCATCCATCCATCCATCCATCCATCCATCCATCCATCCATCCATCCATCCACCCATCCATCCATCCATCCATCCATCCATCCATCCATCCAGATCCAGATCCTTTGATCTTCTTCCCCTTGATTACATAATGCAGCATTACAAAGAGCCATTTTCGTTCATCTTATCTTTATTTCTTCCTCATCTGTCCTGACTGAAATGCCATTAACAGATATCCATCACCTTTTCTGTGAAATGGAGACAGAGCTGAGATATAATCCACCACAGAGCAACCTCCGATGAAGCGCCTCGTTAAAGAAACGATGTCATAAATGATGATCTTCTTCTTCGAGACAGATGTGTTTGCATTATCTGGTGTGCCAGACTCTCTCTCACCTGGGAGTTGATGATGCGTATGGTGGTTTTATTCCCCACGTCTCTCTCATACCCTTCTGTCGGCGCGGCGTTGAAACGCAGAACTGCATCGTGAGCGTCTGAAAGATGGAACACACTCGAGTGACTGGAGGCAGGTAACAGGCTGAAATTATGTTCTGGAAATTATTCACAATGCAGCATCTTATTTAGAGATTGTAGCCCAGATTTGTTTCTGCACTGAGCTTGAAAACATGAACTGAAGAACAGTCTGGGATTGAAAAGAAGAGGCAAAATAGTGACGATCAAACAAATCAGAAAGATTCTACCAGACATTTTAATGAAAAGTGCAAATATAAAAGGAAAAAGAAATAATTCTATATATAAATTTTGCTGTGAAAGCCTCGCTTTCTGAGATGATTCCTTCGTCTACACACTGACATCTTCAAGTATAAAATTGTGTGTGTGACAACCAACAGCAACACATCTAGCGGAAAGATAAGTGTTCTCCAATGGCTCCATTTCTGAATTGTTTGGTCATTAGAGAAGAAAAATGCTCCAGAGAAAAACATTTGGTCCCTCCAATGTCGCCTATACAACACTAATACAACACAGATTTCTACAAAATCATATTAAGGAAGAAACATAAAATAAATACTCAGACGGTTTTATTTTAAAAGTGTTGTTTATTGTAACAATGTGGACCTTAGTAAAATGAAGAGTCTAATAATTTAAAATTTTATGACTAAAGGACTTTTTTTTGTGAAATGTATGTATTTATCCTTTTAACACGTTTCTACATATTATTATAGAGGCTCTGACTGTAAATATTAATTTAAAATGGTTAAAATACAATTTCTTCGGGTTGTGTTTCAAGATGTTGTGCTCATAGTGTAGTTCATATTTTCACCGCATGAGGGCAGTCACACATAATATTGAATAGCGAATGAAAAGCCCAAAGCTGTGACTCTCCCCAAACACTCACTGGTGAACATCACTGGCTGATGCCTACAAACAACACGGAACAAAAGACTTCATCTGCCGCTGATTTCACATGAATTACTGCTGCCAAGTTTATTTGAAGAACCTTTTGTTAGTTTTTGTGTGAGCACAAACATGCGTGTGTGTGTGTGTGTGTGTGTGTGGGGTGGGGGGGGTGGTAGGGGGGTATGATTTCCAGTTGACGATTAAATTAAAGAAAAGTGCCTCCCTCCAAGGAGCACGAGGCCATTCCATAATTAATCCGATTTGTGAGCTTCATCACAACTGTCAAGTCGCCCAGTCTGCTGAAAAACCTACTTTTCTCTTTCAGCTCATTAGGGCCATGACACACTGACCTAATAATGTTTCCATCCATCCGGCTTCTGTTAGCTGTGGATTATCTTTAATCAGAGACATGAGCCTGCCGAGGTTTACAAAAACAAAGAGAAACTTTGGATGGATGTCATGATCCTTCAGCTTTGGTCGCTGATGTTTTCATTGCAGTCACCACCATGTCAACATGCACAGGCTGCACGCATGCAACCTCATTTTGTCAGCGTCGCTTTGTCAAGTGACACCTGTGACAGCACTTACATGTTAAAATATTATCGCTAAACAAAGCCTGAAGCCTGAAGCATTGCTCGCAGCAGCTGAGGAAAAGCACCGAGGCTACGTGCGATTCAACAGAGCATGTTTGGTTACCAGAGGGGTTGGTGGTTTTTTATTTTTTATTTTCCTCTTGAGTGAGCCATCTGCCACTGACTTCACACTCTCCACGGTGACCAAAGAACTGCCAAAGTCTTTCTCTGTCTCCATCTTTGTGTCAGACACACACACATCCTTAGACTTCTATCTTTGCAAGGACATCCATACACATAATGCATTACTCCTTACCCTAACTCTGACATCACAACTAAACCTCTACCACCCCTGACCCTGACCTAACCTCAACTTTTTTGCACAGCAAAGATGGAAGAATATTATAATACTGTGGTCTATGTAACACTGAAATGCAAACACATATAGACATGAGAGAAAGAGAGAGAATGGTGTTACTCAGAGGTGTTGATTCACTGTTAATCCATGATCAGACGACTCTACAAACTGAATGTCTGCAGAAGCAGCCGTATGATAAAGGCAGCAGACAGGCTGCAGCTGTGTTGTCTGAACTAAACATGTGAAACTGGCACATCACAGATGAACATTTAAAGACGTCTCGCCACTCACCGATCTCTCTGCCCAGGCCTGAGCGTAGAATGGCCCCAGCTGATGTGACCACTGCACAACTCTTGAAGCTACCTTGGTCCGGACGTTTGTGCAGCTGCTCCAGGGGAAGGGACGGTACCAGACTGGCCCAGCCCAGGGAGGAAAAGGGCTGTTGTGTCCCGTCTACCATCTGCAGGCGGGCCTGGGCTTTCATCTCACACAGCAGTTCTTTAGCAGACTGGCTGGGGCGCCGACGACCTCGGTAGGACACTTGATGTTTGTTGGCACTCACGTAGTCCTTCATGGCGCGTTGCAGTCGAGGACTGAGCATGTCTGCAGACACGTGGCCCCGCCACAGCCGCTGCACAACAGAGATGGATTTGGAAAAGTAATATTTCTCCAGCTCTGACGAGTCACCACCAGGCTTCCTGGCCGCTGTGTTCCTCAGGCCGTTTGCTACATCTTCGTCTTCGTTTTCCTGCCTTTCTTCCTCTTCCTCTTCCTCTTCCTCCTCCTCCCCCCCACGGTAGCGGGTGATGCTCCCGTGGTTCTGGGAAGTTCTCTCCCGACTCTGAATGACAGGGTCTGACTGAGAACCGATATTCTCGGTACCAAAGGAGGACCAGGCAGCCAGACTTTGTGGGTCCAGGTAGTCCTGGTGGATTCCCTCCGGGCCACCGTAAATGGCAAGCGGTGCACTATCGGGGCTCTGGCTCGCTTCCAGACTGAACTCTGGGGTTGCAGAAGGTCTTGGCTCATCTCTGGTGTATGTGGCAGTCAAGGTGGAAGCCAGTTCAGGACGTGAGCCCAGGTTGGTGTTGTGTAATTGGGACGCCTGTATAGATGCCAAGCGGCGCGTGTCCGGGTGTTGGTAGAGTACGGAGCCAGTGCTGGTCAGGGGCTCGTTCACACGGGCGTCCAAGAAGTAGGAGAGGAGCGCAAGAAAGAGGAGGACCCAGGCTAGCATTCCCACCAGCACCAGCCTCCGCCCCTGCCTCACCCAGGACTTCATTACCTCTCAGTCACACCTGTTCAGCTGGCCCACCAACAACAAAGCCTCGCGGCCAGGACTCAGCCCAGAGGTCAGCTGGAGGGCCTGGAGAAGAACAGAAGAATCAATTAGTCCTGAAAACACAGAACATGGGTAAATGTGAGGCGAGGAGACACTCACCTGAACAGATGCTTCTATTTCCTCATGACCGGGCTTCCTCCAGGATAAAAGTCAACCCTGAGTAGAAGAGGAAACGCCCAAATTAGCGGAGCCGAAAGTGCACACGCATGAGTGCGTGCATGAAAACACAGCGCAAGCAGAGACACTACAGGAAAACACCGCCTACAGGGCAAACCAGGGCCGCTCTCCACCCACACAGAAAGAGGAAGGGAAAAGGCGAGGACCAGCTATTACCTAGAATCAAATTCATGGCTTCCTCAATCAAGGGTTAGGAAGCAAAGCTGGTATTAGAGGACTGCCTTTACACGTCACCTTAAATGTCTCACAGCATGCAACTCATTCCAAAAAAAAACCCAGAAACAAATTTCTTGATTAAATAAAGGTCAGTGTGATAACATCTCCCAATGGAAATTGTTTCTTTTTTTAAAAAAGTTTAGTCACCGTGACTCACTGGGATGTTTGTCTGTGCCTTTTCCCACTTCAACACCAACAACTGATCCGTCTCCAGAAAACTAAATCCTGCTTAGTTTCAGGGCTCCTTTTTTTCCTCGCTGCATGTTGCTGTTTCACCGCCGTACCCCAAAATCTTTCCCAAATATCTAATTACATAAATAAATGAGAATCTCTTTGCGCACCATCAGAGCTTGTACAGACAGCTCAGAGATCACAGGAAAACTCCATGTTCCCTCGCATCTGTAGTTCATTCACCAAATCATTACTCATTTCCTCATGACGACACCGACCCTCCATCCATTCCTTCACTCTTCTCATGACCCCTGACACTTCCTGCTCAGGGTCACGGGGCCACTACAGCCCATCACAGTGGACACCAGGACTCCAACAATACCAAAAAAGGCCAGGACATGTGAACTGCACCGAGAGGCTGCGATCTCCTTTCAGCAGGTTTTCACAGGACAAAGAAAGGAAATGTGCCATTGTCAAAAAAATAGCACTCATTTTCATTCTTCGTTAAGCAGGCGAGCTGGTGTACGGCACATTAGCTTCACTAATGGCTTACAGAGTGAAAAACGCAGCGATGAAGGTAAATAAATGAGGCATTAAATTGCCTCACATCTAGAGGAATACAATCTTCCCCAGCACGCATAATTATGAGCGTTGGTCTCAATGCAAGAGCAAACTAGTCTTGAAAAAAAAGGGCTGGGTGAGGGGGGAAATAAAGCATTTAACCTTTTTTCACTCTAATTACAGCTTCCTGTGTCTGCTGGGTGCAGCAGACAGGATCCCAGGCAACTCTGCCGTCTTTCCCAGGGCCATACAGTACAAGAGGCCATGTCCAAGCAGCAGGTAGCAACTGGGCCAGAGGGAGCAGAAAGACTATGGGAGAGAGAAAACAAAGGGACTGGAGGATTCAGAACAGGACATCTGCACAAACAACGACTATGAAAACATGCAGCACGTTGAATTCTTCAAGCGCAAACATAAGCAGAATAGGTCTGAGACATCTATCCCCTGTGAAGCAGTTTCAACATGTTTGCCATGTTTAGGTCAGATGTTAATGGAAAATATGCCACGTGACACCTGGAAAAGACAATTCTGGACGTGGCATGCCCTAAAAACACACACACACACACACACACACACAAACACAAATCAAGCAGAAAGGAGCACAGCTGCCTAATGACAGGACTGTCAACATGCAAAGGCCATCTGTATTCAGCAGTGCTCCACACCGTCCCAGCGTGAGCGCGCTCCCCATGCGGCGTCTGCGGGTGTGAGCCCCGAGGCTGGCAGTGCACGGCTGTGTGAGAGCAGCCAGTCCGCCTCACCTGGTAGCAATCAGGATGTGTGCCTCAATAACTGCAGCAAAGCAGCATAAATGCCTCGCACAGATGGAGAGATGGGAGGAGGGCAGACAGAAAACAGAGCAAAACAGGAGGAAGATGGCTGCCAGTCAGTGCCAGACGGCAAACCAGACACAGCACATGATGACGAATGCAGGAAAGAGCACATTTCAATAGATGGTGTTGGGGGGGAAATGAAAAAACAACAAGTTCTGCAATAGGGAGGGATCAGGTCATTTCCCCTCAGGAGGATTATTGTGTGGTTTACGACCAGCAGGGGAGGGAAAAGGAGCAAAAGTGAGTGAATGGGCAGACAGGAAAACATGTAGGGGAGCATAAATCACCATCAACCTCAAATGAAAACTCTGCTGACACACTGGGGTTCCATTCTTCATCAATCAGGCAGCGGACGATTAAAATAAATACTGCTGCAGATGTGTTAGGGCTTCAGAAGCACAGGAACTGACAGTAAGGTAGACTTTTAAGAGATCTGACACTAGGGTGGGAATTGTGACAGAAACATCCACTATAATTTTCTGAACCATTTCAGATGACTCAGATGTCCAAAAGTAAAAGTCAATGACGACGCGTGGAAGAAGCATCAGTGTTTTGTTTTTTGGAGGAAAATGCAGGAAATTCCATTCGTCATGTAAATGAATGGATGAAACAACGGTTTAGGTCATAATGGGCAATTTTCTTTGTCATTCCTTGTCACAGGAAACTCGTGGATCATCAGTCCAACCAAACATGATATTTAACTAAAGGTTTAGTTATTTTTATGAACTCCAGAGCCCCCACAGCTGCTTTGATCCAGGAAAGTTAATGGGAATTATTTTTAGAAATCTTTAACGACCCTGGTGTAAGAGTACAGTCATGAAACATCTGCACTGCTTTATTTTGAAGGCTTGTTTGCTTGTGTGCACTAGCACATGCATTTGTAAACCTTAAACAATAAAAGTGGGCATTTTCTAGTTAAAACGGAATCCAGAATATAGAGGGAATGTTTGGCTACGTGTGATTTGCCCGAAGTCACAGCTAAAGCTGCGTGTTTGTGGAGCGCAGACGGCTGCGGGTGAGCACAACAATCGGCTTATGAGACTAAACAAAAAGTACAGGAAGAGTTGAAGTTAAGGTTTGCTGGTGTTCAGATTAGCCGCTTCCCCCTCTTTCTCTCACCCGTTTGCTGAGCTGAATGCACCTGCGTGGGAGAGGACTCCTTCGGCCTGCAGGTGGCGCTGTGGCAGACAGAACATCGCAGCTGATTCTAACGGGGACATTTCAAACTTAACACATTCAACTATAGAAGTTGCAAGGAAGAACAATTAGAGACTGGACCACTTCATTAGAGCAAACTATTTCTACTGTTTGCATACATAATATCCAGCCGTGCACACCTGGTCCTCCCGTTCTCTGCCAGCCCACATTTTGATTCCTGGCAAAGCTCCCATAATCATCCCTATTATTCTTTCGCCCCGACAACAGGTACCCATTACTGCAGCATGAAGACACAAATTAGAGTCAGTCTCTGGTGCAACAGCTGTGGTTCCGATACTTTAGATACAAACACTCGGCTGCCAACACGGTTATAAAAAAGGTGGTGGAAAAACACTTCTCGCCTCCGTGCAACGAATTCCTCATAAAAAAGATGACCATTATAATATTTAAAAAAAAATGTCCTGACAGTAAATGCAGCAAAAATAAGAGGATGAAAAGTGGGAAAAAAACCACTTCAGAATCAAACAGCACCGGGGAGCTGCAGCATTTGCTGATGTGTGTTCCTGTTTCCAGACGCTGCTTTTATTACAACTGCATGTAACTATTGAGCACAGGCTCGTTATTTAACATTAGTCTCATCTTCTTAAACGCTTTATCCATTATCCATCCACAGTGGGTGAAGGCAGGGTGAACCGCCAGTTCCTATATGAGCATTTGTGGGGTTGGTACTTTGCTCAAGGGTACCTCGGCAGTGCTCTGAAGGTGTTCCAGCACCTTCCCCAACTAGCAAAACTCCTTCCATTTGTCCACACTGGGGCTCGAACCGCATACCCTCTGCTTCTCAGTCCGGTTCCCAACAGACCAGTCACCACCACCCTTTTATTTAATACACAAACATATTGACATGTATACATGTGTACATAAACTCTATATTGGGTGAAACATTCAAACCTCTGCACTAAATGAATGGCACTAGTGAGGAAGGCTGGTCGCCAGACCTATTGGACACACAGCACATAAACCCCAATATTCACAATGCAATCATGCTCCTAAAGTCCCAGCATGCCTTGCTGTTGCCCACAGTGATATTTCTCATACATCACGAGGACAGTCACAGCCAGAGGTGGCTGAACTCAACTCCAGCCATTCACTGACTTCCTGCTGGGTGACTGGAAACTACTTGAGGGAATCCAGTCACGCAGCATCAAACTGGAAATCCTGAAGATCACTTCAGGGGCCCTGCTGAGGGCCCAGAGGATGAGCCAGAGGATGAGCCAGTTGCATTTTCTTGAAAGTTAAGAGCCAGTCTGAGGAGGTTTCTGAAGGAGTCACAGCTTCTGTTCTTCTCATTCACAACACAAACAGAGATTCAATTTATTCCAAAGAGGACACTCATAATACTACTGAACAAGGCCAATATTAACCACCTATCCCTTCTTACAGGGGGACATTGAGGACAGGGTGAGGACATGATGGCGCTGTCCAGAGAACACGCCATCCTCTTTTATTCTGCTCATTACAGGAGCGCATGTACAAGAGCGTAAGTTCTGTCAAATACGGCGCTGGCCAAAAGGGCTTGTTCCTCATGAAATATTAAGCCTTCCAGAGTGGAGCCGGTCCTGCCCTAAAACTTTAAAGCCACTTCCCTTTAATATTCACACTGCAGCAGTTCAAGCGCTTACAAAATAACACGTCCCGGCAAGGTCACGAAAGGGAAGAGGGGGAGCAACGGGCGGCTGATGCAAGCGTGCGCTGAGGAAGCAGCATTTGCCGTTTACACATCAGCTCACTCAAACCTGTGAGACGACAACGTGAGACTCTCCACTAATGAAAAGTGGCACTTTTCTGGAGTTTGGTTGCAGCTTCCCCATCTGATCCAGACTCGTCTGTTGGGTCCATGCGGACTATTCTGCGGATTAAAATGCACCACTTCCCAATCTGGTGGAGCTGTGAGAGAGCTAACCATCTGGCGCAACACAGTCTGTCTACACATCAGCCAAAAGCTTTTATAGTCTAACCTCTACAATGCATTCAATAGCACAGAATAGCATGGTGGTGATATTTTACTTCTTTTTGTCAAAAACACAAACACATGCACAAAGAATAGCAAAATTGAACTATTTCCCATCTCACAGCTCTTTAAATCAAGCCTCACCAGCTAGTCAGGGTCTATGGGGCCATCCTCATCTTCAAATGTGAAATATTTCATGCTGAAAGCACAACTTCTTAATTCCATGCCCATGAGCTCTTTGGTAACCTTGAAACCTCATTCTTGCAGTGAAACTTGTTGATACTTGCCCAGATTCTCTACGCTACTCAGAATTTCCCAATCTCATCCAGGCTACTCTTGCTGAACTTTAATACATCAATGGATTCTTTTGTTTACTGATCAAATGTATTGATTTTCTCATAAATTCCACTGACAGAGCAACAGTTGCAGTACCAGCAGATTTTAACGGGGGCAGTATTGGAAACTGTAACAAACATGATGGACTAAACAAAAAACAACTGACAGTGTAGCCATTAAACCTACTGAGAATTCAGCCAAACTGTCCAGAAACAACAAATATATGGACCCGTGGGTGGAGGTGGAAGGTCACAAAAGATGGAGCAACAGCGCCATCTAGAGGAGTTGTCCCTTTAAATTAATGTAAAGAGCTCTCGGGTCGTTAAGAGCAGACAAAGGGAGGAATGCTGTTAAAGAAGAAAAGAAAAAGAAGGTATGAAATAGAAAATCTTACAACCTGAACTGTGATGTGACAGAAGATGCATTTCCACGTTATCAACACCTCTAGTGTGTGTGTGTGTGTGTGTGTGTGTGTGTGCAGTTGCTGTTATATTACCCACCAGGCCAAAAGCAGACTTGGGTTGTGTTTCAACAGGAACAGAATGTTTGTCAATCATGTGGCAAAAACAGGAACTACGCAGCTAAATGTGCCTGCAGAAACAAGAAGTGCAAACGTTACTAAACGTTACTCAGCGACTTCTAATCTCTCGTTGCACCAACCACCACGGAGCAGCTGCGGAGGAAAGCTCAGCCACTCCCCGTGCTCCTAAATCAATCGCGGGAGCAGATGAAAGACAGCGTTAATGCAGCAATCAAGCAGCTGCTCTTTCAGGACACTTTCTCTGTCATTTGCATCTGGCACTGCTGCTTGTTCTGCAGCGAGCAGGAGGAGGCACAACAGTCACATCTGTGATGAACAGGAGGAGGACTCCAATTTCCTCGTGAATCTTACAAATCAGTCAAACCCTCCCACGGCAGCGTGATAATGAAACGCTTCCTCTTCATTATCTCCTCGCTTGCTCCTCACCTTTCTCCATCCCCCACATCCGTCTGCTCTGACCTACATTGAGCAGCAGCGCTGTGCTTGCAGATGTGAGTGGAGGGCCTGCGACATGTCTGCATGCTTACCGCTTAATCCTTTAATGCTATCGCACCCACACCAGAAATCGATGGCAGTTTATAAGGCAGCTGCAGCGGAGGAGATGTGCACGTGGGAAATCTGGGGGATTGCCCTGCCGGTTAGGCTTCATGTGGAAATGTGAAGGTACGTGTGGAGGGATTATTGTTTCAGGTTTGTTGATCCGGAGCCAAGATCAGGAAGCTTTTGCAGTAAATGTTAAGCTCTGCCCACAATCTAAAACCCAAATCTTGTGTAAACCGGCTTTAAACATCAGAACTTTCAACATCAAGGTAAAACAGCAATGAAGAAATCAGAATGAGACTGAGGAGGAGTTACAGAGCAAAAATCAAGCAATATTTAGGGGCACGGTCCATTAAACATTATTATAGCAAAATGTAGTGAATTTCTAGGTGCAGCTCTAAAATAGAATAACTAAAAACAGAATTCTTTTTGTTTTGTTTGTTTACAAATTAAATACAACTACATACACTCATATAACAAAAGTTTAACCATTTAAGTTATGAAGCTAAACCCATCTTTTGTTCTAGTATTTTTATTAAATTCATTCAAACGTTCATTCAAAAGTGCTTAATTATTCAGCGGTCATAGCAACCAATAACGAATAAGTGAATCAGTGTATTTAATGTCATCGTCATCAAGATGGCGAGAAATAAGGCACATGAAGGTAAATATTATATAAGCTAGTTTTATCCTACACTTTCATTAGTGAGGATGAGATTGTTGTTTTCGCGTTTCGTTTGACTGTTTCACATGTGCATCCTGTTTGCTGACGTTTGAAGACGGAGCAGCACCATCCGATGTCGGTTTCTGTTCCGCGGCCATTTACCACCACCGAGCACGTTGTGGTTTCACATGCAGACGCTGACTCTGATAGAGATCTGCTTTGTGTGTTTGCATTCAAAACAAGAGCAGACACGCCTGCTCCATCTGAGCTTGTAGGGACATGAAAGTGATGCAGGTCTCTATCAGCTTTATATCCATGCGAACGCTCTGCGTCCAGCGCTGAACAAACGATCAAATATGGCCAGCGGGTTGTATTTCACATAAAAGGCTGAGTTATTTGATCAAAGTGAATGAGCTCTGCAGCAAAACCCCTCTGACCTTTAGAAGGAAGGATGTAAATTAACTCTACTATTTGAATCTAGCATTAAAACTTTGCATGTTTGCACCAGTGCATTAAAAGAAATATGCAAAAGTCGAATTTAAAATCCACAAAGCAATAACTTGGCAATTATTCAGCCATAAAAGGTTAACTACAGTCAATCTTACTTGTCACACTGTACTTAGCTATAATATTCCAGATTATTCACAATATATTTCTTTCCTCTGACAGATTTAGCTAAAATGTGTGAAGCAGCTTAAAATAATGATCTGAAATTAGCTTCATGCTGACAGCACAGAAACTAAACCTGTAATTACAGGTTTCGTTTCCAGGAATCATTTTAAAAAGGCAACTTAAAATATTTCACCTGGTAGCAACATAGCGATGGACCTGCTTCCTCTGTGACTTCATGAATACAGATTCCATGAGGTCAGAGGGATCCACTCTGCAGGTCCAGTCACATGACAGCGATCTCAGTGTGGGACAACCTGTCCTGTTGTTGTAAATACTGGTGTTTTTGCTGCCAAGGTTGCATGAGGCATGTGTGGACAAGCTACACTCTGTCCCACCTGGTGCGTCAGGGAAATTTCAAGGCTGATAAAAGTGCACAGCTAAAGATGTAAAAATGCTGTACAGACACAACATTGTGAACCTAATCTGTTGGAGGCCTTTCTATAAAAATGTGGCCTTCTATTAACTGTTACACAGTTTTGTCTTTTTCACTGAAAAAAGACCCTCAATCCTCCACAACTATGCACCGCCAGCGCCGAGACCGGCAGTTTTCAATTTACCGGATAAATGGCTGTCAATTATCTGAATTTTTGGAGCATAAAATGCTAAATGATATGCAGGCAAGAATGACAGCCATGTCAACTTATAAACTTTTCATTTAAAGGTAAGCTCTATCAATTCGCTGCTTTTGGCACGCACAACCCAGAGATATACTGTAAATATCAGCAGACGTTAACGGTTATTCCCTGAACAGAGGGTGTAGCTCACAGTTGTTCTCTTATCTCGTTCAACTGTTTATTCTGTGGTTAATGAAAATGTTGATTCTGATGTATTTGTCAGATGATACAAGTGTCGAGGAACGACTGAAGGTTCAGTCGTCCGGGTCAGCAAAGCACCTGATGCTTAAGTTAATAAAGAGAAAAACCAAGTACAGACGCCTCATCTTAATCTTCATGTGTCCAAAAGTGTTTCACACGGTTATGAGGATTTCAAAAATGGTCAGTATGTTCGGATATTTCCTGGGGGGTTTGTGGCCGCTGAATTTCTCTCATTGAGAGACTTTAATGTCATATTGGCTTCAAAGGGGCACGGAGGCATGTTCATGTGGTTCTGGCATAAGTTTGTCTCATTTGGAATCTGCTTGTGCTCAGTTTTGGATTTGTGGTTTTTCGGGTGATACTGGTAATTATAGCATGTGATTATTGAGCAGTTCCCGCTGTTTCATACTGGTCTGCAGTTCCGTGAGCATGTTAAAAATATGCGTTTTGAAAGCTGACATCCGTATTTCTTCTGATGGTAGTCGAGAGGTGCTGATGAGAAAGGAATCTTCGTCGACACCGACTGGGTTATATGAGATGTTTATCGGAGAGAACAGTCAGGTATCTATCGGACACTGCAGTTTGACCGAGGGAGGTTTCGTGGGTCAAATGGTGAAGAGCTTACTTCGATGGCCCCTTCTTATACGGTCAGTCCAGTTATTACCAAAAATGGGAGTAAGGCCTCATGGTACACATCCTCATGTGAAGAACAATCAGGAGCCTATGGACCCCAGTATCACCTCTTATCAGCTCCTCTCACGGGAAAGAAACAAAATATACATCTCAAACTTATGGAAAGAACAAGGGTCGCAGGACACGTGAGATCTTAAGATGGCGTCAGACTGGCTGAAAAACAAGTCGTGGCTTTACAAAGGTCACGGCCTGCAGAGAATAGAGGCACAGACTTCAGATACTACAGGTGTTGATGTGTCCGGTGTTTGTGTCGCTTCAGCCAGGACCACTTGGAGCAGGGAGCACTTTCACAATTCACAAGTATTTCTAGTTCTACTAAAATACAAAGAGAGAGTGCCTCCCTCATGGCTGTTGATGACACCGTTACCCTTGGCTACCGAAGCAGCGCTTCCCTCGCCGTTCGCCACTATGACTGCTGTTATATGTGGCTCCAGCTTCCTGCCAACACGCTGCGGTGGTCTTGTAGTTGATGTTAGACATATCCTGTTTTGCTGTCTCAAGAAATCCCCTAAAAAGAGCAGCGCTCTAGCCTGCATGCACGTCCTTCGAGCATACGTGGAGGACAACCTGCTCCCCTTTCAGTGGAGGAGGTAAGACTAGAGGATGTGTTCTTGGTGAAGGAGCACATTAATGACACACAATATGTAACTGATTAACTGATTAAATGCGGAAGCACCGGATGGGCGAGGCAGGGCTTTAGGCCATAGGCTGCACAGTCACCCGTGTTAATAAATAAACAGCAAAAAAAGGTCAATATTTCTGGATGAAAGCGTTTCAGAAAGTAGATAGCATCAATACGAGAGTTGGCACGTAATGGTAACCTTGGTTACGTGGCTACAACAGAGATGTTCATAATTCAGTGTGAGAAAAAAAATGTAATTGTACAACTGTAACCTATTCCGTGTAGATTATAAACTCAGTTCTGTGAACATTCTGGTGAGGCCAGTTAAAAAGCTTTAATATTTAAATCTTCCTCTTCCCCATTTACTTCGACCGGGGTAATGTGGAGGCTGCGCTGTGCAGCGGGGCGACACACCCCATGACGCGCCTACTGATATGGGATGTCTGAGGTCACCCAAGCGACCGAAGAGGAAGGAGGAAGTGAAAATGTTCGGGAAGGAGAGGGAAGGTGGGAGAGTTATGGGAAAGTAGCAATAACGACATTTCAGGGTTTCTAGTTTCAGGACAGGCGTTAAGAGTTAGTTCAGTCAACTCCGAGTCAAAGTTACCCCGAGTTCATGCTTGAGGATTTAAAAAGCCTTTTTAATGGAACACAGATAACATGAGTCACCATGGCAACAAGTGAAAAAAGGCCTCGATTGTCCCACTTCTCTCCAGTATAGTTGGAAATATTAAAGACTTCATATGCCGGAAGTCACGTAACTGTGCCGGTCTGTGGTTCCCTCTAGCAGGGAAAATGACTCTGGAAGAGTTACAAAATATCAGACTTCAGCCGATTTCACCACTCAAAGTCCGGTAATTACGTAAACCCAGGCAGCATGTCCTAGAGCTTCGGAGTTTGCTTCCCCCTACATCACGTTCAGTTGCACACGACACGGGTTTGATTTCTCTTTCACCTTCCGTTCCGCCGCTCTCTCGGCGACGGTGGGATCAGCGAGGGCTCCCTTCACGCTGCTGTGACGCCACGGGCAGCAAGGTCAGACCGGAAAAGCGCTAACTCCATTAAAGACTGATCCCACTGAGGCAGATTACACCAGCCCCGTCTCCTGCTATCCTCCTGAACCACGGACCGGCAAAAATGTCTATTTTAGCAGAAGCTCGGTGCTTCGTGCATAACCTTGAAATCCAATGAATGCTAAAGACCGTGGGGAGGCAACGTCTCTAATTCAGACCCATCGGCTGCAGAAAAACTCCAGCAGAGGGTGGACGGATGGGGGCCGCAGCCACACATTCAGCATTTACTCTGTAGGAATGTAGAGACAGCGACAATATACACCCCCCCCCCCACACACACACACCTGGATGAGAACGTGGCAGTGCCAATTAGCCCTTCTCTTTTTCTTAACTGCGGACCGTGTGAAGCGCTCATATGTGCTGTGATTAGAGCGGCGGAGGCGTTTCATCTGAAATCAGCAGTGCAGATACGGCCCTCAGGAGACGAGCGTGAGGCTCCACTCGCCACGAAAGAGCGGTCCGACGTCCGACCGGGTCGGAGTCGGACTGAAGGTAAATCTCCGGCAGCTGAAGATGGGGCCGTTACTCCACAGTAATGTGCTGGCGAGCGTCACACTCACCCAGCAGGGGTCCGATTTGTTCAACCTGAGACAGGAACAGAGGTGAAACCAAATCGATCGTCGGCTGTGCCGGAGCTGGTTAGCAACCCCGGGTTCCTACCGAGTGTGAACAGCAAGATCTTGAAAGATTTAAAAGCAGCTAAAGATGCGGTGACTGCAGGGACTGTAAAGGATCTTTATTACCGCGGCATTCCAGCGACAGATTGCGGCGAATGTAAAGCAGGCGTACGTCCCATCACGTCCTTTTGTGTTTAATGAATAGTTGAATTCTGATGTGCATGTTTCACCTTTGAGTGATATTTTTTCATGGCAACAATGACGATAAATCCCGAAAAAAAAAACCTGAAGTTGCCTTAAGATGAAACAGCATTTTTATTCTAAGAATAGCTAAACGCAGCCAGCAAACATATGGCTCTGGAAAATGGGACTCATCCTGACCTCCGAAGAACATCCCACCCTGATAAATCACAGGAGGCCGCGGTTCTTGATGACAGGCTTTCACGGTGCCCTGCCCGGAGCAGACTGCCAGGTCCCGTGACGGAAATGTAGCTCCGCTGCTCACATTATAGCCCATAAATACAGCCAGGAGCGCTGACGCCCACATGCAGGCAGCCGCTGATGTGAGAAGGTTCCGCTTAAAGCCCATTCTGCCGTCTCTCCTCTCTCGCTTGCGGAGGCTGAACAGACCGAACAATGCCTGCACCATCGGCTTGTCTCACCCTCTCACAACAACAGGAGCCATCTCACGCCGTTTGGCTCTCCAGAGGAGCTAAATTTACCATCTTTTGAAAGCGCTCGCTCACTCATCTTTACACAGAAGGAACAGAGGTTAGCGGGTTTTAAATATAAACCTCTTCGCACTGTGATGACCAGCGTTATGTTTGATGGGAGAACAAGCAGACTAATCTAAAGCTGCATTGCCATTTTCAGCCAGATTAACCTCACTATAATCTGTTCAAACTCTGGACCATCCCCTCTAAACACAGATTAAGATTAGCATTTTATCAGATTATATGAATAAAATATGAATAAAAGGCCACAAGAGCTTCCCAAGACTTCCATGTGAAGGAGGATTCAACACAGAGCAGGAAAACATGTGTCTGCACTCTTGGGCGTCCGAGCAACTCCTCAGAGGAAGGAGTGTGTCTCCATGTTTCACAGGCCCAGATGACCATATGTTTCCCATGGAGGCGTCGTGCCCTCCGAGGCCTCACACATCAGGTCCAGACTTCAGGTTACAGCTGCTCTTCATGACTCCAGAGCTCCTTTTGAAGAATGACCTCCGACAACTGCTGCTCTGGCCACTTCCACCACATCTGAAATTACACCTTCCCAGACTGCCCGACCCAGGCAATCTGTCCTCCGCGCTGCACTACGGCGCACCTCCTCGCAGAGGTCGAGGAAGGATAAAAATACGGCTTTAACCAAATGTTGGGATTAAGTACACAAAAAAAGGAGCTTCCCTCTATTTTAACTCATCAGTGTGGTAAGCAGCTCGGAGCTAGGAGTCAGGCAAATATCAGGGTAGCTGCTTCATCTGCGTCCGAATGGGTAACTAAAGATTGTAAAAAAAAAAATACAAGAAGGCTTCCACGAAGGAGGCCAACCCTCTGGTGATAGCTTTATTTCCTCCCCCCCCCCCACCCCACACAGGTACAACCACATCCTGGGGAACAGGAAGTGATTCTGCAATGTTAATTTCTACCTAATGTCAGTGACAGTAATTCACTGCAGGTATGCTGACCCTCGGTTGTTTATTTTATATATGGTAATCAGTGTGATTCCAGTTTCTGAACAACCACTCACATGGTTACACAGAATAAACAATCAACATAAATAAAAGGCTCACATTTGTTCAGAAGAGCAACTTTGCAAGGATAATGTGCTGACAGAAGCAGAGGAATGCTTTATAAATAAAAAGTCTAATTAGAATTCCAATTAAATTGGCTGGCTCTAGGAATGACATTTAAACCCCACTTTTAATTGGTTCTTAGCTCCAGTGTAGCATGAGTATATCATGTGCGGTGCTTCTCTATTATTCCGATTAAAGCTAAAGGTTTACTTAAATCTTTACCTTGTAGTTAGTCCAGACGTGGCTCACACGTTCCTCATACTTGTCTAACACACACACACACACACACACACACGCACGCATACACACACAGAACATTAGCACCTAGCAGCTAACACCTACCAAGAGACTGTTCTGCCTTCCATCCTGGTCCTCTGGGAAGATTTGGAACTTTGCTTTCATTGGACATTGAACTGGCTGCCTCTTTACTTGACAAATAAAATGCTACATACCTGCCACATATACCAGCAGTGAATCACCAAGAACAACAGCATGTGGCGCTAGTCCAGGGACTCGACACAAAGCTCCTAATCTGAATGACATGAGAGATACTGAGAGGCCACCAGAGGAAAACCTGGTGTCTTTATTCAAATTAATTTGCATAAATTTCATCGGCCCCATCAGTTCCAGCTCACTCCGCCTGTGTCCTGCTGATACAGTGTTGGAATCTTTCTGTAGCTGATAACAGCGACTAGCAGCCTAAGCACACCCCACCCCACTTTGAGCAGTACTGGTCCAAACTGTGCTGCACTGAAGTGAACTGTAGTGCTACTGTGGTTAAGCTGGAGACACGCCCCCCCCCCCCCCCCCCCCCCCCAGAAAGATATTCCCACTGAAGTCTGCAGAAACCAAAGAAATAGTTAAAACAGAAAGTTGCATTTGCGTCAACCACAGCTTGGTGAAGTACTAAACGTCTCCCTATCAGCAGCTTTCAGATATTTTAGTGGGTATTCTACTGAAAAATCCTTCGGTTTATCGGGTAAAACACATTGTTGCTTGGCCAAAGAGCAATTATGAACAGCAGAGAAAATAAGACATTCTCCTAAATAATGAACGCCCAGCTTGCTACTGCTGCTTAGCAATTCTCCGAAAGCACAAAACATTCAACATGGACACTGAATTTGAATGTGCTCACCATTCAGTGTGTCACGTGCACTCTGATTTGGATTAGAAATTCCAGCAGAATACTGCTGGCAGGAGTGACGGGAATAGTAGCACCAAGTGTCTGGATCCAACTGCATTTCTGTGGATGTTCTGGGAGCAGCAACAATAGCAAACTTGCAAAATTTGATCACTAAATGTTGCAAAGATTAAATGATGAATGCTGCCGTTATTCATTAAAGACTAAATATCTGACAGTGCTCGGATATTCTGGAATGTTTTAATTCATTGATTTATTCATAGTAAGAAAAATCAAAAGGATAATAATGGTAGAATATGACGTTCCCGTTAACTGAGCGCCACATTGTGCACGCACACGTCATCCTTCCGCCATTCTCCTCACAGTGACACAAAAATACGAGAAAATATGCTTTGCATGGAAAATAGCTTCAAGCCTTCATTCAATATGGAGCTGTGGAGAGGATAAAACTGGAATTCTGCTTCAGTGCACACAATGACTGCAGCTCTTTGTCACACCTGTACACACATTTAATATTCAGCTGCAGATTCCTCCCCAAATACACACACACACACAAGTTGGATTTGCACCTCTTTGGCATATGAGCCTCCTAATGTGCGATCAGATCAGAACTCCGGCGAGTGTTGTCACATCTCTGATCAATTATCATGCATCATCCGTCGGCAGCAGCAAATCCAACCATCAAAGACTGGACGAAGGTGCAGATTTCAAGCAGAATGTTGTGACCATTTCAAGCCGTATCAGAACTGGGACAGTTTAACTGTTTGGCGGGTTTTTTAAGGTGGTGGCCGCAATTACACAGTAACCTGCAAAAGCAATAACGGCAGCATTGCTCACACTTCAGTGGCGGTTTCTGCGGCTGCATTTACAGGAATTCATCAGGACATTGTCAGACTGCATCAGTGTGTGTCTGCAGCTGTGCTGAGGCGGGTCAAAAGACCCCTCCACATGAACTTTTGAGTTAAGCACAATGCCCGAACACAATTATTCAGCATCTGCACCAACAAAATGACTTAATCCAACGCCGTGTCACAATGACCCGGAGGGACTTCGTACTTTCCTACAGTTTAGAGGAAAAACCAGCTCGCTGCCTTGGATCCCCCTGGAAACCCAGTCCTGGCTGCTGATGAAGGTGATGTGCTGACATTGAGCTTGTCCTGACACATGCTTTCACATGCCACTGATATCAGGAAATGTGCAGTGTGTCAAAATAAAAGGAAATGACCCCGCTGAAAGTGCCACGGACGTGCGCTTTATTATGATGGTGGGCTTTGTTTGCACGAGTTTGTTTCCGCGTGAAGGCCTGAATTCTTTCACCAGCTCCAGGAAGGTGAAGGCACTTGGATGATAATCTGGGATTAAGACAAACCAGCAGGAGCAGAAACTGAGATGACACCAGAAGATCATTTAATCATCTTAAATGATTAAAAGCTGCAGTTGAAACGCCGGTGCCTTTATTATGAGATGTGCTAAGGTTTGAGTTCAAAACAAGTAAGGAACTTTAAAGCCCGATACAATGTTAAATCATCGGACTATCAAAATAAAAGCTCCCATTACAGAAAGGGAACAGCCTTTTCGGGGAGTTTAGACGCGCAGACTGCTGCTGAGCTCTGCTCTTTATTGTTTTGAGGTGATGGCGTGTGCAGGATGCAGTTTAATAAGAACTTGTCAGTAAAACGATGAGGCTGTGCTGCATCTTTAAGTTGTGAAGCAGCGTGCAGGCCTGGCTGCTCTCAATGAACTCAGGTTGTGCAAAAGCTGGTTGCTTTTGTTTTTATTTAAAAGGGACGCGGCCAAACACAATGAAGTCCGACCAACGTGTCAATAACACACCTGTTTCTGGAATCGTTTCTGTTGTTTTGGAGCTCGAAAAGCCGCCACATTGCACGAGCAGCAATTTAAAACGCACTTCCCATCGCGAAACCAGTGCTGCTCCTGGCCGAAGACGTGCAAGAGACAAAGGACAATCTCCACATTTTCTGACCAAGTTGAATCTAAATTAGCCATCTGCATCGGCAGGGTTCTCGCCGAACGTTGTGCGTGCAGCACCGCGTCCTGCACAAAGCGGCGATCGCAGATCCGCACAAAGAAAAAAAAACCAAAATGCAACGAACAAATCCTCACCTACAAACTGTCGCTGCCGGTTGGATGTTGATGGTGACCGGTTGTCCATTTTGCTTCTGTCCGCCGTGTTGCACAGCACGCATGTGGCTCGGTTTGCTCACGGAGAACACGCATCCGCTGCCGCCACACCGACACGCCGATGGGCTGTGCTGAGCGCCCCGCTGTTGCTGCCCTTTTTCTCTCATCCACCTCTGGGGAGGAGGGGGGGGGGCGGAGACAAGAGACGGACCGATGATTTTTCCTTTTAAGACATCTGGGGTTTACCCAAAAAAAAAGTTTATCATGTATCCTCTTGTCCTGTCTCATCCTGCCTATAATGACTGTTCGATCAATAATAGACACGCAAAATGTCTGTGTAGATTCTCAATCATCCAGGTCATAGTTACCCAAGGAGGATCCCCCAAAAACATGACATACCAGTTCAGTTTGAACCAAGCAACACACTCTGACAGAGGCTGGTCCACCTGAAAGACAAGACACCAAGACATAAACAAAGTAATGTTGTTTATGCTGTACAGTTCCAGGAGGAATGCAAGGAACTGTACATTGGTGAAACCAAACAACCTCTCCACAGAAGAATGGCACAACACAGATGTGCCACCTCTTCAGGTCAGGACTCAGCAGTCCACTTACATCTAAAGGAGAGTGGGCACTCCTTTGAGGACAGCCAAGTACGGGTACTGGCCAGAGAAGACTGCTGGTTTGAAAGGGGTGTCAAGGAAGCCATCCATGTCAAATTGGAAAAGCCATCCTTAAACAGAGGTGGAGGGCTAGGGGTGGGCTGTCACCCACATACAATGGTCCTCCACTCCTTCCAACAAACCAAACGTTCACACCATTCCAGGAGACCTGGTGACTCACCTCCATGTGAGCCAGCAGACAAAGGGGAGACACCTCAACTGGAATTAGGTGAACGACCCTACCAACAATTCTTAGGTGACCACCCAGATCATTAGCATGCTAATGGTCCACAAGGGCTATATTTTCAAGCTCTGTCCCCAGCGAGTTCAGAACTGAAGAAGCCTTCTGGATAGAAGGTGAAACATCTTCAAAAGACAAGAAAAACAGTCCAGTTGACAATGAAAACTACCTTGAATAGACAACGAAAACACGATGGGTGGGATCAAAGCATAAAGACATTGTTCAGAGTCAAAACTTTAAAGAAACACCAAAGCCACTTTCAAAGATGTACACGAATACGTCAAAGCCAAGATTAAAGCCAATGGCATGAAACAAAAAGGTATAGTCAACAAAGTTCCTCTGCTAAATATACTAACAAATTGTTCAACATTGGCTATTGAGTTGTGGTACAAAGCAGAAATGGGCGTCTCTTCCAATAAACGCAAACATGAGGAATCCTCAAAATCAGGTGACTACACCATCAGAGAAGCCACACCCATGTTTTTCATGCTGGCCTGATTCATTGAATAGAAAAGTTTAAAGCATACTGGTTTTACCTCACAATCAGAGAACAGCACCAGTCCATCCACCAGCGCAGGGGACCACGGTAGGGTGGTGAGCAAAAAGAGGAAGGTCAGCTCTGAGTGCAGGCGAACGGCAGCACACAGAACAGTTTGCAGCGAACCCACTCCTCAAGTGGGACCGAAGGAGGTGTATAACCCAGGCAGAAAACGAAAGGCCCAGTCAGACCCAGAAGCTCTCAGGAAGAGGCAGAAGACGGAATCAGTGACGGTTCCCCATAATGTGTCCCCTTTTCCTGAGCTGCAGCCATCAACTATATCAAAGACCAAGCATGTCTTGGTGCCCATCAGCAGGGGTGAGCTTATTGTGGAGGGTGTGTGTGTGTGTGTGTGTGTGTGTGTGTGTGTGTGTGTGTGTGTGTGTGTGTGTGTTTGTGTGCACTAAAGCTGTAGTAAATCTGTGTTTGCAGAAGAATATCAGAAACAGTACGTAGAAGTTGACCAGCTGGGAGAAGGAGGTTTTGGAACAGTGTATTCTGGTTATAGAAGGGATGATTTATTTCCAGTAAGTATTTTTATTTGAATCACACCAAACACACACATACACATAATTGTCACTGTTCTCCTTGACACATGATTCTTTCCTGCAGGTGGCAATCAAGCACATTGATAAAGCCTTGGTCAAATACCAGCCAGTGGTAAGGCTAACTTTGATCCTACCATCAGCTGTTGAGCTCAGTGTGGAGCTGTTCCTTTTTCATTGCTGACCAGCAGTAAACACAGACGAGCATGTTGCGTTCCTCTCTTCAGGTGATAAACGGTGAGCTCCACTGCGTCCCACTGGAGATGATACTGATGGCGATGACAGCAGGGGACTCTGTAGGGGAAAATGCCGTCATATCCCCATTAGCATGGACCAGCATTGATGATGAAGTCCTACTGATAATGGAGAGGCCAGAGTATTGCATGGACCTGTTGGAGTATGACGAAGGCCAAATAGACGAAGGCCTGGCTAAGGTAATAACGCTGGTTCGTGATCGTGCTACGGTGGACCACCTTCCACTGCTGCAGAGCTCGGTCTGATAATATCTTTGGATGTTCGTTAACTCTTCTTTCTGTCCATCAGGAATTCATGAGGCAGCTGGTGGAAGCTGCAATTGAAATCCATATGGCAGGCGTGTTCCACCGTGATTTCAAACTAGAAAACATACTGATTCAAGACGATGAAGCTCGGCTCATTCCTCGAGTGCGCGTCATCGACTTTGGTTGTGGCTGTTTTGTGACGCCGGGATATCGCGGCTACGTCGGTACGGCTGAACTCATGCTGACGTCTGATTGAGAGATTTTCAGTGGACACTTTAATTCAAAAGCTTTTTCTTTCCTCACAGGAACCTCTTGCTATGAGCCTCCAGAGTTTAACCACCGGGGAACCTATGAAGCTGGCCCGACCACCGTCTGGCAACTCGGCTGCATCCTCCTCCAACTACTCAGTGAAAAAACTGACTTGTTCACAACAGGGATGCAGCACTGCGAAAATTTCCTTACCCAGACCATAATGGAGTTGAAAGTGTCTGAAGGTAAAAAGATACTACTGCTTCTTTTCTTTATTAGTATTTTGCAATTGTCTGAACCTGTAATTAATGAATGCAGCTTTTGTGATAAAGGTCACTTTTCTCTCCGTCTACCCTCCTCAGACTGTAAGAAGTTTTTGATGAGCTGTTTCCTTTTCAACCCGGATCAGCGTATTACCCTGGAACAGATGAGGTGCCACCCATGGTTCTGTTCAAGTGTTCCGCCAGAAGCGCAGCTCTGAGGTTATTTGACAGCCGATGTCCCTCTTTTTTACTGCACATTTAAGGAAATGTGAACCTTACAATGATATGTAACCCTTTATCACTACTGCCTAAATAAACACACTATTATCCTACTATTATCCTACAATATCTGAGAAAATGACTGGTGTCTGGTCTCTGCTTTGTTTCTAAGTAACTATTTCTATTATACACCCAGCCCAGATGGGCCAACATGGGGACCATGTGGTGGACTTGGGGCTGGGGGAATGCTTTTAGAGGTTGCTGAATAAATGTTACCCATGTTTTGGTGTCTAACTGCTGAAAAAAACAAGTCTTCCAAGTCTGAGGCAAGTCTGATCCTAAAGAAACCCAGGTGGCCTTGACAGACATTAATTTAGTGTAACTTTTAACAACACGTTTTTGTCCCGGTCTTCATCACGTCCTGTTTTATTTTGAAGTCTGGTGGGTGTCCTCCGCATCTTCCTGACAAGTCTTCCTCCTGTGTAATTGGCTAATGTCTCTGTCTCGTCTCCCTCCACCTCCTCTTTTTAAGCCGTTTCTCCCCCCTTCAGCCTCGGATCATCTTGTTATATGTGATCGGTCCAGCAATATTTCCTTACTTCTCAGTGTTTGATCAGCATTCTGTTTTTGATCTCAGAGCCTGCCTGGTTATCTGTCGAACTGGTTTTTGGATTTGGACTCTGTGACTGTGTCCAAGTCTTTGAGTACTGAGCCTGATGGCTTCTACTGAGCATCTGTGCTGCACAACAGATGTACAGCAAGGGACAACTGAAATTGAACGGGAAACTGAAGCCTCTACTTTAGGTGGAGGGAAACGGTTACTCGTATTCAAATATCAACCGTTCTCATCTGTGTGTGTGTGTGGGGGGGGGGGGGGGGGGGGGGGGGGGGGGGGGGGTATGCGTGCATGGTTTGTGTGCTGCTCTCTTAATTGCCTCATCAGTAAATGTCAAATGGCCATCCAGATTTATTCATCTGTTCATGCTCTATCAGATGCAGCACTGCATGCTGCTGCTACAGCCCGATGTGCAAATGAATAATAAATCACAGCACAAAGAGGTCTCAGCAGCTGCCCGCGTGAACTACAGGTGATAGGAGAGTACATTTGTGTGTCTTTTGTAGCGTCTCTAACCACAAGAACAATAAAGAATTTTTAACCACCTTCTCACATAGTGACACTGTCCCGATTTGAACATTTACGATTGTATCCACAATCATACTACTAGATGTGTTATTCCTTTTAAACACAGACTGTTCTCTCTGTTTAAAATGGGGCTGAGAAACACTGTGTTTGGAAGCAGATGAGTCGCCCTGATTCACTGAAAAAAAAGGAAGTGGCTCTCTGGCACGTTACGGCTTGTGCACTGAAGCGCTGCCTTCAGTTGCATCAATAGGCCCCCAGCAGGTGAGGTGCTCTTTGTGGAGTGCCCGGTGGTGGCGCTTATCTTCCTTTTCCAGGTGTGTCAGTCAGCCACACTTCATCTTGCTGCTGCCTTTGTAAAGGCTGACTGGAAGTGTTTTTAAAATGTGAGGAAATGGGCTTGAGGCTGGACGTGACAGGTTTTTACACCGCATGTGTGCTCCACCTGCATGTTTTCCTTTGTGCCGAGTGTTCTGGATGTTTTTTCCCTCTCTCAGTACTGAGTAGCTCACTATAGCCTGTTGCTGACAACGAAAAAAATTTAAAAAAACATTCATTTACAGGCGTTGCGTCATTTTTCTCTTCTCTGATGAAATATGCAATATTTCCGGGACTATTCAGATGTTTACTCTTGAAGAGCATTAAGAAAAGCCAGTGCGCTCTATTACGCATGTATTAAAGGCTTTCACCTGGTTTAAATCCAATTCCAGCCGCGCTGCACTTGTCACCACGCTGGTGACCATAATGGAGAATTATAACTGTGACTGAGCTGATTCCTGCAGCAGTCAGAGCTAAAAGCATATCACTACATCAGGCTGTCTTTCTGATCAGCCCCACTTTGTTGTCGCTCCCCACTAATTGTGGTCATTAACAAAGCTGCAAGAGCATGGCGGTTTCCATGGCAACGTGGCGACATGCCTGGGTGTTTTTCAAGCCTTGAGTATCCTGGTCATTTCATGCCATCTGTTTCCTCTAATCACAGTCGGCTATCACTAGTGGTTTGATAAATACCATAGTTAACGTTTCACTGGAGTCGATCAGGCCTAATGGGACTGTTCACCGGAACAAAAATTTAAACAAACGCATTCCTCCCTACAGAATGGCAGGAGAGATTAAGGGAGTAACGTGACAAATGTTACACAATCTGCAGCGAATTATTAAATCTATTGAGCTCAGACAGGATAAAGGAAACAACGCCTGAGACTTTTGCTGAAATGTCCGTGTCTAGTATTAGTATTTGTGCCCTATATGGCATCATTTTGTAAGAGAAAGCTGAGCTATAGAAGCAGGAGATAACAATGACGATCAAAGAGAAGAAATAGGACAGAACTATGCTAAATATAATTAATTATTGATGCTAAATACATTACATTACATTCACCATTATATAAGACAAAAACCTACCTGACCTAGAACTGGTGCCAGTTAAGTGTTGCTTTCACCACCTATTAACAATATCTGTTGTGGTTATGAAAGTGTAATCTTATGCTAATGCTAGTGTAGCACCAAGCTACCTGCAAACAACAATAAACAGAATGCATTTGCACTATTAGGCTAGATTGCCAACTAGAGGCACCTGTCTGGCCGAGCGGGGGGTGGGTACTGCTTCACATTCTTTCATTTTGAACAACAAGATAAATCTCTGAGCAGCAACATCCCCCATAACATCTCATTACAACTCAGCTTTTAATACCATTGTTCCCAACACAAGCTGGTTCTGTCCACAACAGATGTACAGCAAGGGACAACTGGAATTGAACGATTCATGAATGCGTGTGTGTGTGTGTGTGTGTGCGTGTGTGTGTGTGTGCGTGTGTGTGTGTGTGTGTGCGTGTGTGTGTGTGTGTTGGGCGTGTCTGAAATAACAGTAGAGCAGAACATGGTGGAGTTGATGCCTGTTGTTTGATTAAAGCCTCTACTTTAGGTGGAGGGAAACTGTTACTCATCCCATTACAGCTCAACTTTTAATACCATTGTTCCCAGCACAAGCTGGTTCTGTCCATAGACACAAACTGGTCCTCCAAATCTTCCTGATGTTGACACTCTGGAGCGAAGCAAGGGAATTTGTTGATGACAGGGAGACCGAAGAGACAGAAGCAACACTACAATGAGACAAAGGAACACCATCAAACTCCTGAATCTAATTATCTATGAGATGTGAAAGTCCTCATGACAATTCATCCATACAATATGGAAATTGCAAACATTAAAGCTAAACAAACAGAGAGCAAAACTTCCAGAGGAATGCAAACATTAATTAATTAGAAACACTACAAATAATTCTAGGCAAATCAATAATGTAGAAATTCAAAACCAACCAGCCCAGAGCTAAAGCACATCGATTTAAGTCTGCAGACGCTGCGCAGCATCTGAGCCCTGCAGGATCCTCACCAGTAGATGAGGAATTAAAGCAGCTCACTTTAATCAACCAATGCTTTCAAAGAGTTGCTCTGTTATATGTTTGAATCGCACATGCAAGTGTCAGAATGACAGAAGTAGAATGTTTCTGTCTTCCCACTGTTGGTGAAAACTCAGGCGAGTGCAAATCGCAGAGGAGCCAGAACGTGCACACTTACTTCAGGGCCGTGGTTCAGACAACATCCTCCCCATTTCTGATTCGACTCTCCTTTTATCATCATCCTCCTCCAAACGTACGACTCTGAAGCACTGTGGCAGATCTAATTTCCATTTAACATCACCATTTCCGGCACTAAGCTCCTACTTTTAAGACTGTCCCAGAATGTTCAGCTGAGCTGTAGGTGTGATGGAGCTGGAATCCTAAAAGAAAAGGATCGTCAAAGGACAAGAAACAGAACCACCCAAACACTGTCAGTGTGGATGGTTACGAGTCTAAAAAGACCCTTCGGTTAAGTTAGTGTTGCTCTCCTGCTGGCATTCAACACACCTTAAACAGCCTTCTGATCTCAGATTCAAAAAGAAAAAATTAGATGCTGAGATTCAGGCTTTATATTAAAAAATGGATTAAAAGTCCTGAAAAGCTTTGTGATTGGACTGTTCACCTGTATCATAGTAGAGAGTTACTAGAAGAGAATGGTTTTTCTCCACCAGTAATCCACCCAGTGTCACCTATGATAATAGCATTTTTGAGTCAGTGCAATTGAGGCAATTCCACTCAGATTTTATATCATTTTGTTTTTTACGCTTTGAAGATATAACAAACTCAACCGGAGGCGGAAGAACGTCTTGCCAAACAAAGACAGCCCGGCATCAAGGCAATTTCCTGAGGATAAAGGAGGGGTTGTTGATTAGGAAATTCCCAAATAATGTAGTTTCCTTCACCTGCGAGAGCTAAATCAACAGCAGATGGCTCAGTTGGTTATTTAAAAAAAGGGAAGCATATAAAAGATGGGTTGTCCTGGCCTTGGGATCAATACTAAAGGACCGTTTAATCATTAAGGAAACTGATCTGAGATTGTTTCAGGGAATTTCCAGATGGGCAGAGTCAGGAACAGCTAAATCATGAGGGCTCAAGGGGCACCAACCACCAACAGTACCTGAACATCAAACAGCCTGTCGTGGTGAAGCGGCATTAGCTAGTTTGCATGTCTGCCTTGTTCTAAAGTGGTAAAATGTCTTGTTTACAAGCAGCCAAATGGCTTGTTTTTGTTACTGAGTATTGACTGTCTGTGTTGATTTAATCGGTGTGTCTGTGAATGAGAAGAGCACCTAAATGGCATCAGGAGCTGTGTTCTCCTCCAGGAAAAAGCATCTCATCCTAAAAAGGAAATACAATTACCAGCCAGCAGTTTAAACAACTGTAATGCCCTCAGGTCAACTAAAAGAGCCACTGTTTTTAAAAGTGGGAACAAGTTGCACCAAAAACAGGCAGGGAACATTTATATGAAGACACAAGGGACACAAGGAAGGAAGTAGGCAAGTGACAGTCCCCACGAACCAACATTTAAAGGAGTACACTGTATATTTCCATCAGCATCATCATTCTTTATTTAAACTGGTGGAAAGTTCTAAGAAATTAAATTCTCATTTAAGCAAGAGCCTGCCAGGAGGCTGAGATAGAGCTCCTAACAGCTTGGGACAAAAGGGGCAATAAACAGTTAAAGAGGAGGGAAATAGGACTAAAGCCGTACAGGATGGTGGGGGCTGGGGGGGCTGTTAGGCTGGGGGGGCTGTTAGGCTGGGGGGGCTGTTAGGCTGGGGGGGCTGTTAGGCTGGGGGGGCTGTTAGGCTGGGTGTGTAGTTCACAGTGCTGGGCGGCATTGGTGGCGACAGCAATGGCAGAATGAATATTTTAAAACATAAATGTATTTAACAGAGTTTATTGGTAGAGATCCCAGCATGATGTGTCGGCTTCCACTTCTGGAATTGTGCAGATTAAACAGATTAAACTCGGGGCATGTTGGTGTCCTTGTGGGGCCGCAATAATGGAGAGGCCTCTTTTTCTTTTGAAATGTGAGATACGTGAGAGGCTTTATGTAGCTGGGTCTCGCTACAAACAGTGATGGATGACGCAAAATAAACAACCGACGTTGTCAAACACGGGAGTCGCGTTTACAGGAATCACGTCAACTGTAAATTACATGAGATATGAATTAAATCACCGCAGGCGAAGCCTGAGGCCAACCGCAGAAACAAGAGCTTAAATACGAATGATTCACTAGGTCAAATACATTTATGTGGGGAAAACAATGTCTAAACACCTGAGCCTGTGAGTAAAACCTGAAATATCCCATCTAACAGACCCCAGCAACTGGAGAGTCAGGCAGGAAAAGCCTGGGGAGGAATTCTGTCAGGCTCTGGCTTCCATTTTTACTCATCAAGTAAAAGTGTTCCACCTAAATATTACATGTGCAATAGCGACAGCAGCGGCAGAGGACGGCTTGGTGGCGGCGCCGTGCTCTCTTCAGATTTTCAGTCCCCTGCTCTGCTGCAGAGGACAAAGGGATTCATTCCAGACAGTCGGGACACACCTCTGCCTGTCCAGAAGATCTTCATTCAAATTCACACGAAATGGTCCCGATCGCGACAATAACCGGCGCCACTACGCTAGAATTCATCTGTCTCGCGGCACAAAATAACCACAGTCACGGATGCTATTCTGCACCTTTTTTCTGGGCCTATGGAGGGTTGGCCCGGCTCCAGCGGCCACACTCTGCTGCTGTTTGTCACAACAGAGTCGGTCCCTGCGGGGCTTTCCTGACACTTCCTCATACTAGGTGTCCCTTTCTGGGAGATGGTCACTTCACTGTCCCCGCCTCCCTGTAAGGACATCTTAGATTGTGTTAGCTCACCTTGCGTCCACTCCTGGGAAGCTCGTTTGCTTTATATGCAGGTGTGTCTTTGAACAGCCATTTATCGACCTTCAGCCTTTCACGTCGTGGGGTGAAATTAGAGTCATCAGCAGCTTGATGCCTTTTAGCCTTTTAGCCTTCGCTGCGACCACCAGCCGCCCCGATAGACTTTCTATTTCCTCTAAAAGTGTCACTTTGAGTTTGATCTATCTTTTTTCTCCTCCTGGCGAGCTCTCTCATTTCCTGGTGGTGTTTTTGATCTATTGTTAGCCGCTGATGTAAGCTGGATGTAACACTCACGAAGAATAAATGCTGTTGATAAGATAAGCCTGCTCAGACCCTTTGAAACTCTTGAACTCGTAACCTCTAATACAATAATCTTGTTTCCATGGGTGGATGGACTATTATCCCAACGGTTTGGGCTTAAGTGTTCATTTCAGAGAATTAAGAAAGCTTCGTTTTGGCGGCGTGTAATTACGCAGACATCTGCTGCTTCACACTGTTTTTGTGTTCTCAGACACTTTTTGTCTGAAACAACGAGGATGAGCTGGTTGTGAAGAAAGGAACAGATCCTGTGCAGGCAAAGCTCTGGCTGGTTATTACTCTGCAGCCTGTGCGTGGAGGCTCGGAACTAGGTTGTTTCCATGGTGACCGTGTATTTGATAGACAGGTCTGGGTGCGATGGTCGGTACACTGTGAGAGGGTCCACCTCTGTGATGTCATCCAGATAAGCGCCGAGGCACCGAAGAAAACAGAACACGTTTGATGAGCGCTTGTACACACACACGCACACACACACGTGCACACACGCGCACACACACGTGCACACCGATTTTCACACTCCACCCTCAACATTCTACTATTAGGTGCAAACTCCTACATTCTAAAACAAAGATGAAGCGCTGTAAGTGCTGATCCTCCATATGAGAGTTTGGGATTATCTGATGCATCCATCCATCCACCCATCATCCATCCATCCACCCATCCACCCATCCATCCATCCATCCATCCATCCATCCACCCATCATCCATCCACCCATCCACCCATCCATCCATCCATCCATCCATCCACCCATCCACCCATCCACCCATCCACCCATCATCCATCCATCCATCCATCCACCCATCCACCCATCATCCATCCATCCATCCATCCATCCATCCATCCATCCACCCACCCATCCACCCATCCACCCATCATCCATCCATCCATCCATCCATCCATCCATCCATCCACCCACCCATCCATCCATCCATCCATCCATCTATACTATTACTATATGATACTGCTAATATTACTGACAGGACAGTTTTAGAACAGCTAATAGACAACAGACACCTTTGGTCTGTGCTGAATTTTTATAAAAAATGTTTCCCAACCTCAGCAGGCGTTTTCATCCATAAACAGTCAATTGTATCGTGCAGAGATGTTGTCGTTGAAGTAGCCGTTCCCTCATGCTTAACAGACCGTGAGCTGACGGAAGGTCGTGGGATGGTGATGGCAGTGGAAAACACATCACCAGCAAAAGCAGGGACGTACTCATGAGAGGACCCATGAATATCTCATGGGCGTAAAGACGGGGGCCCTGATGAGGGTCAAGATGCTCTGAGGACGCGCTGTGCAGCGGCGTCCTGAAGTTGAGGTTCAACACTTAAAATCTCTCCAGAAGCCTTAAATATAAACTGTAAAGTTTCTAAGAGGGACTGAGCTGTGTGACCTCACAGCACTGGACCAATATAGACAGGCTACATATTTCACACTGTCACTCTCCAAACGTACTTCAAACTACATTTATTGGCCTTTGAGCTTTTTGTCCTGAAATAGCTGCAAAACCTTTGTATTAAATTCCTTTAAAAGCCTCCTGTTCCAGCCTTTTCTCCCAGTCATTTTAAAGAGGGATGTATCATGTGTTTGGCAGGAAGAAGCAGCACAGAGCTTTTCAAATGATTACTGTGTGTGCAAGAAGAGCTTTTTCATTTGTTCTCCTCGCACTCTTGCTTTTTTATGTCCGAACAGTGAAAAATGAAAAAACACTTGAGGCCTGTCTTGTTGTGTCGTCGCCATGGACACATTTGCAGATTGTAATCACATTTTTCAGGCTGATCAACGTTCAGTCATCAAGAACCAGCCCTTAGATATGGAATAAGTCTTTCATTCACCTGATGTTAAAGACCTGTCTGTGTCTGTTGCATCCATCATGATATTGATCCTCCCTTGGATTTAACAGCCAGGAATGCTACACGGATGTTTTCCCATTAGCCTGACTTGTGCGTTGTCATCATGTAACATCAATAACTCAACATTTTGCCCATAAGGTAGCTCAATTACAATGAAGTATACAGAATTGTGAGTTTTGTTACCCCCCGCCCCCCAGAATTATGATTTTTTGTCTAATGCATCAAGAAGAGGGAGAGAGAATTTTAAACTGTGAAAAGCTCTCCGAGTAAATCATGTGTGCATTGATGATCATTCGTGTTGCATTAGCACACACAATAAACACCCTACATATGTAACATATATGGAAAGATCGTCTCAACAGTTCGTTAGTTAGACTGTGAGGAGCTGGTGAAAGCGTAGCAGACGTTCCCTGATGCTCTCCTTTGGCCCCAACCCGACCGAATGCCCCATCGGGGAAGGCAAAAGGTTTGAAATGGAAGCGAGGCGACTCACTACCACTGGGACTGATTTAGCGGAGCACAATTAGACCCGACATGACAGATGAAGGGCCTGATTTTCATTGTGATGGGGGACTAAAGGAGCTGGAATTCTTATTTCTGCTCAACGTGGAATCTTTTAAAACCAAGTGAAATGTGGCCGGAAGCACAGATGGAATTACAGCCTTTCAGGACTGCAGCAGAGTAACAGTATGTTCCACTGCGTATATGAGCAATGAACAAAGATAGCGCACATCCACAGTAGCCACTCTGCTTTATATTTAGCTGCTTCTGGCATAATTACAATAATGAGCAGCCTGACTGCGTGACAGAGCGCTCCACACGATGCTTTAATTCCACGTGAACGTAGTGATTTTGCTGCTAATGATGTGTCCTGTTGCTGCTCTAATGAGGTAACAGATTGCATCCCAGTGACTCGTGATGCACAGTGCACTATATCTGAAGGAAGAACGATGATCACATGATTCACTGGGTGTCACATGCCACGAACACAGGGATCAGCTGACTAGGAATTATTAATCTAGGGAGGAAGGGAAGGTGAGAGATTTCCGAGTCCAATCACCCGACACTCTTCTTCTCTGGAGGAATCAATGATGAAAGAGTGAGAAGTGACTAATTTATGTTTATCAGCTCATTAGCTCCGCCAGGGAAGATGAGCTCTCCTGCTGTCATTTCTTTAGAGCAACAGATACCACATGGAACAACGAGCATGCAGAAGATCCTGGAGTCGGCGTGGGCGACAGCTGGCACTTTTACTGGCTCATAACTTCAATGTCAGGGGGGCAGGGGGCGGGGCCAGGGGCGGGGCCAGGGGACCAGGGGACCAGGGGCCATAATATAGGGAGTTCTTATGTTGTGTCCATGTCTGTGTTGGCTCTCTGCCACAGAGACGTGCATTTTGGAGGCAGGTGGAATATGGATGGATTAAATCGGACCGTGGATCGGCTCAGGTGCCACAGGTAGAAACGCCGGGATGAAACTTAAGGCAACGTTTCCCATGACGATACAAAATATTGAAGTCAGCGAGTGGTAACTTGAACTCATCATTAATCAACCTTCCCAAATAACTCTGGTTTGGGGAGAACGCGCTGACGAGACGTCCCGTTGTGATTATTAAAAGGGTAATTAATGGCGAGTTAATCGTGAGGTAATGAAAATCCACTTATGATGTATCACTTTACACAAAGGGGCTCAGAAGGAGTAAGTCACATAATTAGTCATGCATGAGTCCTTGCTATTTTGTGGCTGATTCATAGTTAATCAAGAATAAATTTGGCAGATGCAGAGGAGGAGCAGCCATGAGCCTGGCGTTTAACAGGGACTCTGCATAATCAACAGCACAAGTTACGAGTGGAGACAACAGACTCCTCATTAGCATATCCACATGAGCTGCAGCTGAATTTAGTGTGAGTGATGATTATTGGCCCCGCGGTGGTTTTGGCTCCTCTAATGCTAAGGCAAATAAAGGGTCTGCTTCTGGAACTGAAACACAAGTGATTTTCTTTGTAAATTATGAAGATCATATCCCCCCTGTGTTTCACAACATGCATACATTCTGTTTAAAATCAAGATTTTTAAAATCCAGCCAGCTCCAGTTCATCTAAGCATCCTCCTCCTCAGGGAGCAAATGCACAGCATGAGGCTGCTGAGGTTGCTACACTATAGAAACGGCTGTTTGGATTTCAGTTCTGAGAAAGCACGTAGTTGATGATGATGAAAACAATCATCAACCATCGTGCCAGCAGCGCTGAATAATGCATCGTTATAAAAATGATGTTAAAGTAAATGTGTATTTCCTTGTCACAAACTGCATTTGCAGCACTACACAAAAATGTGATAAACAGTCATTTCAGCTGCATTAATAGACTTTCATTGAGCTTCAGGCAGCAGCAGCCGAGTGTGGGACTCGTACTGTGATAAATACCGCCTGTGTTATTTATGTGCCTAAAATGTTGGCTCCTAACAGAGCACAGTGTGGTGGAGAATTAAAGGAGACGTGGCCTTTGTTTTTCACCAATTTTCACCTTTCTTCCGCCCAGCTTCAGGCAGCCCAGAGGTGACCATCAGTCGCCTGGAACGAGGTCTTCCTGCGCATCCATCCGTGCGTGAGTGGCTGGTTAGACACGCGGGTCGTCACAGATCCTTTTAAGACGTTCAGACACGGCGTTGGCCTGGCAGGATGATCCCTGAAGGGTCACCAGTACAGGAGATAACATTCACACAACCACCGTGCGGCAGGAACGAGCAGAGGCTCGATGAAAGGGTCTCCGGGGTCAGCGGAGCGGCACGCCATAGAGGTTAATGACACTGAGCAACTGCTTAAAGCAGCTGGAGAAACAATTACTCCGCGTGCTCTCGTTTATTTCTCTCCTACAATGTTCATTCCACAGATCGGATGAATGTGGTTGTTGATGAAGAGCTCTGCTGAAGTTTCAGCTGGTCTCACATCTTGAATTGAGATGGATGCACAGCGATTACCAACGAATGGGTATAGATTTTCCAGGGAAGCGCTTCATTAAATCATTTATTGTTGTTCTATGGTGACAAGGGTGATCAAACATTAAGAAATCAACTGTTTAAGTTGCTCTTAATGGCCCAGTATCACTGTGGGCACCTGGTAAACTCCTGTTAAACACCTGTTAGAAGTATGAAACAAAGGCAAGACGCAGGGCGGCTCTAGGAGGAACCTAGAGGAGAAACCGTTTCAGTTCACAGTTCAGAGCTTCGTGTTTGCATATTCATAGTGAAGGAACGTTTCTTTTCATTCTTAGATCCTCTTTGGTGAGGCAAAGTTAACAATGCAGCATATCTCACAGCCACATCTGCGCCACGCTGGCTGGGGCTCCGTCTCTGGGAGGAGTCTCAGATAATAATGATGATGATGACGGTGATGATGATGATGCTCGGAGCAGGTTTTCGAACATCATGTCTCCTCAGAAGGATCATACCTTGCGCCACAGAACCTGTAGCTGCTTCAGTTTGAGCTCTGCCATAAAGTGATTTTCCGAGTTTCATCGGACACTGAAAACAGCTTTTGTAGCGCGCCAGTAAATCTCTGCTCACATCAAAGCAACACCACGGAGCGCCAAAAAGTTCTGCATCCCTTCCCCGAAAAATAAAAAAGCAGCTCTGCTGTAGACAAAATGAGACTAAAAGAACTTCACATAACTTTGGATCCTAAATTAATCACGAATGGAACCAGAAATGTTTCTTCATCAGGCACTTTACAAATGTGTCACTCCTCCTGGATTTTTTTTTCTCTTCATGTTAAATCAAATTCCTCAAAACCCAACGGAGGTAAATGTGATTATACCGTTGAAGACATGGCACATGTGCTAACGTATATCTGTTCAGGACTGAGAAAAATGTGTGACAAAGTTCAAGCTAACAAAAAATGAACCTTGGCAACATCAGGTCCCAGCAGCTGTGAATGATGGAGGATGTATTGATACAAGAAATGTTCGAAGTACATTTTTGCAATTTTGTCGAGGTGAGTGTATAAAAATTGGAAGTGCTGACTGACGTTTTTAAGAACAAATTGGAAAACCACATAAGGCACCTACACGGCATTTCTCTTTAACTCTGCTCCCGTGCAACAGCACAAGGAGGAAATTAGCTGCATTTTTAATACGCGAGTGACTAACGAGTCCACGCTGGACGATCCATGTGACCATGCGGGCCATTAAAAACAGCTAATGGTCAGCAGTGGTGAGCGGCCCCGGGCGGCGGAGACTTTCACAGTACATGATAACAAGCAGAAGGTCTTAAAAACAACAACGCAGGGAAGTGAAATGAAAAACACTCTCCTAAAAGGACGGTTTAGACTGGAAATGAATTCGGTAATATCAGCGTGATTTACGGAAGAAGCCCTGATCCTTAACCTGCCAGGAAGAACCAGGAGTTAAAAGCCCAACACTCAGCAGGCTGTTTAGTGTTTAACCTGCACTTCCACTATTTGTCATTAGAAAGTTCAGGGTATTTCCCTGTGCAACATTACCAGAGAACAAGAGCCCCGAGTTGATTCACAAAACTTCATGTGAAAGTGATGAGTTTAAGTCGCAGCGCTGCGTTTAGGCAGAAAGCAAAACTGTGTAGAGCCATCTGCTCCGGGAAGAGTCACGGGCTCTGAGCCTTTCTTTAGCCCCGCTCTTCATGTTCCGAGAGTGCTCGTCAAACCGGAGAAAATGGAAATCTCTTCGCAGCGCACCGGCGGTCCGTCTGACTGGTTACAGCTTTTTTCGGTGAGGGATTTAAGACCCGGGAAGGTTGAGGGTTGGAGACGTCTCGTTCCCGCTTGCTGAGGCAGTCGGGCGGAAAAGCACAGATGCTGCGGCTCTGTGTTCTACACAGGCCTTTACAGAATCATCTCTCCGAGCCGTGTGCGAGGGAAAATGCCATGCGATTGTTTTGCAGTATGTCCACTGAGTGCTCCCTTGGGTCTCCCGGGGTCGGTTGGTGCTCATGACCTGGATAGTTACTCAGCTGTGTTGTACCTCTGTGTTCTTCAACCTTCACCAGGGCTGCAGAACTCCAGGGATTCGGAGGTTGTTGCTGCTCACAGCGGTTCAGTCACATGAGAGTGCAGCTGGATGAAGTGAGCGTTCCCTCGTGACTCCACCGCTGTTTCAGATACACCCACACAAACATCGCCGGGATGAGGCCGAACAAGTATAAACTGGATCATCTGTGTGTGTGTGTGTGTGTGTGTGTGTGTGTGTGTGTGTGTGTGTGTGTGTGTTTGCTCTCTCTGCACATCGCATGTACTTTTTCCACAGTCCATTTACCAGAAAATTCATCTAGATCCTCTTTTAAACTGGTATCAAATCCTCCATCGCAGACAACAGGAATGTTTTTGGCAGAATGAGCGATATGAAACTTCCTGTTCAGATTAGACACTGATCAGCAGAAAGTTTGCGTAGCTCGGCAACAGTCTGCGTGCGTGTGCATATGTTGAAGCATTTTCCGCGTGCTAAGGTACATTTATCTCTAACATCAAGAGGCGCGGAAACTTCTTGATCTCGGTTTTAGCCAGAAACAATCCGACGTTATAAGAGCGTAACGAGTGGTTCCGTGTCTGTGTTCCTGTGTGGTGACACGGACGTCACGTCTCTCATTGAGCCAGAAGGCCTCTTATCAGCAGTCCGCACTAAGGTCATTCACACTAACATAAACATCACCTTCCTTTTGGAAATTTCCTGTTTAAAGTCAGTATAATTCCTGTGTCAGCCTGGCGACGGGTCGCGAAGCTGCTGTCGTCAGGGGGAAGGGGGCAGAACATGGTGAAAGGTCAGAGGTCAGCCAGCAAGTTTTCATGTGCAGCAGTGCGATGGCTCAGAGGAGGAGCAGAGAAAGGGACAGAGGGTGGTCAGAGCCCACAATACAGAGTTAACAACCGGCTGAAAGTGAGAAGGACTCTATTGTTGTTGGCCAGTGGGGGGGGGGGACTTCTACTAGCGACACTTGTCTGTGTTGGATATCTCTTTCATTGTAATATAGGCGGGGGGGGTTTCGGTTTGTTTAATAAAAACCTAAATTTGTGTACATTTGTTTGTTCTAAATCTTAATAAGGCTGCTGTGCTTTGCTCAATATTTGAAAAGCCCTACAAGGAACAAGCATTAGTGTATATTTCTAACAACAGTTGTCCAATGTTAAAGCATGAAAATAACAATTCACAAAAATCAGAAACGGACTCTCTAGTAGAGCAGAAGTAGTGTTAAAAATCTGACTAGCAGGTCTATTTGGAGATATCGCAGCCCAGTTACTCAAATATTTAAAAAGGATTTATTTGTTTGGTTTGGATGACTTTCTGTGTATTTATACAGAACAACAAGCGTCAGCTGCCTGAACTCATCCGAGCAAGTAAACCCACATTGTCTCCTCAGCTGTAATGAGCTTGATTAGCTTAGCTAACATTTTCCTTGTTTTGTCGTTGCCTTTTTTATGGTGTCTTCACCATTCATGAAAAATGACTTCTCGGCACTCATCCACAGGGAGTAGCTGCACCGGTTGGTGGTTTATGACCTCAGCAGTGGGCCAGGATGCTGCTGCTCACTGGTTACACAGTGGCAACATGTCACTAGTTTACCTGTTTTATAATTATAACCTCTTGGCCCCACATTAGCTGCCATATAAAACTCTTAACATCAGGGGCTGTCAAAACCCATAGAAAGAGACCCACAGATCCAGATGGTGATGTCAAGAGTTTGCACTTTTGGAACATGTGGGTCCAACAGGTCATACTGGGAAATTAATGCTGCCTAAGAGTGAAGTTCAAGGGGTCATGACACATGGAGCCTGAACCCACAAGGGAGGAGTTCTGAAGACAGGAGACATGGACAATTCCCCATGGTTACAGTTGCTAGGCAAGCTTTCTTTGACACTTCATTCCTGCAGGTATGGAAATAAGGGCTGCAAGATGCATTTGAGAAATATAGTTGCAACATCATTTGTTGGTGTGGTTGTCAAGTTTATAATGTTGAACATGTTAAACCTGTTCAATTTGAACGTTAAGCTAAATGGCATGTTTTCTATGTTTTTAGAGCACTCCAGCATATTGTTCCCACATTTATCCGGTATAAGATTCAGTTGGGAGTGAGGTCTTCTGCGCTGTTTAATCGTTATTTGACGCCTCTCTGGTTGTGTTTCTGGTTTTGGGAAGGAGGAAAATACCCGAACGGGTCGGTAAGTAGCAGGTGAGAGAGCCTGAGATAAGTGGGTGAGGGAGGATGAAGAGAAGAGGCCAGAACACTCACACCGGTAATAGCAGACTGAATATTAAGCATTACTGTGGATGCTAAACAACACAGACGAGCTTGAATTGGAAAATTTTCAAATTTATATATATTTTTTTAACTCTAAATATCATGTTACTGCCGGATTTGAATTATCAGTCCTTAATATAGCTGCTATATGGAAGCCATTGATTAATCATTGGGAATTATTCTTCCACACAAAAGCCGGCCCACCACCACTGTAAGAATGGAATGTGCAACCAACTGACCCGAGGAAGGCGAAACAAAGGGGAAAATTAAGCATTAGAAGTTAAGCATTGATCCTGATGAATTCTCTCCGCTCGTGACGGGGACATAATTACAATAATTCAGGGCTCTGTGCTGATGAATAGTGCCAAATATAGAAAGAGCTCTCAGCCAGACATGGTGCGACGGCGGCGGCGTCAGATGTGGGCAGCGTCAGCGACTGATGGATGCGAAGAAATGGATGTGACAGATGGAGAGAGGGGGAAAAATGTTCATTATCAAGTGGCGGATACGCCGCCTGTGCTGATAACCTCGCGCAGGAGGGGCTTCGGTCCTTTTTCTCCCCCCTCTGGATGAATGGCGGTTGCAACAGCAAGCAGGGAAATGTGATTCCTCGGGGCAAGCATTAATTTTCTCGCTCTCCTTTCCTCCTACACAGCGCTTTGTAGACACGGTAGTCTCGATATTGTCTTTCCTTGGATGGACGCCTGTGCCACAGAAGAATCAGAAGCCTGGAAATGCAGTAAGGAGGAGAGGTGGGAGAGGCACGGGGACGCCAGCGCTCGCCCATATTCCTGAAGGCTGAGCCAAACTGCTCAAGGACTAGCTTCCTACTCTCTACACATATGCTCATATATTGCATTGGGGGGTTAGGTCCACTTACAAGCTGAGATTAAGAATGCATTGCATTTCCTTAGGCGTGCACCTTCATTTAAAGGTCTGCTTCATTTGTTTCATCCCAAATTGTACAACACAAGTATAAAAATGGGTTTTCTCCTTCAAATCATGTGTAGCCAGGCAGAATTTTTCTCTTATTCTGATTCGTCCTCCTGCACCCAGAATGTTATGCTAGCCATATCATGCAGCAGTTAGACGAGGGGTGTTGGATCACAGTGCAGCAGTTAGCTGAAGGCTTCCTGCTGACGTGGACAGTTGAAGTCAATATCATTGATTACATCAGCAAATTTAGCACGAAGTTCTGCTGGAACGTCATTGATCCTGGCCCGTCTGTGGACACCAGCTTACACAGATTATCCACCTCAACAGTCCTGCAGTGAGATCATGGTGCTGCTTCTGTGAACTTTCATTTTGGTTTGTAAGAGGAGAATCTGTCTGATATTTAACAGCTCACCTTGTTTATTTGCTGGTCTCAGTTAGTTCACGGAGGTTCTTCAACAGTGTGGAGACACCTTGACGAAGAGAAGACGATGTTCCTCCTCCCAACACGTCTGGGTGAAGTACCTCTGATAAAGGAACCCTACAGTGTTGAAACGCTTTTAACTTTTTTCTTTTTTTTCCACACTTGAACCCCCCCCCCCCCCATCTTGTTTACTGCCTTATGTTTCATTGTTGTGTGAAGACAGAGAGAAAATGCACTTTGAACAAAGGCTGAAGGCAACAAGACCATGAACTCCTGAAGCGTGGAGAAACTCTCACTGTCTGCTCAATGTCACCTCACCCCCCCCCCCCCCACCCCACTGTTCCTGGTAACCCAACCAAAGAGTGCTAAAAAAAAAAAGCCAATTTATGGAAAAACGGATGGTCGTTCTTATCTAGTGTGTGTAATGGTTTGTGTCCCCTTTGTCCTGCTAACACATATTGCTTCTTGGAAAATGATACTTCCGACTTTTGATCCTTTTCAGGGTTTTTTTTTTAGTTCCATCTTGATAAAACACCTTCTGTTGTGCTGCCAAGGTCATTTCAGCCGAGGGGGAGGGAGAGCGGCAGGAAGACGACATCACTCGCCGAGACGAGAAGCCGTAATCAGGGAGAGCGGAGCTATAATCAAACCTGAACCTCAGGCGAGTCACAGCGAAACGTGGGGGGAGCGAGAGATTTGGACACGTGAAGAAGACAAACAAAACATCAGCTTTGGAAAGAAAAATAGGAATGCGCGGAGTAGAGGAGGGAAAGGCTAACCTTGTTCTCTTAATCATCTGATGCCAGACCCAGACTGCAGAATATCGGGCCTGTGCACAGAACCGAGGACCTGGGGCGTCCAGCATGCAGAAATGAAGGCAGATGTGGGTCCACTCTCCTCCTCCTGTAAATATTTTCCATGTTAAAGATGCCTCCCGCGGTCTCATATGCTAGTGGGGTTTGTCTCCCCCGTCTTGCCTCCTGGCTGAGGGGGAGGATGAGTGAAGGAGGTCTGAAATAGCATCAGACCAGACTGCATGCCTTCTGCTTGCTGGGTTTTGGGACTTTTGATCTGGTACCACATCGGTAGGCCGGAGCTGTGCGAGTAATTAAACCCAGCAGATCAGAGGAGACGGGTTTTTTCTAATCGGACAAACACCCGACTGGACCTGATTTCATATGAATTGATCAGCCTCCTGAGAGGATGATGTCCCAACAAGTCTGAGCCTCTGCAGGGTTTCAATGTCAAAATCAGCCTTTTCCCTCATTTCATCAGGCTCCGGTAACCCCTGCACTCCTGCGGCTGCGGCGTTACGTGGCCGGGTTCTGCGAGGCGTGCTGATGAGCTGCGGGTCTGAGATCGCTCAAATCACACAGCAATCAAGTTTGATCATGGCTCCTGTGGCACAGGTGCACGCTGCCTCCACCACCGTCTGACGGGGCCTCAACTTCCCCGAGCGTGAGCCAGGCAAAGTTATTCTCCGCGGCAGCTCGGCTTGACTGGCCAAATACTGATGAGGAGCATTGTGATGTTTTCAAAGCTCTGCACTAAGGATTGAAAGTCTAATCCAAGATAGGGCTTTAAGCAGCAGGCATGGGAGGGGGTGTGGGGGGGGGTAGCAGTAGCTGGTATGCAGCAACACATTTCCGGCTCCTGCAGTCAGATGGGAGAAGCGTTGCAAAAGCCTTTAACTGTATCCTGGGGGCTGGATAGGATAGTGGAGGTTATTATCCAAAGAATCATGACAGGAATTCAATAACAGGCTTTTGTCCTGTGAAACTTCAGTCATCCCAGAAGGATCCTTGTGTTGCTGCATCCCATTCCTGCTCCCTGCTCTCCCTTCCTCCGGTCCTGAGGGGAATGAGTTAAAAGCATAATACTGAGAGTACTTGAGTGCTGAGGATTCCTCTTGAATGCTAAGCAGCCTTATCAAGCAGCGCAGCGCAGCTCAGGATCTCAGGTGATGGACGGTGAGGGAGCCCAGCGGACGTCTGACAGTTCCGCTCGGTGGATCCAGCATTAATGCCGCAGTCCCTGGTGCAACACCCCCCACCGAGATAGTGATAGAAAACGGGTTTTTGACCTTTTTAACCGCAACGTGACCAAAATAACCAAGTCCGTCAGAAGCAGCAAAACTAAATAAGACAGTTGTTCTGGAGGGAAACCTCAGGTTCTCTGACGGTGGACGATCAAGAGAGCTCTGACTGTGCTGGACATTAGAGCTCCATCCTGTGATGGTTGCCATGCAGATTATAGCTGCCGCTCATGTCTGAAGAGGGTGCTACCCATGTTCCAATGTGTGTGTGTGTGTGTGTGTGTGTGTGTGTGTGTGCATTGCTCACAGATCTAATCTATGTACATTTAAACATGGGAGAGGCTGCTCTCCTCTCGTTTCTCAGATGTGTTTTTCAGGCTAAATGTTTTCATGTTAAACTGTTCCCATTTGAGCTGATGCGGAGCAAAAAAGGGCGACAAAAAATAACCAAAACAAAACATTTCATCATCAAATTCTGCACTAATTACACATAACGGTTTTATTGTGGAAAGTTGCACATCTCTTGACACAAATACAAACTGAGTGGCCAAGATTGTCAGCGGTCTCCAAGAAGCTCGGCATGAAGATTTCATGAGCCTGTAGGGGATGTGGACTGATGGGGTTTAAATGTTTAAATGCTGCCATTTGGTGCTGCTGCAGCAGGAAAGAGGGGTTTCCTGTGGTAATCCTCGTGTCAGCCGTCTTCCTGCTCCCTGTGCCACAACAACTCCCCCAGGGCATAAATACATCAGCGTCTGTGTGATGTAAGTTTAGCAAAATCCTGGAGCTGAGGGACAAAGACGAGGACAAGAAACAAAAGGGGGGGGGGGGGGGGGGGGGGGTGAAGGGGAAAAAAAACAAGACAACTCACAATTAAGCACCGGCAGAAGGGAAGTGTAGTGTAGAATAAAAGAGTTTTGCTGTGTTGTGAGGCTTTTGTGCAGTCTTCCATTAGCAGCGTGCCAACCCTTCAGTGGTGAGAAATGCTCCTGATGCTTTCACGGCAGCTCAAAGTGCACCGTTGTGGAGCTCTTCTGCAGCAGGAGGACGTGGCCGCATCGGTGAAAACCAGCTCTGAAGCTTAATTTAACATCTGAGAAAACAAAGGTACTAACACAGATTCCACTTGGCATCCACCACCCCCTCACACTCCACTCACATCTCTCTCTCTCGCTTATCTTCACACTCCCTCTCCTGTCACTTTCCAACACGGAAGCTCACATTTACAAAGTGTGATGTAACAGTCCCACCGAGCTGTAAACCGGGACGAGCAGCCATTAAAAAAGGCCTGTTAAGATGTTCAAAGGGAACCACAAACTGTTGCTGGCGAGCCAGGATCAATTAACCCTCCACCACATCTGGGTGTTTGCATGTGTGTGTGTGCGTGTGTGTGTGTGCGTGTGTGTGTGTGTGTGTGTGTGTGTGTGTGTGTGTGTGTGTGTGTGTGTGTGTGTGTGTGTTTTGCTGCCTCCTGTCAGATTTAATCTCATGTCTTCACACATATGATCATTCTTAACAGCATTTTTTTTAATTATTCATGTGATGTGATGTGATGTGGTGCAATGACACGACTTACGGAAAGATGGTATAAAGAAGCTGGTGAACTGTAAAACCGGTACCAGAAGTGGATGTGTGTGTGATGGACCACACACACATCCTGTGAGTTTCTGTTGCCTGACGTCAGCCTTAAATCAAGCTACCAGGAAGATATTTAGGGTTTACAAGGAAAATGTGGTGAAGTATAGACTTGTATTATTAACTGGTATTTTCCCAAAACATGTTATTATCAAAAACATTTAGTGGTGGAAAAAAACCTAAGAAACCTCTTGTGCCTCAGATTTACTGATGAAACAATAGGCTCTGCATTAGCTAAGCCTGTGAAAGGGGCTGCAAAAACCCTAAATAACAGAAATAATACACAAATGCAGACATACTGGCCAAACCGGGGGTGTTCCCCGAATGCTCAGGGGGTTTAAGTAACAGCATAAATAAAAGCAATGGCTGCACTGGCACGTTTTTCAACGTTTTGCAACTTTTCCTCAATACACGCGCAGGAGCGCCATCTGGTGGTTAAATGACGAAGTGGCGAAATATAGCGGTCTGGAATAAATCTGAAAAAGTTCTTTTTAACACAATTTATAAAAAATTAAAGAGCCTCCTTCGTGCTTAGTGCACTTCATGCTGTGACAAAGAGGCTTTATTTTGCTGTTTGCCTGTGTTTTACCTGGACTAGGGCAGGAATAAAGACTATAACACTTGTCTACTCAGAAGGACTCAAAAGAGACATTTTATGGTTTAAGGATAAAAGTTGCTATATTTTTAATATTTCAGAGATGAACATAACACTACACACCACATATAAAAGTGCTCCTATAAACAAACCTTTGTGACATGTATCAACCCACCAACCAAACGTGCATTCGTCTTGTAACAGATTTCTTTTATTATCAACACATTAAATTGATCAAAACAGCATTAAAGATTAAAAATATTGCAGAGCACAGTTCAGTGTGTGCAGACACCTGTTCATTTGTCACTGAATTCACATTCTTCAAACTCATACAGCCAAATTCAAGCAAAGAAAAACATTATGGGCTCAGTGCACAAACATCTATGTTTATAAAATATGCAAAAATAACAAGAGAATATAGTCCAAGATACATACAAAACAACAAACAGCATCATATAAAGCCTAAAAATACTGTGTATAGTCGTCATAAACAGACACTTGCTCATAGATAACACTGAACTAGAAGAGTGGAAAAATATAATCTATATGAAACCCCGACTTTTCTCTTGTTTGAGTAGAAATTAATCATATTTCCAACCGTTGCTAAATAAAGGAGTGAAATCTTTCTGATATTTGTGGCTCCATCTGTCCCAGAAAACAGCAAAGCGGCGTCACGGCGCCACAGAAAACGCTGTCCCCCGTAGGTTGAGGTGGAAAAAAGCTTTTCCTCCTCAGATGATGAAGGAGTGAGTCTGTCTGTAGTGCTTCAGCTGCGGAGAGGAAAAGACGGAATCATCTCCTCTAATCAGGCGGGCTGGTGTGATCAGCCACCAATCAGCAGAGGTTTAATGGAAAACAAAACAGGAAACCAGCCACAGCAACAACCTTGATTTGAACACTCACGTTATGGATCGGAGGAGGAGGAGGAGGAACGGGGCCGAAGGACTTGGAGCTGAAAAGCAAAGCATGGAACATGAGGAGAGGCGGGGAATAACAGACAGAACAGCATACTGAGGGCTTCAAAGCTCACCTTTTGGTGTTCTTGTTTTCTGTTCAAAGAAACAACAAAGAAGAAGAGCATCACTCAGATTCTGGAGATTTGTTTCCATGAAAAAAAACTCTAAAAGTTCTCTAAAACACTCAAATGCCACATGTAAGAAGTAAAAATCTGAACATTCCCCCTCCTTCATCATCTAATCTGCATAAAAATATAACTCTGAGACTCAGATTTGCAATCGTTACACATTCCAGGTGCAATCTGCCCACTTTATTATGTAACAGTGGTTGTGTTTCATTCATTTTCAGGTTTAGTAGCAATAATAAATGTTTCCTGCTGTCTTGCCTATTATGGGTTTTAATTTAGCCTCCAAGCTTTTACCTCTGATTATTCTGTGATTATTATTCATTTCTTTATAATGTGTTTGAACATTGTCCCACTACTCACCCTTGCAGCAGCCTCTGCGTCGACAGACACAGACACAGACGCAGCAGATGAGGACAAGCGCCACAAAAACTGCAGCTCCCGATATCAGAATTGTCATATACAGTGGATCTAGAAGGACATGAAGGAGCAGGAATTGATTATTTATCAGTCAGTGGAAATGAGGCATTAATGATGCACTTACAGTCTAGGACTTGTAATTGTTGGGCTACACAGCTCTTGGGCGCCCCCACGCTGTTGGAGGACTCACAACGGTACATCCCTGAATCAGTTTTGGACACGCTGTTTAATTTCTGTTCCAAACAAAGATGAAGGGCTTCATTTTATTTTTTTTTTAAATCAACAATCGGTACAAATCTGTGTAAAGCCTTTTTCATTCTCCCAATAGTGCGTTTTAGTATTTTCTCACCAGCGTTCCTTTCCTCATGTCGATGACGTATGGAGTGTCTGCCGTAGCTGTCAGAGCCCTGTTGTCTTTGTACCAGCGATACGTTGCTGGAGGGACGCTGAGTTTGTCCTTACAGTGAAGCTCCAGCCCGGAGCCCACAAACACCGAGCTCGGCACATCACAGGACGGGACGTGGGGCGGCACTGAGGGGGCACAGAGGAAGAACTGATGAAGAAGAGGGAACTCAAGATCATATGTTATCATAAAGAAAGAAACACAGCTTAGGGACACAGCAGTAAACAGTTTCCCATCATACCCAGGACATTGAGGGTGACGGAGGCCTCGCCCAGGTTGACGTGGTCCTGGCTGGCTGTCACCTCGCAGCGATATTCCCCCGAGTCCTTCTGGGTAACAGCGTGTATGGTCAGCGTCGCTCCGTCTATCTTAGCCCGCCCAGCGTACGTACCTGCACGTCCACAGACAAATGCTCAGACGGACCGGGCTGACCACGTCCAAGTGGCCCAATGAAGCCCATCGGATGCACTTAGAACATCACTCACTATTGAATTTGTTGTTAAAGTACACAAAGGTCACGGCCTTCCCTGTCCTCTTCCACTCGATTCGTGGGTTCTGATCTTTCTCTGTCCTGAACTCACAGGAGAGCACAGCGTCTGGAACAGAAGGAAATTGACATTTCAATACAAAACCCTCAGATTACACTTTTTTACCTTCAAAGAAAAGTAACTAAAAGCTCTCATCCACTGTGTGCAGTGACCGTAAACCCGGGGTGCCCATATCCAGTCCTCGAGGGCCGCTGTTGAGCCGTTTATTCTGTCCTACCAGGCAGAAAAGCTCCCAGATGAAAGCAATGTCTACCTGGCTGGACAGAAATATGATGCATTTTCTGCTGTTTTCTGCTGTTACGGCCGAAAACCTGGGTCGTGTGTGGCCCCCGAAGGCTGGATAAACTGTTTCGGTTCCATGAGCTCATGATTGTATTGAAAGTGTGTTAAAGTGTGTGAGTGTAGCGCCCCCTCACCCGTGTGCTCGTGGACCTCCACTTTGGGTTTGCTGCTGCTCACTGTCACCGACAGGCAAGCAGGACCTGGAGGGGTGAAAGGTCAGTCGTGAAACTGAACCCTGTCAGTTGACAGGCTCATATCTTCTGTATGAAACATCATGATATAGATGAGGTGGGTGGGTCTCTCCACGTATGTCACTTATCCTTTAAATCTTTACTGTCTCAACCTTCATTTCCACAGATGTCACACATGTCTGCGAACGCACACACAATGCACAGAAAGAGAGGAAGAATGTGTGTGCATGCGTCCTTCTAGCCTGGTGGTACCAGGAACGAGGGTGTGCAGGAATGCAGGTGATGGATGACTGTCTGACAGGCTGTTTTATCCTGACCTGATAACCTCTTTTAGGTTCAGGGATCAGGCTCCATGTTTGCATGTGTGTGTGTGTGTGTGTGTGTGTGTGTGTGTGTGTGTGTGTGTGTGTGTGCGTGTGTGTGTGTGTGTGTGTGTGTGGAGACAGTATGCTTTTCTTTTGCAGACAAAGCAGCTCTTCACAGGAGTAACTTTATACTTCTCAGCTGGCACAAACACACACACACACACACACACGCAGAATCTCTCTCAATCACACACAAACACAGATGTCATCACCATACACTTGTTACAGGCTACACACTTGCTTTATGTCACTAACACCCCTTTTGAATTACGTCACAGTGTTCTTGCAGCGTTCTCAAATATCACTTTGACGTAATTGTCCTCAATACTGTTGGTTTAAAACGTCTAATGATATTCAGAGGACTTGAATGCGCCATTAAAATACTTTCTGAACTAATGGCATCAATCACACGTTTGTGTATCCGCTCTGAGGATTCGGCGTCACTCTGAGGACGTTTAGTCCTCCTCAGCAATAATCAACACAGATAAAAACACACACAGAAGATGAAATGAAGCTAAATGTTTGCTGTTGAAAATCCCCACAGCAACTTCAAGTGCATATCTCCAGATTGGAGGGGCCTTTTCCTCTCAGCCTAATAAACAACAAGGTCACTCAGGGGCCATCTTCAACCTAAAAGGCTGAGATCTCATGTGATGAGTTCCATCCGCCTGAAGATCTGGGCTTCAAACAGCAACACAAGCGTTCAGTGTAAACATCAGAGCCACAATCGTAGCCTCCCCACACCACACCAGGCACCCCTGCACCCCTGCACCCCCCCCACACCACACCAGGCACCCCTGCACCCCTGCACCCTCCCCACACCACACCAGGCTCTGATGCACCCCTGCACCCTCCCCACACCACACCAGGCTCTGCTGCACCCCTGCACCCCCCCCCCCCCACACCACACCAGGCTCTGCTGCACTCCTGCACCCTCCCCACACCAGGCACTGATGCACCCCTGCACCCCCCCCCCCCCTACACCACACCAGGCTCTGCTGCACCCCTGCACCCTCCCCACACCACACCAGGCACTGCTGCACCCCTGCACCCTCCCCACACCACACCAGGCACTGCTGCACCCCTGCACCCTCCCCACACCACACCAGGCACTGCTGCACCCCTGCACCCCCCCCCCCCCACACCACACCAGGATCTGCTGCACCCCTGCACCCTCCCCACACCACACCAGGATCTGCTGCACCCCTGCACCCTCCCCACACCACACCAGGCTCTGATGCACCCCTGCACCCTCCCCACACCACACCAGGCTCTGATGCACCCCTGCACCCTCCCCACACCACACCAGGCACTGCTGCACCCCTGCACCCCCCCCACACCACACCAGGCACTGATGCACCCCTGCACCCTCCCCACACCACACCAGGCTCTGATGCACCCCTGCACCCTCCCCACACCACACCAGGCACTGCTGCACCCCTGCACCCCCCCCACACCACACCAGGCACTGATGCACCCCTGCACCCTCCCCACACCACACCAGGCTCTGATGCACCCCTGCACCCCCCCCCACACCACACCAGGCACTGATGCACCCCTGCACCCTCCCCACACCACACCAGGCTCTGATGCACCCCTGCACCCTCCCCACACCACACCAGGCTCTGCTGCACCCTCCCCACACGTGTGTAGGTTAAACAAGCTTCACTCACTCAAACCACTCACCGATTGATTGATTTTGTACTTTAACATTTGTATTTTTTTGATTCAGGTGATGTCAGAATATTCAGCAAAAATGCTCTATCTTGTGTTTGGTATAGATTTTTATAACATCAGAAATATGTTGTGTTGAGCAGTCAGGTTTAATCAGTAGTAGTATCCCAAGTAAATTAGCAAAGATAACATGACTGTTCCTCAAGCTTATTTTAAAGTTTGAGGGGGCTGTTTATAGTATATATTGCATATTACCTGAGTAGATTAACTGCTATGAAAAATCCTTATTATCCTTTGTTTACCTTTAGTTATAACTAGATAGAGCAGTTTTTGTCTTTCAAAACCCTTGATTACAGTTTTTAAAAATGGCACAACATCGGCAGCACTGAACTCTTCAGTGAAAGAGTGTTTTTTTCAATCAAATCTAAGATGCAGTGGTAGAATTTCCGTTTCGAGCTGTTTCCCCCTCCACAAACGTGCTAAACTCACAGCAGAGAGCGGTGATGAGGAGCGCCAACATCTTCATGCTGTTCCCGGGGTCTGGCGTCCGTGCGGAGCTCCGTGCGTGTGTCAGCAGCGTCAGCATCAACTTTCCTTTGGCTCCAAAACTCTGCAGCTTCTCTGACCCTCTGCTGCTGCACGCCCGTGCGCGCTCCCGTTTCCCCGACAACTGACGGGGAGCGCGCGCAGGCCGCCCACCGCGAGCCGCCATGACTGTGGAGGTCACGCTGTCGAGATTGGTGCGGCTATTTCTCCCTCTTCTTCCCTCGGACTGTATTAAATCACTTTGCTGTCAGAAACAGAGTGAGGCTGGTTACGGTTTATTCAGGTTGCAGCAAGTTCAGCCTCAAATAACAATCAAAACTATCATTCAGGACCTTCTGCATGATGCAAAAGTCTCCCGAGGGTTTCTGGGGGGGCTCTTCACTGATTTAATGACCGTACAGTTGATTTATAGGAAAAGTTCTTTGTTCAATTCCAATGGTTGGATGTGCGTTACTGGTAATTCTGATTCCTATGAATCTAAAGCAATGATTACTGGAAATATAGTATAACATTAAATAGTATATTAGAATTGACAATAGGCTCACTTTCATCTTCGTTATATATAATATTTATTAATGCGTAAGGTCACCCAATAAGAGTTAAACTAATAAAGACAGGTCCATCATTGTTTGTATGTGTTTCTGGGATTTCAGTGAAATGTTCAGGAAATGATGTTGGACAGAGGAGAAGCTCATTGAATTTTGGATGTGTCGGATTCTGGAGGGACATAAGTTGAAAAACCTCCAGTATTCATGTCAGCATGTAAACAAAATGCAGAACCTACGAGGCTGAATCACATTTGTCTGCATGGTAATAAACATCATCTCTAGTTGCAGCTCCAGATGATTTTATTCCCCTTAAATCAGGTGTCTTTATTGCTTAAAGCAACATTCCAAACACAGTCATCCTTGGTGAGACGGACAGTTTTCTCACCCTTGAATAGTATAACTGAATGTTTGGGACCGTGTTGCTGTCCAGGATTTCATTTTCTGCTGCATCAGCCAATACATGTTTCACTCAGCAGACCTTTGCAGCCGCCACTTCTCCTGTTTTCACCTTTTCTTCTGCTCTGCAGGCAACTGCTGTGTGGATAACATGTTTATTATCAAATGAGTAAAAGCGTGGGCGCCTGTGCTCCTCTCTGAATGTTATCATGAGCATCTTACTGGTCACCATTTTCCCTACATGTCAGCGGAGAAGGTGCAGAGACGGGACAGCTGCTGGCTGAGCTACCGTGTCCTTGGCTATTGGGTTTCTCACCAGCACCCTCCACACACAGCAGCACATTGTCCCGCGTCCTCATTAATGTGCACACATGCTGATACATTTGTGGGCATATGCACAGACAAAGACACACGCGCACGCACACGTGTGCAGAAGCACAGGCCGGGAGAGACAAGCTGAGGGTAATATCTGCAGCAGCACCTGTTCACAAGCGGCCGGCAGCTGCCTCGCTGATGTCATGTGACACACAGTGACACTCGTGCACATAGATTCATGACGACAACTGCTGGCTTTACACAAACATGTTCGATATGATACTGGATGATAAAATATGATACGAGATGGTAGTGTCAAGTCATACAACCCAGTATTCGATGTTTTAATTAGCATGTGACCATATTGGCAATATTTTTTTGATGCAATTAAACAAGAGAGATTCCCCGACTGACAGCAGCCGTGTTGTGATGACGCTCCGGTCTGCAGATGGCTTGCAACTGAAAAAAGAGAAATGGAATGCAGCCATTTTAATGTCTTTTTTATTTTTTTTAAATCACTGCTCTGAAGGAAACATCTGCATATCAAATAAAGACTCTGGGCCCGTTAGCTCTCCTAGCTTTAGCATGCTGTGTTTGGCCGCACACATGAATGACAGAACGTGTGTGGCAGCCCCCCTGCAGCTGTCAGCAGTAACGTGAGCTCCCAGCTTCACATCACATCACAGCTGAGAGCAGCGTCGAGAAAAAATACGAGGAGGCTTGAGTTGAATCCCACATGAGCGACAAAGTCGTTCGGATTCATCTGAACTCGTGCTCACGTTTGTATTCATGGTTTAATTTGCAAAAGATTGCAGGTGAAGTTTCTGCATTTTATGACGTGTGGTGATATTATTCACTGGCATTATCAGTGGATTAGGGAGGAAAGCAGGTCAAAATCAGGTCATTTGACTAAGAGTCTAAAGGCTCTTTGTTTTATATGTCAGACATAATAAAGTTATTTCTCTGGAGCTTCAGCCGGTCACAGAATCAGGTGAATGAAATCTCAGACAAACAACAACAACACGTGAGGTAATAAATCCTGTCAATATTTACATGAAACACTGTAAAGCCACAGAAGCATGTGTGGAACCCTGATGACCCAAGAGTTTATAGAATCTGCTTCAATGTCAATGACATGAGTGTAATTTAAATTTTTTTATTAATATTTTATTCATTTTGATCAATTTCCACACAAGACTATGAGGATTATATGGTTTAAAGTTCAGCTTAGAAAGTTGGGGTTGGGGTTCTGCTGCAGTGGCCTGCTGATCTGAGGGGTGTGGGGGAGCGGAAAGGTCCCTCCCATTAAGGGCCCGGGCTCAAGATCAAGAAGAGCGGGCTCCACATTTTGTACGATATTGGTAAAATGGTTTTTAAATAATTAACTGAGATCAAAAGAATGATTTAATATAAGATGAACACTAACATGATGAAAGATTCTAGACAACCAGATGAAAGGATAAGATGATTTTATAGGAATAATGAAACAAGATCAAGAAGAATGAAGAATATAAAAGTAAAAGTAAGCTGGGATTTATATCTTAATAGAAAAAAAGGATATAATGATAGTTTATGTGTGTACCTGGTGTAGGTACACTAAGGGGGTTATTAGGGTTAGTCGGGGTTGATATCAGACTGGCTGCTCTCTGCTCACGTGTTAATTTGTAAGTTTAAGAGGCCAAGAGGACTCAAAGCAGTCACGTGTACTTTTCATACGATAAGATAACAAGTAACAGTTATTAACAGGAGGAGTTTTAGTTGTTAATCCGACAACCAAACACATTTAAACGCCAGCTGCAGCCACTGGAGCCACATTTTCTACTCTGGAATAAACTGGCCAAGATGAAGACCTTGACATTGCTCGCTCTGAGTCTTGCAGGTAGATTTCAACAGTTCAGTCTTTGTTCAAATGCTTGGTTGCTCTGAAAAATTGCTTTTGGAAGAAAAAAATATTTGAACTAAAGTGAATAATATGCACACATCTGAATGGGTAATTTCGGTTTGCATTTCTCGTCACAGTGGCTCTGGGAATGTCGCCAGGTAAAGATGAGGTCCCCGGGCCAATGGTAGAAGACGGCCCTCCTGCCGAGGGCCCCGTGGAGGAGGCTGATCCAGCGCCGGAGGACCAGCAGGAAATCCAGAGTACGGTGGCTCTAGAAGCCAGAAATATCATCTTTAACTGCTTCTGTGTTGGATTGAAGCGTGGAAAAGATTCTTCTTTCTGACATAAATAGAATGTGTTGTAATTCCGCCTTTCAGCCAAAGGGGGGCACCACTGTCCTGGTTTTTCCCATGATGGCAGGTGTTACCGGTTCTTCAGAGCGCCAAAGACGGCCCGCAATGCTGAGGTTCGGACAGAACCCCTCAGCGATAGAGCACCAAATGTTTCCAAAGTGATGTGCACGCTCTCACGCTACTGTTACTGAACTCCACCGTAGGTATTCTGCCAAAAACTCTCTGCTGGCGGTCACCTGGCTTCCATCACAAGCCAGCACCTGCACAGAGAGGTGATGCGCCTGATTCTGCGCGCCAACGGGGCCCCGACGCACGTCTGGGTGGGAGGACTCCGATATTTGACGGTGTGTTGGTTTGGCCGCGCCACCATTTCACCAGTGTGCGTGTGACAGTAGTGAGTGACTCCTCCGTCTTTCAGACCGGCCGCTTTGTCTGGCTGGATGGTTCCTCCTGGATCTACGCTGACTGGCGCCCAGGGAAGCCCAGACCCACGTCAAATGTCGACAACTGTGTGGAACTGCTCGGTAGGGCTGACGTCACCCGGTTTTCTGATGTTTTAAACAGGGGTGTTGCACATTTCTCCTCTTTCAATGCTGTCTTCCTTTTATACTTTCAGCAAATGGAAAGTTTAACGACCTAAGGTGTAGTGAAACCGAGGCCTTCATCTGCTCCCACCCAGAATAACTGACGTCACGCTCCTGACAGGAGCTTATGCTCATTTTGCACTATATTCAAATATGTTTTTGTCTATTTTTTTAACTCAACTTTGTCAAATGGAATAGACTCTGTAAAGAAAAATAGATTTTTCTGCTGTTATAAGGCCCGATTGTTGTTGTTGTTGATGATGATGATGATGATGATGATGACTGGATGCCTGCACTATGAGGCGTTAACAAAGCTTAATGTGCCTGTTAAACTCATTAAATAAATGTTTTGTTTTATTTGAATTATTTGTGTCTGTGTTATTTATGAACTGATTGTGGGATGATCTTCATCCTGGCTGAGTGATGCAGAAGGAAGCAGGACGTAGTAGCAATCCACACACACACGGATGCACGTGTACATGAGCACAGTGCTGGATCTGCTCCTGCCTCTGGTAACTTCCAGTCTAAATAACTTCATTTAGTTTGTCCACTATTGCAACAATGTCTAAAGCTAGAAGACAGAAGACAACAGTGCCACATGTGTGTCAGCCTGTGAGTATTAAGCAGTAAAGAATAAAATCGGTCAATAACAAGGGGCTCTTCTCTTTAACACGTTCTCTACCTGACTTTACTCATGGATTTACACAGTTTTTAGGCCACCTAGAAACTTCAAAGTTATTAATAGTTTGTTTCTGTTCCCTCAGACTGACTTATACTTTTACTTATACTTTTATACAATCTATTTTTGAATTCAATAAAATCCAGAAGAATGCTTGACCTTGGACTTTGACCTGCGCAGTCTGTCGGTCTCTTTCGTCCTCATTGAGTTTTTCATGCCAAACTGGTTAGACTGGGCTGGGAGCCATGACTGCTGCTGCCTTTTAAGGCCTGCTTTACAAGGCTTTCACATTTCTTGCTTTTGAATTTGTTTTTTATTCCCTTTTGAGACCCATTTTGACATTTTTCAGAATATCTGTGACATCACAAAGCCTGAAATCCCCCTGCAGGAGCCAACCCCGGGCCTCTCGTGTCATGTGGCCCCCAGGCTTTAGTGCTGATAATCCAGAGAATGGAGACTGGATTTTCTGCCACCAGCCGGGGCCAAACGCAGATGAGCGTCTATGGGGAAACAATGGCAGGCCAAGCAGCTCATTATGTGGGGCTAAACCGCTGCTTCCCTCTGCCCCCGTATGCAGCAGGCTCACCCGGCTCCACCCAGAACTCTCTCCGGTGATTATGACCGCTCTCATCCACGTCTCAGATATCACGCTGGGTGTTTCTCCTGCCCATTTGGATTTATATCATCACCTCCCCCATGACAATTACAGGAGCTTAACACCTGCTAACTGATGCATTCACTCACTTGTGCAGCATGCACAGCTACTTTAAAGCCTCCCTTTGCTCACATGTTGCTGGGTGTGACTCATTTTCCACTAGCATGCGCGACTGCTCTGACCTTTTAATGTGAACGCGAGGATTAGCCGGCCTGAGGCGATGACTGGCAGCTCTTTATCCTCCTGGTTTAATTAATGTTGCTCGTATGTACAGTCAACACACATCCGCACCGAACATTACAACGTGTCAGGTTTCGCCACATTGGGCTGTCGTGGGAGGAAAACATCGCCCCCTCACCAGAGAAATGGGCTTTAGTTGGATTTAAGAAGTGACTGGTTGAGCGCAGAGCTCCAGTTTGTCTTACTGGAGGAATTCTTTGCAACATCTTCGCTCTCCGTTGTTGCGGCAGATGATGACGGATGGACAGACGATGGCAGATGTGCTTGTTTTAAACAGGTTCATTAATTCAAGAAACCAAACGCGATCATTTCTGATTGAGTCGACAGGTTCGATGAAGGCAGCAGATCTCTGTTGCTCTGCTGATCCAGTTTCAGCTTCTGTCAGTGGCGCTTTGATGACAATGAGTCATTTTCTATATTCATGCAGCACAACCAGCTGTCTGACTCTGTGTGTGTGTGCGTGTGTGTGTGTGTGTGTGTGTGTGTGTGTAGCCTCAGCATTACGCACAGACACTCGCGCTGCTGCCGGGACCATTTCTTTCCCCCTCGTCGACCGTGTTGGCTGCACCAGAGGAAAGCGTGTTACCTTTCCCAGCTCTATTGGTTTTTCACACCTGTTTTCATAGTTCTGACATGTGAGGATGAGCATTCTGATACAATCACAGTCGCCAGCCTTTTATTTTGAACGCATGGTGATGTATTGAAACCCGCTAATCACCTGTTTATGAGGCCAAATGTCATGTGGGTCAAGGTCACGTCCATCTCTGGGTAAAGAGGTGCAGCAACTGCAACTACGGTGTAGAACTTTTCAGCTCGGTTTCAAGGCCAACTGGAGAACCAGAGATGAGGAGGAAGCGCGCAGGTGTGAGTGTGCACAGCTTCCTCAGCTTCCTTCCTTCGCATTTAGTTGTGTCAGCAGCTGAAATGTTAGCATCTCTTGTCAGGAGGAGGGAATCTCAAAGTTCTTCTGAGTCTCCAACAAAACTTCGGAGTTTCCCCTTTTCCAAATGTGCACGTATTTCCTGTTCCTGTGTTACCTGTGCACCGGGACACTGAGGAGGCAGTAATGAGAAACTCAAACACACCGTCGCATCCAGAACATGACAGCGTTGATGTTCCAGTCCTGGGAGGGGTCAGGGCGGGTCAACACTAATCTGTTTCTCTGCTTGTTGTGGGTGCCTGAGACCCCTGACACCCCAGGGGGTGTGTCGCCCTGTTGCATTTATAGATGCTAGAACTGAGAGGATGGATGTAGAAACACAGTAAGAACAGAGGAATAAAGGACCGGCCAGTCGTGCAGGTATGTGATATCTGACAGAAATGAATTATAAAGTGGGATTACCTGGAAATATGGACCGATCTGCCCTATTCCTTAATATTTATCTGCATATTTACACTGATTCTCAGCTGGTTTGGTGTCACTGGGGGGGGACTGCTCTGCTGGATCGCTGCTGTCAATCCAGGGGTTTAACCAGCTGTGTCTGGGCTCCAGACTGGAGTTGGAATAAGCTCGACAGACACGGAGACTAAATCTGGTCCACTTGGGCACCTTTCAAACCATTTATTTATCACTTAAAAACGGTTTCTCTTTTTTAATCTATTTCTCATTTCTTAAATCTCAGTTCTCTGCTGAAGTTTCCTTATAAATCCACAGATATGGGTTTTGAATATTTTAGATTTGGTGTGTAAATACATTTGTGACCTTCTCCTTCCTCAGCTTTTACCAGAACTCTGAGATCATGCAGAGACCAACCCCAATCAGTCAACCCACGAAAATACAAGGTTCGGATCAAGAAAAGGGGAACCAACTGATGGAGGCAGATGAGGGTAATTTGGGGTTAAACCGCGCTGGTCGGTGCAGCGGGTGTCTGGAACTGTAACCAGTTTCTCTTCAACAGGCCTAAAGGCGATGGCAGGGGAAGCCTTGAACAGGAGGAACATCTGGGAGCCGAGCGTTTACTTCGCGCTGGGAAAGGAATCTTTTCATTTCGCCGGTCAGGACATCAGCATCCACGAGTCGATGGATGCGTACGGCGCTCTGATCTGGCCCGGGGTACAGCAACACCGCCGGGGGCGTCTCTGCACACATGGGTGTGTTTTCTAACCGGGATTTGTGTTGCAGGCAATAGCGTTGTGCCAGTTTTTGGAGAACAACCAGCAACAAGTGAATCTGTTGGACAAAGCGGTGCTGGAGATCGGAGCTGGGACGGGCCTGTTGTCAATAGTGGCTTGTTTGCTCGGTGAGTCTATTTCAGGGGTCAGCAGCCTTGCAGACATGGAGCGCCAAGCAGGCCATGTGTCCACCCACATTATTCCAAATGATCAAATGCCTGCCAGCCAGTGTGATCCTGGTCTTTGGGATTGCTTGGCTCATATTTGAGTCAAGCTCTCACCATGAGTGCCAAATGCAGGATGCCATTTTGTTCTACGCTATCCAGAGCAAAGCTAGAGACCAGAACATCTCTCTAAACCCAGCGCTGACGCTCCCTACACTTCTGTGTGACGCGGGAATGTCATTTGTCCCAGACGCGGACGATTTATTTGGCATGCCGTCAAAGCCCGGCAGCAACTGCAGAATGAGGAATCGCCACAGAACCGTGTCACAGTACCCGGGTAGACACGGAACCTGCCTCAGACAGAATGTTTTTGTGCACTTTTTACTGGTCATCCAGTGGTATTTAGTGATTTCCTCTTTTTTTTGTGAAAAATGCCCCACGCTTCCTCTTGGTTAAAGCCAGAGAAACAGTGGGGGGTCTGTACGGCTGAGACCACCCACACCAAAGCTAGTTGCTGAGATAAAGCCATTGTCAGAGACTGACGTCATTTGGTCCCTCTGTCAGAATCACTTTATTCTCTGTGAAATATCACATCCAGCATTAATATTCAGTTTCTGTAGAAGAGTTTCCTCTGTCTCTTCGCTCATTTAAAAGCCAGAGTGGAACTTGTGGATGTTGTACAGATTCAAAGGTTTGAATTGGCCTCAGAAAAGATTAAACTCCTTCTAGTTGCAGCAAAACTGACATTTTGAATGCTACAAATGGACCAATGGATTGTTGCCTGTGTGGCCACCTTGTCATTGTGACCTCTTGTTCAGGCGCCTGGGTCACAGCCACCGACCTGCCAGACATCCTGTCTAATCTGACCTTTAACCTTCTGAGGAACACCAAGGGCAGATCCCGCTACACCCCTCAGGTAGTGGCTCTGACCTGGGGTCAGGACCTGGAGCGAGACTTTCCCTTCCCATCGTACCACTACGACTACGTCCTCGCGGCCGACGTGGTCTATCACCATGACAACCTGGGGCAGCTGCTGAAGACCATGCATCATTTCTGCAGGCCGGGGAGTCGGACGACTCTGCTGTGGGCCAACAAGATGCGATTCCAGTCGGACCTGAGCTTCGCGGAGAGATTTCAGAGCAGTTTCAACAGCACGCTGGTCGCCGAGATCCCACAGACGGAAATGAGGATTTACAAGGCCACAGCCAAGAAGTGAGGGAGAGGATTTAAAGGTCATACCTTCAAGATGATCAAACTCAAATTTCCTGCCAGTTGAAAGACGTTTATTGTATTTATAGAATCACATTCCCAGACAGACGAAACTCCTGACTCCATTCATCATTTCAATAAGCTATTTTATTTGAACTTTTCAACACAATAAACCAGCAACTGCTGCAGTGGTTAACAAATAAAAGGATCTGCTGTTAACGTGTCTCTATATTCAACTAAACGCTAATAAAAGTCTTAGGAGGTGGTTCTGCTCTCGGCTATTCATGCAAGGAATCAAAGACAGACAACCCTGAAAAAATGTCCAACGTTGCTCCAGAAGCATGAAGGTGTGTGTTCCTCGCCCTTTAGTTGTTGGCTGAGCTTTGCAGTAAAACCAGAGGAACACAATCAGGAACGACCCTGAATGGTCCTGCAGGCGCACGACAACATTCCTGCACCAAACACGCCCACAAACTTTTGAAACTGCGTTTTAAATCTAATCATTTGCACGCAGATGGAGAGCAGCCAGAGAGGAAAAGGGGACGCGTGTGGCTTTTATTGGATCTAAACGCATTCTTCAAACTGTGGAAATAAAGTTCTGAAGGAAGATTTGGGGTTGATGTTTTTACTCTACGACGCACAGCAGGTGGACGACTTTGGCTGCTCCAGTATGGACTCCCTGCGGAGGTCGTCCGGGACCCCGCCTTCGGGACCCCAAACGTTGAGCTCTCTGTAGATGCCCATGTCAATCATCTCCTCCTGCCAGGGGATGGAGATGTTCCCCGAGGAGAACTCATCAAAAAAGCTCCTGTCGGGATCCTCCAGGTTCACCCCCTTCACCGAGGAGAAGGCGCCGACGTCGTCCAGGCTTTTGGCGTACACCACCCTGGGGTCGGGCACGAACGGGGGAGGCAGAATTCCTGGAGGGGAAGCATTTCTTTAATCTAGGAGGACATTCTGTCTGGTTTCTTAGTGCAAACGAACCACAGCTGGCGTTACCTGCATTCAGCTTCCTCCAGTTGATGTCGGTGAAGAAGGGGTGCGCTCTGATCTCATCACAGCACCCGTTTTTGAAACCCATCCTCTTGTCCATCTCTTTAGCAAGGAGCCCCTCGCAGAGCAACTTTGCATTCTGACTGAAGTTGTCCGGGTACTCCACCTGCCGCGTTAGCATGCGCTCTTTCATCTCCTCCCGTTCAACCTGAGCAAGAGACGGGTGGACTTAGACACCATCTATTCCTCTGGAGCTCTAACTTTTGCTGGAGTTTATTTGCAACTGACCTTCTCCCCCCTGTTTCTAAAGGGGTTCTTAGCAGCTAAGAACTCAAAAAGAGTCACTCCCAGAGAGAAGTAATCCACGCACGAGTCATACTTCTCCCCTTTTAGCATCTCTGGGGGCATGTACCCTGCATGAAAAGCAGAAATTGCTCAGAGGCCAACGACAACACATTTAGTACAAACAGGAAATGACTGTTTTCACCCACCTGGTGTCCCAGCGTAGCCTTTAGTCATTGTTTTTCCTTCTTTTAGCTCCACAGCGAGACCCAGGTCAGATATACGCACGTTACCTGATTAGACAAATAACGGTTTCATTAGCCGCCGTTTATGGCACGTTAATAACCGGACAGATGGGACACTTCTACCATCGTTATCCAGCAGCACATTTTCGGGTTTAAGATCTCTGTAGATGATTCTTTTCTGGTGGAGGTGCTCCAAACCCTGGATGATCTGAGCGATGTAGAAACAGGCCCTGGGCTCCTCAAACCCGGGGTTGTTCTCATCCACCAGGTAGACGTGATACCTTCAGAGACAAGAGGACAGAGGAGTTCCAACACCATAGCATATCCACTTAGTTTATATACAGGAAATATTCTTGTAGTCAAGATATTTTGGGGGGGATATTTTTGCCGCTAGATGTATAGAACACAGGCTATACGGCTGCGTCGAAACCTAAATAAATTAATGATCAGAATTTACTTGAGGTCTCCTCCGTTCATGATGGTCATAATCAAGCAAAGTTCCTCTTTGGTCTGGAAGGCATAGGCCAGCGACACGATGAAGCGACTGTGAACCTTCTCCAGTATGCGTTTCTCCACCATCGCCCCCTGCAGGAGGACAACAGGAAGGACAGGTGGGTCACAGAGCTACGCCATAGAAAACAATGTTGAGCGGCAGCCCTCGTTGAGGCTCAGCAGGAGATATTATGGCTGCGGATAAGTCAAGGGCGAAACACAGCGGAGAAGTTCCATTCAAGAAGAGCTTTGTTGCAAAGCTTCCTGCAGCGCCCTAACCCTGTGGCTTAATACTGCCGGCTCAATAGGCAGGGGCAGGGACAAAGACGATTAACACCTCCGTGTGGGGCACACAAAGCCAACAAAATGTCTTTGTTGTATCACCACATGCACCAAGTCGACACAACTTCACAGGTTATAGGATGTGACTACGCCAGACCTCTGGTACAGGAGCACTGGCACCCTCACCTCATAGCCTTTCCTCTTCTTCAGCCTCTTCTTGTTGAGTTTCTTACAGGCGTATAGTTTTCCCGTGGCCTTCATCTGACAGGCTGAGACCTCCCCAAACCCACCTTTCCCCAGCACACGGAAGTCCAGGAACCAGTCTGTGTCGATGGGCTGTGTCTCCAGCCACTTCCACTGCAGGAACCTCTTCAGATACATGCTCTCCGTGAAGAACATGAAAGGAGCTTCCCGTAGGTAGTCCAACGTCGTGGCCAGAGCTGCAGCAAACAAGTCATCGCCGACGGCCTCCTGGCCCTCCTTCACCTTCGCGATGACGTCCTCAGGCAGGTACGGGCAGTAATGTTTGGCCGCGGGGTCCATGTAGCGCTGAACAATCTTTGAGGCCTTCTGGGCCCTGTCTGAATCCTCCGCCAGATCGTAGCTCTCGATGTCCCTCCACAGACGACAGGAACCGTGGTACTCTTTGTTCGCGTCCAGGAATTCCCTGAAGAGACGCTTGCCGATCGGCTGCTCCACACAGACGGTGTCAAAGGACAAATCCAGGGTGTCCCTCAGGCCCTCACACACGGTGATGTGGGGCAGTTTGAGGCGAGAGTGGAACTTCTTGTCACGGGCTGCCGCCGAATTGGTGCCATCGATGCTGCCACGGGCATTGATGTAGGCAGAATTTGCTACCACGGTGGTCAGGCCTCCGATGTCCATGACGATGAGACTCTTAAGCGGTGCCGAGCGGACACATCGCAGAAAGACCAGAACAAAACGCGAGCACTAACCTGTCAGGGGCGAAGGCAGAGAGAACCTGGGCGACTGGTGTCTCGGCCAGATCCCAGTAACGCTCTGAGCGCTGCCCCACTGTGGCGTGCGCACGCACACGGTCACAAACCTGAGTCAACACCTTTCTGTAATCCACTAACACCCTAATGCCCCAGACGGTGCGCGAGCACAGCCTGAAACAGAACATCAGGGCCAGCGGAGGCAGCTGGACACCAGCAGACAATCCAGTGAGAAATCAGGAGATTCGGCACCGAGCAGAGGTCACATTTGAAGAACGCGTGACCAGCACGTCCTCGCAATGCTGGCGTGAAGCAACCGGACCATTTGAAAATAAAATGAGCTGGTGCGAGCTTCGGCTGAACACCCGCTCCACTAAATAAAGGCAGCACCTTCCCTGCTGGTCCTCATCAGCTCTCCATGTCAGCAACACTTGGACGCGGCTAAAAAAAACAGAAAAGCCCACACAGGCAGGTCCCGAGCCACCGGGGACAAAGGTCAGGGTAAAATCCGGAATACGCAACCCGGCGTCATGGGTGGTTCCAAAAAATGTTTTTTTTTTAAAAAAAGCACAAACTTTAGATGCAAATTTATTAAAACAATCTATTTTAATTTGCAAACTTATATTAGATTACAGAAAAGGTATTTGGAAGAGTCATACACGTGTTGCTAAGTTTTAAAAGGGAGACCTTGGAAAATGGAGTACATAAAGACCTAAGCAATCACACATCTTTTTATTTATTTATGGGTTTTTTACATCAATAGTAATTGAAGGTCTAACTTCAGCACTGGCCTCTAAAGGATACTATAAGCTACAATCCTGGATTTATATATGGAATTCACAAAAAAAAGCTTATTTTACCTATTAGGAGCCTGGGTTAGAAAAGTCTTTACCTCGCTGGTGCCGTTATTTTTGAAACACCACCAAGGTGTTAACAGGGCGGTGATGGAGAATTCTGGAGACTCCGAAATACAAAAAACAAAACAAAGAAACGAGCAAAGGAGGTCGGGAAAAGCAGCTGCCAACAAAACAGAGTGAAGCCAGCCCAACATAATGGAGGAGGAACTACTGGAAATCATGACCCAGAACACAAACAAGGAACGTGGCGTCGCCGCGGCGGCCGCCCAGACCCGGCGGCGCTGCGCTACAGCAGCGGACACTTTGGCTGTCTCAGGAACACCTGGGTCCGCTGCTCGACGTTACAAAAACTGGAAAACCTAAAGGAGGACATGGAAAACGCTCCGACAGCAGAGGACTTTAGAGTCTTTTGTTGCGGGATGGCTTATTGAACGGTGGCGGGGACTGAAAGACGCCAACATGTCGGCTGGGCAACAGGTTCCTTTGGACGACGGCGCCCCCGGAGCTGCGGCGCGGGGGCTTCGGGAGCAGGAACACCTCCGTGGGTTGGTTGGTTGGTTTTTTCCTGGGTAATCATCTACACCCCTGAGTAGGCCAGACAGACACACGGGTGTGGGGGGAGGGGGGGGTCAGGTCAAAGAAGCACACAGAGCAGGTCTAATTTCCCATCGTGAAGGTGGCTTGTCGGACTGTGCTTGTTGGGCGTGGAGGCTCGGACAGATTAGTCTTCGTCGTCGTTCTCGTCGTATTCGTCCTCGTCGTCGTCGTCCCCCATATAGGAGACCGGCGTCTCCACGCGGGAGCCGCTGTAGTGAGAGTCGTTGGAGCTGGAGGCCATGGTGCCGTCGGTGCAGCCGTCACTACGAGAGGGAGGCGAGCCGTGGTTAGGTGGGAGTCACAGAGGAAGCATTGAGGTCAAGCATCCGCCACAGCGCTCACCTGCCGGGGTAACGCGCCCCGTTGGCCGAGGAGCCCCCGGTGATGTAGACGTTGCTGATGGGCCCCTTCGCCATCTCTGGGGGGGGAGAATGTGAGTGTTACAGAATGTTAAAGCTGATGCCTCCGTGTTCCGGTGCCCCAATATCGAACCCACTCTCCTCTCGCTGAGGAGTGACTATTCCCCTCCCAGGCGGGAGGTCGGGGGTGGCAGACGCAGGACAGAACCGTCATTAGACCCGAGTGATGAGACGACTGGACTTTTCCTTCTTTGTTCTGCATCTACAGTATAAGTTTCTGCATCTAATCCTCTCCACCCTCTGACCCCCCCTCCCTTATCCCCTCCCACTACAGCAGGAAGGTCCCTGCACATGGTCCTGCTCAAGGTTTCTTCCTGTTAAAAGGAAGGGTTTTGGCTGAAGCCCCTCGAGACAGATGGTGTGTAAATAAGGATGATGTGTCTCTTCCTGCGTGCTGACGCCTTTGCTGTCACCATGACAACAAAGGTGTCAGCAGCTCTCAGCCAGAACCCTCCGCCACTGCTCAGATACTGACGCAGACTTGTTGCGTGTCAGGTGTCTAAGGGAGCGACTCGGCGGCTGACCTATGACATACGGCTCCAGGGCTTTGGGCACCAGACTTCGGGCCACCTTCAGGTCCTCTGCGGAGCACTTCCCCACCTCCAGGCCGCAGGCCATGCCCATGCGCTTCAGCACCTCGATGTCGTCGTGGATCTCAAACATGCTGTCAAAGTTGAACAAATACTCGAACCTGCAGGAGACAGAAGAGGAAGAGGAAGACGTGAATCCAACGCAGAGCTTCTGAAAGCAGAGAACGGATGAGACGGTCCTGAGGAGCGAGTCCATATGTTGCTGTTGACTCGCATCACACCCTCAACAGGTGGAACCTGAGCAGCCGGGACGGGCCGGAGCTCCGTTAGGAGGGAAAAGAGTCGTACTTGTCGCTGGAGATGCTGCAGTCGATGACGGTCTTCTTGCTGGTGTTGACGATGATGAAGGGAAGGTGGATGATGGAGTTGGGAGGAGGGGGTCTGTTGGCTTGCTGCTCCGTCTGTCTGTTCCGCTGCACCAGATTCTTAAACGCTATTTGCTGCAAAACAAGATGAACGACGGTTGAGGTGAAGCGGCGCGACCGTCAACGTGGCGGCGCCGGTGCGGCTGCAGCCCGGGGGCGCCGGCGCTCACCTGCAGGATGAGCTCCTGAAGCTGTGACTGTTTCTGTTTGATCCTCTCCAGCCGTCTCTGTCGCTCCACCTGTCGGCAGAGTCGCCGTTGAGAATCGGAGCGTTGGGAATAGAAGTGTTCCACCATAAAAAAAGGGGGGGGGGGGTCTCACCTCGAGGTTTTGGCACTCCTGCGCCGAGTTGGTGGGAAGGCCGATCCATTTGATCTCTTTCTTCTCTTTAGAGATGATGTTCATGGCCATGAGTACATTCAGAGCGTCGTACACGCGTCGCCGGATGTTCTTCTGGTCGTACACATGCTTCAGAAACACAGAGCGGTTCCAGGGGTTAAGAGCGGCCATAAACTGGGCCCGGGGCAGCGTTGGGGGGCAGCACTCACTGCATCGTTGGGCGACATGTGGTTGTCTGAGGAGCTGAATTCCGCCACCAGCTCGTCGGCCACTTCGTTGTAGGTGGTGACTCCTTTCTTCTGGACCTTCTCACACACTTTCATGGAGAAATGCCTCAGGCCTTTGCCGTTCTTTTCACCTTTCTTTCCACGTTTCCTGAAAGCAGATTCCATCATCACAACAAACCCTTAATTACAGATAATTACCGGGGGGGCTGGGGGACTCACCCCGATGACCAGGGAGAGGCGTCAGACTGCTGAGTCTGAGTGAGGAACTGCGAGCTCGGTGTGTGAGGGCTGTTTACCAAAATAGTATTTGATACTGTAGCTCTCTGAGGCGTCCCAATCACCTGCAAATGACAAGACAACGTTTTACCATTACAAAATGACTCAGACATCACAGCGATCCAAAGGTGAGAAAAGTCCGACGGCGCCGCTTTGGCACCCCGAGAGAAGCATCATTATGGTCTGTTTATCTGGTTCCTGCAGGTGAAGGTGAAGAGCACCTGGACCGACTGATACGCAGTAGAATCAGCTCCAAAGAGACTGACATCATGCTAAGGGCTAGCTGCTGGAAACCTGCTAAATGTTGGCTGGGACAAAGTTCAGTAGGAACAAGCTGAACGGGGCCGAGCTTCAGGGCAATCATCATCCAATAAACTGATTCCATAATTTCCCAGAAACGGCCCAGGTGAATGAACGTGGCCTTTGAAATCTAGCCCAGCATGAACGCAACAGTTTTAGGAAGGCTTCAATGAAAACACAAGTGTACTTAAAATCTTTAATTACAATACAAGACGAGGAGAAGACAGGTGATCTATTCCTATCTAAGCTGATTTCCTTTATGTATACACTCCTTGTATATAATGGGATGATGGGTGTAATCCTGCTGACTGTAGAGTTGGTAAGCTTAGGATCACCGTATCCACCTACCCTCCACCCGGTCACCTCACAATGATAAACACGGGCTTACACAACAGTAAGATGGTGAATCTACCCACCAATGCATCTGCATGGCGAAAGCTTAAATCTCTCTAAAATGCAGATATAACAGAATAGCTAATAAACATGTGTGGGGGGGGAGGGGAGGAGGGTCACTCACCATGTGGGGGATATGTTGCACGTGTGCTGCAATGTTCACGTTTGATGGCCCAAGAGTTTTGGGCAGTAGCTGTTTGGCCACAGGTGCAGCTGCAGGCTGGACAGTAACCAAACTGAAAACATCTAATAGAAGAGAGGACACGACCAGAGGCATTAATGACGCCCCATTACCCTCTGTTGTCCCACCACAACCCAGCAGATGTTCACCAGGGGGACAGTTGGACACTGCGCCCTTTCAACAACGTCTTTATGAAGGGTACCTTTGCTCGGGCTCATATTCTGGTCAACAAAAATCTTCAGCTCTCCGTTTGTTTCAATCAGACCAGCCTTTCAAGCAGAAGACAGGAGTTTCATTAACAATTATTCCATGATGCAACCTGGCCAGAGACAAAGGGTCTCAACAGGTAACAGGTTAAGCTCAACCAGAGTCACTTACATCTTTAGCCATGATCCAAAAGGACCAGAGGAGTTGACCTTGGGGTTAAAAGGAATGTTCTATTCGTCACTGGTCAGACACCTGAAAGACAATTAAAGTTTAACTGAGAGTATCAAGTTTCAATTTTGTCACGTGAATGATATGCTTTCCTAAACTTTGAACACTTTAATCTCTGTTTCAGGTGGGGAAATCAATTTTCATTTACTTTTAAGGCCCACTTTAACTATTAACAGACAGTACAGAGCAGCACCACTGGGACGTTCTACTGGCAAATGTTGCTATATGTGCCAGTCTTTGCAAGTATAAATTAAACCAGCACTTGGGGTGGGTTTCTGACAGAATGGGTTACACAATTATGTATAATTAAGGTACATCTGGATGCTCACAACTTCTGCGATGCTAAGAGCAAAAGGGCCTACTTCAGGTACCGAACACGTCCGGAGGAGAGGCAACTTCTGCTAACGTTACAGGTCACACATGCTAACTTTATTTCAGTCGTACAGAACCGTGACTTTTCAGGTACTACACCACAGAGTCGCAACTATTGTTGCTGCATTCGCCAGCAAAAGCATATAGAGCACACGACCACAGCAATCTTCCTTCTTTTGTTAAATGCAGCTAGCTAAATGTTGCTGCTAACAGCTAGCATTGGATGCAACTTGGCGCTAGCTGGCTAGTTAGCCGAGGCACGTTTTGAAAGGATTCACATACATTTTTAGCAATTGCTGTTACTGTGCTGCATCATCTAGACAAATCTGACCATGGATTAACATTTAAAACCCGTGCTGCAAATTCGCACGGTGAATATCAACTATATTGTGATTATGTGCACTTACGAGTGCACTCTCCTGTTTCTTCGACGGCTGTTGTTGTTGGCATTTGAGAATGGAGGAAGAGGAGGTCTAAATCCCTAGCAAACAGGAAACAAACTCAGTGCCGAAGTACTTAGAATTCTGCAATTAATTCAAAGGAAAATAACGTTTTCTGCCTCCCGCCTTTAACTTTCATTTTCCTTTAAGATCCCGCATTTACCCTTCATGGCTCGTACCACTGGGATGTTTCTGTATTTTTATAAAAATGGTGGTTTGCCGTCCGAAGACGACCCACCGACTATTACTGGACAACTAACGATGAAATAGAGACCAGATCTGCATCGTTCTGGCTGTTGGTTTCATGCTGCATTCTACTCCTATTCTTATTCCGAATAACTGTGGACTTTACTAATTATTTTAATAAGATGTCGTTTTGTATTTAAAGTCTGGCAACTGTGAGTTGTGGTCTTAAAAATGAGGCATACGGTGACCTTGTCGTTCTCAAATGACATCTGGAAGCCCGTAATTTCATCCCGCCGTCTTAAAATAAACGTAGAAAAGTAGATTCGATTTTATTTCTCTTAAGAATTGAGTTTAAATGACAGCAGTCCTGCTTAATTCATCACTGCTTGTATGGTCATTAATAGAGAGTAGCTTAGATATCGCCCACTGTCTCCTGTCACTGCACAACCCCTCGTCATGGTAGTTTAAGAGCAGAAGTTCTCGTAGTTTGTTTTATATATATATTTCACAATAGCGATTGACTTAACCGAACCTCAGCGAATGAGTCCTGTCAAAGGTCCGTTACGAACCTCAAACATTAGAAACAAAGATACGACTCGCACTTTGCACAAAGTGTCGGTCATTTTCCAAGTTGGCCTAATAGAGATGATTAGATAGGAACTTTAAACCATTGTTTTTTCTAAGCCACCAGACAATAAACTAGCTCCGGGCTGCTGACGAGCTACTGCTAACGCACAGCTGTCACCCACAACACCGTTAGCTCCAAAGTTGTCATGTTATCTGTGTGTCGGGTCGTTTCATATCTCCGTCGTTTAAATAGGCAATAAACGGCGAATCATAAGCACCAGTGATTGTATTTTGTGGCGGCCGAGCAGCGCGCCACCATTCAACGGACGTAGCTTACCGGTCCCCTCAGCAAGTTAGCGGTTCGTTAGCCCCCTTTATCCGCTCGGCTAGCGAGGCTACAGCGGCTCCTCTCACAATCTGATCTTGGCGGTGTCTCGTTTTTGCGGGACCTGATTGGTCGGTGCCGCTGTGACGTAGGCAGAGCGAGCGAAGAAGACCGTGCCTGCAGCACGCGCCGCCTCTGATTGGTGGAGGTCACGTTACCCGGACCTCTGTTTGGTTAGAGCGCCTCCTGCAGGCCGGGGGTGGAAGTGCTCGCATTTTATTCCCGCGGTGGGCGACAGCGTCCAGGTTTCCCCCCAATTTTGTTGGAACAGTCGTTCAAGTGATCTAATGCAATTGCTTAGCATATAAACAAAAAAGTAGCAGTTGTACGACAAAAGACAGATAAGGAGAGGATATATTAACACACAAAACACAATCTAATTAAAGTGCATATATTGACGTTAAATAACTGTCTGTCTGGGCCATGAGATCAATGTTTTGACACCATTGAAGTGGCCCTCAAATAGATTTTGTTTGTTTGGTACAGATTGTCAACTTTCATGCCAATATATGGTAATTTTATTACTTTAATTTCCGGTGATACGAAGGCAGTGCTGTCACCAGGAAAGACTTTATTAAACATGTGGAATTTATATTCACATTAAACTGGAAAGTCAATGAAACTTCACGAGAGCTACAATGGGAAGGTTTTCATTATGCCCAAAACTGGTAAAATATCAAACTTTTTAAATGTATGTTGCTATTAAGATTGAGATAAGCTCTTGGACTTTTTAAGTGTTGAAATACATATTCTTATCACTTTGAAAAACACGATAATCTCTAATAGTTAAATCTATCCAATTAAAACCAAAGTAAATCTGGACAAATACACATTTCACCTGCTTATTTTTGTTTTAGGCAGAAAATGCTGCATATTTGTTGTTTTTTAAAAATATATTATACAATAGGGGCCAAAACCCATTATTTGAAGAGTTTTATGTGATTATATGTTTTCCTGGGTTTCATCCATCCATCCTCTACCGCTTATCCGGGGTCGGGTCGCGGGGGCAGCAGCCTAAGCAGAGAGGCCCAGACTTTCCTCTCCCCTGCTACTTCTTCCAGCTCATCCGGGGGGATCCCCAGGCGTTCCCAGACCAGTGGAGAGACATAGTCTCTCCAACGTGTCCTGGGTCTTCCCGGGGGTCTCCTACCGGAGGGACATGCCCTGAACACCTCACCAGGGAGGCGTCCAAGGGGCATCCTAACTAGATGCCCAAGGCACCTCATCTGGAGTTATTCTGGTTTAAATTTTCCAAACATTTTATCGTCCAAAATATTACAAAAGACGTTTCCACTTCTGCATTTGATTGAAACAGGTAACACTCCAAAATTCCACTAAAATAACGATCATTTTTGCAAACATTCAGACATCTTTTAACTTCCCTGGATGAGGTAAGAAAAGTTACAGTACCCATCTCACTATCTGACTTTTCTTTGAGAAAAGCACTGTTCCAGGACACTTAATGCTGCAAAGAAAGATTTTTAAAACATGCGGGGAGTAAAGGGACTACTGTAGTCATTTTTGTCGGATTTGTTTACGAGTCGTTTGCGTGTTGCATTTGCCAAGTTTTGTGACTGTAGTTCGCCCTCCCGGACAGGTGGCGGCGCTGTTTCCCTCGTCACCACATCTGTCATTTGCTGTTTAAAAAGCAGAACGAAGAAGAAGAAACAGCGACAGACAGTCGGCTTTCCAAATTGGTCAAACAGCGAGTGTGAAAATGGTAGGTAATCAAAATAAACACACACCCAGGCGTTGTCATTAGTGCCATGAAGGTTTGCCTTCTTTGCTACCGTCTTGTTATTAAAATTCATACTGTGTCGTGCCCTATCACGCCTGTTATGATGAGTTACTTTGTTCGCTGCTATTACAGGAAAGGTCAGTAGGTATTTTGAGAGCAGCTAGCTACGCGTCCCTAATGGCAACTTGGGCTGTAAGCAAGTCTGCATTCGGTCCTGAAACACACACTCACACTGGGTCATCCGGGAATCGTTCTGGCTTTCCCATTTCCCCACAGCCGGGTGCAGGATTGCTGTCATGGTTAAGGCCAGTAACATATTGTGGCTAACGCTAGCCAGTGTCACTATGTAGCGGACCCACATGTATTCGCACTGGTGTTTTGCGGGCCCTGGGTGTTCAGCTGGGGTTGCTGATGCTTTTATTGTGAAGTCTGTCCTTCTGGGCCACTGCCTTTGACTCAGTTTGTCCTCTTGTGCTTGGGAGACAACTGGTTTGAGGACCCTGACATTTGGTGACATTTGAAGTCACAGCAACACACACTGTTCCAACGAGGTTACACTGTGTTAGAACTAAGGGATGATTGACTTCAACTACAGTCAGAAACTACAGGGACAAATACACGTGGCTGCAAAGGGAAGATGGGCACATTTTATATGTGGGTGTCTCATCATAGTTTAGCACCCTGGGGGGAAGGCGAGGCACAGATCGAAACATTGGCCCCCTGTAAGAATATAGCCGTGGGCCCCTCTACCCCAGGATTGTTCATTGCCACTTACAACTGTGTATTATGACGCTTTTCTTTCTTTTTTAGTGTTCGTGACAGTGGCCAATGTAAAACGGCCAATTTGTTTTCATTTTATGATTAACTACTCAGCAACGAGTCGGTGAATATGTGTTTTATGTACATTAAGTATTGTTAGTTGTCTAATTCACGTCGCTCTGATGCCAGTTATTACACGTCTGATTACAAATCCAGTCTCATGACTGCAACAGCTTCCATCTGCTTCATAATTTAGGGACATGGACCTGGCGCTGGCAACGGTGGCTTCAGTTCTATAGAAATAGATATAACAGGCCACGGGGCCTTTATTTTGCTGTTCAATAGAAATAGCCACGGGGCTGCTTAATGTCTTACTGTCAGTGGAGCAGCAGTGTGGACATCACTCATTCACTCACCATCAGAAGCATCCTTGGACTGTTGGGGGGGGGGGGGGGGGTCTGCTGCTGGGTCAACCCAACGCCGTTCCCCTCGTCTGACTGCGCTGGGAACAGGGTCGTTACTGATGCTGTGGTTGTTTGCAATCATCAAATTGTTAATGTTAATGTGAGTTGATGCGATGCTGAATGTTGATGCCTAAGTTGGAGTCTGAGGCAGCAGCAATTAGTCCAAGGCTGCAATGGAAGCTCAGGTTCCCCTAAAATGTCAAAAAATCAAATGACATTTTTGACCCAAATGCATTAGAACACATTCACCTCGAGGACACGTTGCTTCCGAATCAGCTGCTTATCACAAGTCCACTGACTGTAGCATCAGTGGGACTGTGTTTAGCAGGTCTCCTCCACAGCTTTATCCTGATCCGGACACTCAGCATCTCTGGAGCAGTGGGCTGACCCAGACGCTCAGCTCCCGCATGACTGGAGGTTCGGTCCAAAGGTGGCTGACAGCTGTTCTGAGACAGACGTTCTCACTGGAGCACTCGGAGCTCAGTCCCATCTCTGGTAGAAAGACAAACTGTGTCATTTGCTGGAACATTTCCATTGTTTAGTTTGTATAGTTAGATTTGATTGGTGATTTAGCTCCATCATTTCAAACACGACATTGTTAAGGATCATTCATTGTTAGGGTTAGGGTTAGGGTTAGGTTACATGGATGCTCCCTGTGTCTCGTGGACAAAGGTGTTTGGCTGATGTACTTGACTTTTCGGGAGTAAATGTTCATATTAGGGTGGAAAGGTGTTACTAGAATGGAAGGTTGGGATGGGGAACGGCTCTATTTCGGTGCTCCGTGCAGCGTTTTGACAGGTGATTTGAGGCAAGCGCTCACATTAGCGTCTCATTAAACACTTGTTGCAGATGTTTTTAGCAGCATCATGTAATTCATGAGAAAGTTCACTGATATAATAAGGTGAAAGGATTCTGAATTCACATCTGTTGCCAAGTTAATCTCATGCATTTATTCACCCTTCAAGTCACTGTTAGTGTGGCAAGAAAGTAAAAGGAAACAAGCCGCTGCCTCATATTGAGCCACACACAAAACTAAGTGGAATCCCTCCAGGGAGGCTGTGTGCCTCCGTATATGGCTGCTCCTGTATTTAAGAGCGAGCCTCTGAAAGGATCACTGATTGAGGGGGCAGATTACTGTGATTCCATTTAGAGAATCAAGGCACCCGTGAGAGAGATCGGAGGGGTCTTCCTTTAATGGTGCTTGTTCAAATTAAAACGGCTCATTTCCTCACATGTTGTCAAGTGACGCCAGGTTACATATCAGCAGGTTGGCTTTGACCATCACCTATGATCTCCGAAAGGTCAAAGGTCAGAGCCCCTCCGGAATCTGGAACATCATCCAAATTTAGAGGTCTTCTTTGGCAGATTATGAACATTTCCTGGAGATTTCATTCAATGTGTCCATAGCTTTTGGAGTTATTTTGTGGAAAAGAAGAACCCCAGCCTGCTTGTTGGAGGGAAAAAGCAACAATTAGAACCAAGTGTGTCAGCAGCTCTATTTAAACATGATCGTCAATTAATTAAGCTGCCAATTATCCCCAAATAATTCATATATCAGTTACACCACTGTAGTGGGAATAACGGATGTGGCCCGAACGGACAGGAAGTTAATGCCAGTCCACTCACACTGGTGGAACCTGAAGCAACGCCATCATTTTAGTATTGGGATCCCTTTTGTGGTGCGTTTCTCATATTAGTGGATCTCAAGTGATCCGCTCCTGTTTTGTTACTTTCTTCCTGTAGCCCAACAAACTCACTGCCGTCTAACTCAGAGGCCCGTGTGTGTGTGTGTGTGTGTGTGTGTGTGTGTGTGTGCTGCACACCAGACTTGTTACACCTTGAGGTCCTGTTGATGGCATCCTGTGTCTCATGTTACATCTATGAATGGAGCTATCTGAGGGGCCCTCTTGGGTACAGCGTGTGCTTTGAGATGCCCAGACCCCCCCCCAAACAGAATAAGCCGTGTTGCCGTGTTGGACAGCCCCGCGTAACCTGTGTTTGTCAGCCTGACAGCCTAACCTCTTTAAGTATGTGTCAGTGGTGCTGTCTTCTCTTCCCGCCTGCCTGAATGCCTGTGGAGTTTTCCTTGCCGCTGTTTGTTTCCGTCTGTCTTCTGTTCTGCGTCTGCGTCCTGGTGTCGGTGCTCTGCGGTCTCATCGCACCCGTGTCTGACAGCCCCTGTCCCGTTCTCACGCAGCATAAGCTGAAGTCTTCGCAGAGGGACAAGGTGCGGCAGTTCATGTCTTTCACACAGGCTGGGGAGAAGACAGCTGTGTACTGCCTCACGCAGAATGACTGGAAACTAGAGGTTGCTACGGACAACTACTTTCAGAATCCAGATCTGTATTGTAAAGAATCCATGAAAACATCAGTGGACCGGAAGAGGCTCGAGCAGCTCTACAACCGCTACAAAGGTGAGCAGGATCGTGGGTAATGAAGTTTGTGTTGCACTTTAATAGATTTCTATGAGTGAGGTTGTGGTTTATCTAACGGTTGGACATGTGGGATCTTTCCCCACGGGTAGATCCCCAGGATGAGAACAAGATTGGCATCGACGGGATCCAGCAGTTTTGTGATGACCTCTCCTTGGATCCCACCAGCATCACGGTGCTGGTCGTGGCCTGGAAGTTCCGCGCTGCCACTCAGTGCGAGTTCTCCAAAAAGGAATTTATGGATGGAATGACAGAGCTGGGGTGAGAGTCGGACCTTCGGCAGGATCTTATATGAGTGCTGGCTCGGCCTGGGCCGGGGCGTGTGCTCTGTTTATGCTCTGCAGGTCGTTTGAGGTTCTGTCAGGATTTAGGGGGGAAAGATCAAAAGACACATGAAAACACAAGTACTAAACTCATTAATGGAACTTTACACTGTGGAAAAGTATTTACAGTGGCTACACGGAACTCTATAGCAGCACAATTTGTGTTATTTGTTGTTTATTACTGGAGGGACGACATGTTCCAGGTGGAGAGGTCGTCAGGAAGTAGAACAACATCTAACCAGTCCATTATGGTTTGACTGGACGGGTAATACGGTGCAGTATGAAGCTAAAAGAGAGCAGTTCATAGTTTGCTGCATTAAACATTGGCTCCATTGAGAGTCACCAAGGTTTAATGTTATAAAGTAAAAAGGGGGTGAAATTGACTTGGTAATTAAGAGGAAGCAGCAGTTGACATAAACACGGCGACCCAGTGCGGCTCAGACAGCCGTCTATATATAGAGCCACTCAGCCACAGTATTCTGTGTCTTCTCGGAATCACGGCCTGGGAGAGCTGCAGCGGTTTGAAGTTTGAGTTTCAGGTGTCAAAGATGATGTCAGTATGTTTGTGTGTCCGCTCTATTTAATCTGTTTCTGGGGTGGGGGTTAACTGGTCTGGTGTGTTTTAGGTGTGACAGCCCAGAAAAACTGAAGACCATCCTGCCCAGGCTGGAGCAGGAGCTCAAAGACGGTACAAAGTTCAAGGATTTCTACCAGTTCACCTTTAACTTTGCCAAAAATCCTACACAGAAGGGTCTGGGTAAGCAGTGACCTGGGAACGGTCTCACTGACCTCTGCTGGGATCAGCCTTTCTCATTTGTCTCTCTTTTTTCTAGACTTGGAGATGGCCGTAGCCTACTGGAACCTGGTCCTATCAGGGAGGTTTAAGTTTCTTGATCTCTGGAACAGATTCCTTTTGGTGAGTTTAAGGGATGAAACAGGAATAAAACACGATCAAATATGTCCAAAGGTGCAATGAAATTTGAATGGTTTAACCAATAAAGGCACCTGCAGCCCGTCACGTATGATCTAAGTATCGATGTGGGGTAGAACGAGCGCCTCCTCGGACCGGGGGCACAGTTCCCAGTGCTAAAGGGCTACTGGGTCGGTGGGGGGGGGCTGAGCCGCGTGTGTCCAGATGTGTTCAGCAACACTTGTCACCTGCAGGAACACCACAAACGATCCATCCCCAAGGACACCTGGAACTTACTGTTGGACTTTGGGAACATGATTGCAGACGACATGTCAAATTATGACGAGGAGGGTGAGTGTGGGCGGCCAGAACATCCCGTCTGTGCTCCGCGTCCGTCACTAACCAGGGTTTGTCTTCCAGGAGCGTGGCCGGTCCTGATAGACGATTTTGTGGAATTTGCCCGTCCGATCGTAACGGGATCAAAACGCAAAACTCTCTAAGTCCAGCCGCAGCCGCGGCGCACCAGGACCCGGGTTCTTTTACAGTGACTTCATAGTTTCTTTTTAAGACTTGTACAAAAGAGTGAAATTGTAAACTTTGGTGAGAAGACGGAAGCACTTCAGACTGACGGGAAGCCGGCCTTCGGCGGCCCGAGCGCAGACTTTGAGATGAGCCGGCAGCGTTGGTCGTGGCGAGACGCTGCCGGGACGGCCGCCGTCCGGCCGCTGCCTTCGGCGCGCCCCCCCCCCTCCTGCGCTCAGGTCGCAGGTGTGGAGCGCCTCAGTGCCCAGAGATGGACCACCTGCTGCGTGTACGCTAAGGCAACAGGACGGTGGAAAACTGCATTTGGAGCCCGTCCCGGGCCAGCCGTGCGTCGTGCCACATTCTGATGGAGTCCCGCGTCTCCCTGGGACAGGATGCTCCCCACACCAGCGCCATCAGGACCACGGACATTCTTACTGTACATACTGTAGCTACGAGGACAGTTTGAAAACAGAGCTATATGAAGAATAATATAAACATGTTCAATTTATAAAGTACAGAAGATGAACCTTTATGTACAGTAAATAATATAAGTGATAAAAGGATGCCTCAGAATAAGTATTTGGTGGTTCTGTGATGTCACCGAGTTGGTGCGAGCGCTTGAATGCATGTTTGAACGTTTTACAAAACAAAAAACATTTCACCCTGTGGGAAAAAGTGCTTTAACTCCGAAAATTGGTGTTGGTTTCTTGTAGGAAGATGTGGGGAGGGGTCACTGGTTGGTTTAAAAAAAGCGTTTTATGTCTTGATGCTTTGATGGAGCAGCATTAAAGGGAATTTTAAAGTTAATACCTTTACGGTTGCATGGTACATATGTTATGTTATGGTGGCGTGAAGCCATCCGCTCAGAAGCCGAGAGTCAACCAGAAAACAAAAAGGCCTTAAGTATAAATATGTTCCGTGTTTCTCTTCAAGCCCATCTGTTACAGAAAGTAGTGCAATTAGATCAGTGTTGATGCATAATGTAAGTAGTATATTGTTCATTTAAAGTGATTAATAAAGCATACGTTTTTTTTCCATTATGTCACATTAAACCAGTGAAACCAGATTTAAAATCCCACGAAACTATTCAGCATCCCACGTTAGCCCACACAAACGTGCTAAATACGGCTTAAAGCGAATCAAATATTCACCCTGATGAGTGCTGATATGTGTTAATATCAGTTGTGTCATAAATGGTGATGGAACTTGGTACTGGAATTGGAAGGATTGTTTACACCACAATAAAATAAAGGTCAGGTGACATTTGCTACCACTTTCATCTTCATTCACACGAGTCAGAAGTTTGTGATTTCTTTTTTTCTCCAGACTTTATTTGAGTCTTCGGGTCTGTGGGTTCCGTCACCTTTCACAGGCAGAATAAATCAGCTGTGTGGTTTCTCAAAAGTCACCTTGTAATTATAGAACAGGTGCTTGAATAAGATGAAATATCAATTAAAAGTCCTCCCATTACCATCCACGGACATGCTTTTCTCTCTCGGCTCCTCTGAAGCCTGAAAAAGAATGTTTAGGGTGGGGTGGCAGCTTCAGTCGTGCACGGGGATGATTGGACACATAAAATTGGACACAAAAAGCTGGTTGGGTTTGGATTTATTGCTAAATCTTTGCCGCCTCCTGTTTCCTTTGTTATTTACAAACCCGTTGTGGTCGGTAGCCATGATAAAGGGCAAACACTCGCCTTTCGCCGGCTGTTTTGCATGTACACATAAGTGTGGACATTACCTGGGTGTCACCTCCACCTGTGGCCCCGCCCCCTCAGCCAGTCAGCTGATGCTCCGAGCCGGAATACAGATGTGTGAGTCCTGAACCTGCTCCAGCAGACACGCGATGGAGAGGCCAGCGTCAGGAGGTCTTCCTCGCCCGCTCCCTCACGACCCCGACGGTGAAAGGTACGTTTGAATCTGCTGATACTTGAACGTGTCTTCCATGTCCTTGTTCTCTCAGCTCGTCTGGTTTGCGGTGCTGCTCCCAGTCAACACCCCACCCCCATCCAATAACTCACTCCTGGGAACGCTGTCAATGATTTTCTGGGAGTTGCTGAAGGTTCTGTTTTAGCTGCTTGTAACTGAGTGTAATTGGAAACGGGCTGATCGTTCAGCAGAGACATTTGATCTCCCTGCTGGAGAAACTCGAGCTGGTCCAGGCTGAACTGTCAGACAACAGCCCGGTGAAAGAGGGCCGGGGGGGGGGGGGGGCAGATGGCCCAGGTGTCGGCCCTTTCAGTGCTTCCTGTTTCTCTGTTAAAGCTGTTTCATGGCTGTAATATCATCCATAATAGCACCAACGGAGTCAGACAGGATCTCGGGATTAAGACGAGCTTTCTGGTGATGTGTTCAAAGCCGCTCAAGCCAGTCGGTCTTTGGAGTTCCTCAGTTGCTGCCTGACTGTAGAAGTGTGTAAACTGTCGCTGCAGGATTGACCCCTATGGCTTTGAGAGAGCTCACGACTACGAGTCCTACAAAGAAATGATGAACGAGTATGTGGCCGTTCTCAACAGACGGTCTCTCAGATGGTCCAAGCTCCTGCAGGAGAGCCCGCACATTGAGAAGAACCTGACAGGTGACGGATCGTGAACGCAGCCTCTCTGCTTCCTGTTCATCCCTGTGCTCCTGCAGATAAACCAATCTTTCTCAAAGTGAAAAGGTACGTGCGCAAAGGCGTGCCCGGCGAGCACCGCGCCAGGATCTGGATGGCAGCCAGTGGCGCACAGGAACAACTGGAGAGCCGCCCCGGTTATTACCGGTCCCTGCTGGCCGCGCGGCACCAAGCCCCGCTGACGGAGACCATTCACGCAGGTGAGGCCGTCACGCCTGGGCTGAGCAGCTCCAGCTCCTCCTGCTGAAGGTCAAACGGTCGGAAGAACATGTCAGCCCTCATTCTCTCCTTAAGCGACTTGCATTAGCAGTGTGAAAGTACTTTTTTTTTTTGCCAGACATTCATCGGACCTTTCCTGACAACATCCTCTTCAAGTCTGAAGCGAGTCTGCAGAGCTCCCTGTTCAACGTGCTCGTCGCCTACGGTCACCATAATAAGGCTGTGGGGTACTGCCAGGTGAAGACAACGGCCACATCATCTAGTAGGAGTTGCAGCCACACAGTTGAATCTGATGGGATAACACAAGGCTGCGATAGTCAGTAATTAAGTATGTGTCCATGTCTGATCGGTGATCCGGAGAATCGGAGGGAATCAGAGCGGCCTGTGTTTGTTCCAGGGTATGAACTTCATCGCAGGATACCTCATCATCATCACCAAAGATGAGGAGAAGTCATTCTGGCTCATGGATGCCTTGTTAGCCAAAATGTTACCAGGTACCTTTGATGGAAAAGGTCAATGCTGGAAAACCTCTGGGGGTGTAAAACGCTCCTGATGAAGGATCAAACAAGGTCGGCATTAATCCTATAATTGGATATCACCGGAATGACCTTCCTCAGGAGGAACCAACTATAACCTGCACTCCTATTCTGCTGATAATATCAGGAATTGAACATGAGAGAAATCCTTTGAGATGAATGGAAACACCACCCAGGCTCCACGTGACTGTGAAACCTTTGGGTGTGTTTGAGATATGTCACCATGTGTGCTTGCCCGGGTGGGGATTTGTGGCCACTTTTCTAATCTACACGGGAATAGAATGTGAATCTTAATTCACTCTTAATTTCAGGGCATTTGTCTTTATTTTTAGTTATGCAGGAGTGATATGGAAAGTCAGGGAGGAAAACTACAATTACAAAGACGCAATGGCTAATTTTCTATAGCAGCAGACACCGCATCCTGTTTAACCCAAAGGTCATGTCGTACAGCAAGTATTTACTTTACTTACTGAAGCGATTAGCCTCTAAAATGTTGTCTGACAGATTATTACAGCCCGTCCATGTTGGGTCTGAAGGCGGACGTGGAGGTGCTCAGCGAGCTGGTGAAGATGAAATCTCCTGCAGTGGGACAGCTCATGGCCCAGTATCCTGGCATATGGATGCTGGTGGTGTCCCGCTGGTTCATCTGCCTCTATGTTGACGTTCTCCCGATTGAGGTGAGAGAAAACTGGAGCGTGTTGGCGTAAATCTTTTCCAAACTCCCCGTGGTTTCTGTCCCCTGCAGACGGTCCTGCGGGTCTGGGACTGTCTCTTCTACGAAGGCTCCAAGGTTCTGTTCCGTGTTGCTCTGACGCTCATCATGCACCACCAGCCGGAGATCCTGCGAGCCCGCTCGCTGCCTGACGTGTGTCAGTGCTTCAGACAGATCACCTGTGGAGCGTTTTCTCTGGAATGTCATTCCTTCATGCAGGTGGGGCCCTTTTTCTGGAGTAACTGCTCACCAGAGATGATCTTTGACTTCCTATTGTGTCTAAAATCTGTAAAATTCTGAAGAGTTATTCAATATTACTCTTCTTCCTTATTGTAGTTATTTGGTTTAGTATTTAAAAGCAATTGTGTTAAATCTCAGTTACCTCCTGAACTGTAGCCTTCCAACACAGACGTCTTTAACAGTAGCGAAGCATCTTACCCGAGGAAAATCTTTGACTAGATTTTTAGTCTCTAGTTGGCTCCAGCTGGACACTGTTAATGTCAGAGATGTTTAGACGGAAAAGCACCTAAAGCAGAATTTGATTTTTATTTTCACTACTAAAATGGGAATCCAGGTAGTCAATGTAGCTTAAGACAGTTAAATTCTTACCATGGGCTGATACAGCAAAGGCGAAAATGTGCAAAGATCCTTTTTTGTTTTACATTCTGTTGCCTTTTATTTGACAGAGAATATTCACAGAGCCCGGCAGCCTGTCCATGACGACTGTTCATAAACTGAGAGAGAAATGCACAAAGCAAATCCAGGAGGAAGAATCTGGACGGTCATAAAGTGCTGGCTGGTGATCGGACAAAGGAAACACTCTCACCGCTGATACGTGCTGGGGGTTACTGGATGGAGAGCTGATGTCATCAATTATTTTATCTCACTTATTTCCAACTAGAGTTAAAAAACAGGACTTTTATTGAACCCAGCCGAGGCTCAGCAGCGCCCCTAGAGGCAGCAGTGGTAAGAGACGAGCGGCAATCAAACTTCAAAACTGCAGTTTTAAACGGAGTTTGTCTTTAAACGTGTGACAAAATGTAATTTATGTTTCCTTGTTTCTCTAACTTACTTTATAACTTTGGCAGATCAATTATTATGAAGTCATAGTTTTCTGTTAACATTTAACAGCATTTAACGACTATCGTGATTTAAAAGCTAATTATTGGAATTGGACTGTACAATGTTGTATAAAGTACACAAATAAAATTAGGATAGTAGTGATTTATGTTGCTTTGTTTAAATATACATACATCTCTGAAACAATAGAAATTCAAACAAATTCCAGAACAAAGTGTCACTTTGCAACCACATTAGTTCCTGACACTCGGGAGCAGGAATCCACCTCAGTCTTCTCACGACCAAGCTCCACTAAATATCCCAAAATATAAAGAAGACAAATTCACTCGGCTTCACTCATCCAGTTTTATTGACCTCTCCTTTAGAAAACAGTTCAAACAACTCTAAAAGCTCATTAAATCAGGACCCTTAGATGAGGGAGGGCAGAAAACACAAACACTCTATGGTAGTAACAGGAAACGAAGGCTGTGCGGGACGGGACAGCACAGCGTCAGCGAGTGGCTCCATCTCATCTCTGTCGTGGGAAGGCACTCGTGAAGACTGACCACAGCCTTTTGGCCACATTACTTCAGGGCAGGACTGTTTCTCAGGGCACACAGGGCAATTTGACTAAGAAATAACCAGGAAATACAACCATCAAGGAACAACAGTCACTTTTTCCAGCACTCTTCGTATTTTTAGACTGTTTCAGTACTGTAGTACCATTTAGTGACTATTCCTAAATGACAGAATGGACCCCATTGGACCAGGAGATGTTAGCATGATTCAGATGTTAGCATATGTTCTGTGTTCAAAGGTCACTAAATCTGCTTGTTTGCAAGTCTAAAGCAAAAAAATGAACATGCACTTTTAATGGATCTGCACAGAATCTGATGTTGTATTCCTTTAAGAAACAGGCACTGCCAGAGTCGCCTTATATTAACCGCACACTCTACCACACACGGCGAAAATCAGAGGATAGACACATCATGCTTCCCTTAGTGAAAAAAATATATATCCCAAAATCAGGGATGAACACCAAGCTGCAGTAAAACCATTCAGACTTTAACAGTCTGAACTAACAACCTGAAACAGTCCCTTTTTGATGTTAATCTTAATAAACATTCCCAAAAACCAATCTCCTGAAAGCCCCCAATCCCTCAAAACTCCTATCAGAGATATCATAAATAGTATAATACAATACAGACCTCCTAATATCATCCCTTGTTGTACATGTAGTGATACTTGTTCAGTTCAGTCATCTCCAAACCATTTCCCTTTTTTTTTTTGAACAGAATGTATCAGAGTAACATCCACTAAGGGTCAGTGTTACTGATGAGGGCAGAGAACAGAACACAGAGGATGAGGACAGGGAGTGTTAAGTCTCATCAAACAGTGGTTAATCTCAAGGGTGGGACAGTGCACGCTGGCCCTGGGGGAACCTAAAGGTGACGAGGGACCTCAAATGGACTGGTAGCCGGCGTGGCTCCTCTTCCTGCCGATGAGGTACGCCGAGAGCACGATGAGGACGAGAGCCGCCAACGCCGCTCCCACGATGATGGGGATCAGCATGTCATCTTTATCCAGCTGGCATTCTTCAGCTGGGAGACACACAAAAAAACAACCCAAATTTCAAACTACTGTTAACCGATTTATATGATCATTTTCTTCTTCATCCAACCAGAATTTACCGGCAGCAAACTGCTTTCCAGTGACACCGAAGGGCTGCACCTGCACCTGGAAGGTGTTAATGGCGAAATCCGGGGTCACGCCGAGAGTCTGCCTCTCACGGCACATGTAAGAGAACCCCAGGGTGCCTCGCAGGTAGTCCAGACTGTGGTTCTGGGCCACGAAGGTCTCTGGAACAGAGGAGAACACAGAGAGGTGAAGTCATTGCTGATTTACAATTATTCAAGCAGTGTTATTTTGAGTGTGTCTGCCATCAAGTGCACATTTAGCTACTGCTGTCAGGGACTCATGAGCCTTCCACGACAAATATCTCCATAGTAACCAGAGTTTGCATACCTTTCATGTCAGACAAAGCTGCTGACAGAGACACTTCGCTTAGATGGTACTTATTGGATGTAGTGTTCTGAGGAGAAAACAAGTTTACCGTTGGCGCCATCTAGCGGTTGTTTTGAGAAGCACAGGAGGGAAAACAGCGAGTTTATGTAAGTCAGGAGAGAGAGGAGAGAAGTTACCAGGGCGAAAACAAAGGTGAGGTTGGTCTTCTCTGCATCTGTGGTGAGCGTCAAAAGGGCGCTGCTTGTGTCACATGATCCCGAGCTCTTTGTCCGGTTAGGTTGAATGTTAATGACCTCCTGCAGAGTCTGAGAGCAAACAAAGGAGTCTTTTCAATTTCAAGAGAGAATAAAATGAGAATATTGATGCCTGAGGGGAAAGCAAATCATTGCCTGCCATCACCTCAGGATGTATCCAAGCAAATCTGTACCGTAACAGACACAAATAAAATTAAAAATAAATCATCCAAACTGCATTTTCTGCATAGTGCTGCCACACAATCCAAGAATTAAAAGTGGGATGTTCGGTATCAAGTTAGAAAGAGAAACAATGATGTTATTTTGAGATAAGATGTTCCCACGCGATATTAAGAAAGTATTAATTTACTTTTACTTATGCATGGGTGAGCCCCAGTGGGCCGCTACAAGCCTGATTCCAAAGTATGTCAACACCAGCCATGATACTCAGGCCACACAAACTTGTGGAGTGGTGCCGGTCACCAGAAGATGGTGGTGCAACAACACAACAGATCATCATGTGCCTCACATCCTGTTCAAACACTTCAGGCTGCTCCCGACACCAAAATGCATCGGTGAGTGTTCATACTATCAAGTATCAAGCATTTCTAATTTTATTTAGGAGTGAAATGATGCAGCTACAAATTTAAAAATGTTTACAAATTGAGTTTTGGTATCTAGTTGCTGGGAAATATTAACTCTTAAACATCTCTTTCTTCATTTTATTGGTCACAGAGTGAGCAGTCCTGAAGAAAATTAAAATTAAGTTTGCTTATTCTTCTTATTGTCGTTCATGAGTCGCACATTTCAGCTACATTATGAAAATGACAGAGCGTTTTTGTTGATCCAGTTGAATTTGGATTATGTACAGATTTGCTTCCATATCAGAGGAGCTCCTTCAGCATTTAGGTACCTTGTTCTGGGAGGTTGAGTTGAAGGTGATGTTGAGCTGGAGGCCCATGGATGCCAGAAAACACACCGTTCCATTACTGCTGGTCACCTGGTAGTCTCCTTGGTCTGGCCTGCCGGGCTCCTTGTGCGGCACAGCGGTGGTCACAGGCGGGGTCACGGTGGCAAAGGTCTGATGCAGGACAGTGGCTGCAAGAGGCAAAAGGTATTTAAGGAAATATAAATCTAGAGGAGCTGGGATTTACTGAGGTATTTCCAAGGAATGCTAATTTCTATTTCCAACCACACAAAAAAGGAGCAGAAATAAGGGTTGTAATTATTTATTTTGGGAATGATTCTCATGCTTAGTTAGTCTGTGCAGTGACTTATATAGTTTATTCAGGTATCATTGTTAGTAGGTTTCTTTACACAAATTCCTCTTTAGGAGTTTATCAGCACCAAAACTAAGTTTATTGGTCTCTAATGTCTTTTTTTCTCAGTTTGAGAACGTTTTCCAATGTTCCAGGCACAGATCTTATCCTTTTGGACAGCACTAATATGTGTTATTTAGCTTTATTTTGTCTTTCATGCCAAATATATGTAAAAGGTTAGTCCGTGAAGGCAACACGGACAACTAGTACTCACAAAACTAATTTACTGATTTCATTCCAACTGCATTATTGTGCTTCTAAACCACTAAATAACCCATTAAATGGGGTAAGATGATCATATATTTTTACTGATTATTTTTAGATATTTTCGTCGTGGAATATGAATTTAAATGTTGGTCTGGTTAGACTGGTTAAACCGTAAACTGCAGTGCTTTAATAAAGCATGCGCCCTTTATCAGATGCATTCTACTTCATCGTTTTAACACGTTATTTGGGCCACATAATCGCAGCTTTGTTGGAAAAATACCACAATAGTTGACGCGCTCCCGTCAAATCAAAGGTTGAGAGGAGCGTCATGAACAACACAAGCTAACTCGGCTAAGCCTGGTGTACCAGACGCACTCGTTAGTTATGTTCGTGACCTTCGAGGTTAATTACGTTATCATACTCACCCAAAATCAGATGTACCGTGACTGCCAGGAACACCGGCTGGACGCCGCCGATCTGTGTCATGTTTGCCTGGTTTCTCCTTTAACTGCCTCAGAGCAAAATGACAAAAACAAACTGGCAGCAGCTCGTTAGCTTCCTGAGCTAGGTGATGCCGCACTAGCTAGCCCCGGAGGCTAAAGTCACAACTGCAGCCTGAAAAGGGGGGTTCGCCTCAAGACAGCAGAAGTCCCGCAGCTGCTTTGGACCTTTTATACTCGTATTTACCAGTTTGATGTTAATTCTACTCGCCTTTCACGCACAGTGGCCGCAGCAGGGTGGAGTGACGTCAGGGTCATGTGACTGAAGAAATACCCAGAAAGTCACGTGGTTAATAGCCGCGCGCTGTTTACCTGATGGATCAGACGTCAAGACAAATAAAACCAAAACCGCTGAGTCAGGTTCTGCCCCCTTTACGTTGTTTTACCCGCTGTTCAACCAGGTTGGACGATAAAAAATACTTGGATGAATTAGTGATGACTTATTCATACTTACATATAGCTTTTGAAAGTTTCTTAAATACCAAAACAACACTGCCACATTACACCACAATCTTTATTCGAATCTGTCCCTCTGAACCTCACCATAGCGTGCTTAGCCTTAAAAAAAAAAATGAAACAACTTTTGTTACTTTTTTACTCTTACTTTTTTTCTAATTCAAGTCCTGAATGCATCTGATTATCAGCTCATTTAGTGCTTGGATGTGGGTATCTTTGTAAAGGTGTGTGACTCTGAAATGAAATTCCTCACACGTCGGTGCTAAAATGAAGTCTCCTCCGTGTGCAGCCGAACCAGCAAAGCTTCCCTGACCAGGCTGCTGCTTCAGTGGTGCCCTCACATGTTGCAGATCTGTGTGACGGAGCAGGAGGAGACACAACACTTGCAGACACACGCCAGCCCTCCTGTAATCTGGTGACCTTTTGAGCACGGTTAGTCCAACAGGCAGAATCATTTGCAAAGTTTGTGAAAATGGAGTGTATGGTTTTATTCACACAACATTTTTGTCTCATATTCATATAATGCAGGAGTTTTCGCTTGACATTATAAAACAAACTGCACTTTGGACGCTGATCTGGACTCAGCAGACTTGACTCTTCGGACCCCTGAGCAGCAGTTGGTCGTTTTATTCTCCTTATGTCACGTCAAACATGTCCTGTGATTGGTGTGTTCCATAATCAGACCTGGTGTTCATCTCATGGTGGATGGAGAAGATGAAAACAGCACCTGCTACCAGTTATTACCTCCATTCTGAGGTCATACATTTGAATGATGTCTTTACGACAAAGCTAAGTTTGATCATTAAAAAATCCATTTTTTATTTCATGTGTGTGCATGTGTGCATCTGTCTGTGTGTGTGTGTGTGTGTGTGATGTTTCATCCCCTGCTGCAGGAGTGTTTAAGTCAGCAGAAATAACTGAAATGGAAACAGTGTAACACTCTGGGGGCGCTGAAGGTTACGACAGACTTCCTCTGATCAGAGTCACAGTTCGGGGCAAAAAAACTCGAGTGTACAGAGAAAAAACAGAGAGAAGAACATGGACCTGCTGAGGACCTGTGTGATGTTGGTGCTGCTGGCACCTGCTTCCTGTCAGAGTAAGAGAGTTTTTCCACTTATTTTATAAGAAAAGGTCAAAATGTGTTTATCTGTGCTTAAACACAATCGTGTTGTGTGTGTGTGTGTGTGTGTGTGTGTGTGTGTGTGTGTGTGTGCGTGTGTGTGTGTGTGTGTGTGTGTGTGTATTTATCATTTTGCTTTAATATCTTTTAATTCCTCCTGCTCCAAGCTAGAGATGTGCAGGTTAAACAGAGGAACAACTGCAGATCAGTTTTATTAGAAAAAAGACACAACAATAATCACTAGAGGGGCAGAGGACAGAAAGATCCTTCAACAGGACCGCAAACCAAATCTTTCCATTATTCAGTGTGTAAACAGACACGTTTCAAACTTGTCAGACTTATTCTCTTAGATAAGGTGAATTATTTAAATGTGAGATCACCACAGCAGCAACCGCAACAAGATAAAAGATTGTTATTAGACACAAAATATCTGACGGAGATGCAAAGCTAAATTTAGTCACAATCAGAAAACCAGAGCGATGAGAAATTAGGCTTGTTTTTATTCTTTTTATTGTTTTAATTGATGCTAAAAGCCCATTTGCTCACACCAGTGGTGCAGTTGTTACATGTTTGCAGCTCTAAAGTTGATACATCAACTGTGATGAATTAGTTTTGTGATAAAGACTATTACTAAATTCATATCTGTGACTTCACTGTGAATAAAGTCAACATCAGTATCTTTGGACTGAACTGTAGAAGTTTGGGTCATTAAATATGTAATAAATGCAACACTCAAAGAATGCTCCCTCTTATTTAGAGGAACAAATAATCTCATTTTCATCTTTGATGGCTGATTATCCATTTATCTTGGATTATTATACATATATATATATATATATATATATATATATATATATATATATATATATATATATATATATATATATATTCTTATTTATATATTTTCTATTCTTATTTCTTTTTTTTTCTGCGTGTTTTTGCTGCAGTTCCGCTGTAAATTTCCCCGTGTGGGACAAATAGAAGAATCTGAATCTGATTTCACTGCTTCACTGCATTTATTCACTGATGTCAGTGACTTTATAAGGAGAATTTAATTTACTGCTTATATGAACATTCTTACTCATAATTCTGATTTAAATAGGTTTGTTACTGTTGTTATTTACATGATTTGGTTGATTGGCCACACTGCCTGTGCAGAGGCTGTTTTCTTTGTCTATTTCTGTTTTTGTACTTTTGCTGCTGGAAGTTTATATTTGCAATAATTCATTACCAGATCAGCCATAGACGTTTGATCAAAATTCACCTTTTCTGAAGTAAGTTTTGAACCTCTATTTTTTTACACCGCTGTGCATTATCTGCAGACAAAGGTCTGTAAAGTTTGTTGTAGAGCAACGATAGAAATGATGTTACGGGAAAACAAGATTAAATAAAGATTAAATAAATGTGAGCGTCTCTGTCCCAAATGTTAAAGCTCAAAGCTTCTAACTGCAAAACTTCATACATGCACTTTCTTATGCAAGAATATACCTATCGTTAACTTGGGCTATAGTCATATAGTCCAAATTTATTTTAAAATTTATTTTAAAGTCCATTTTTTCGGATACTGTAGGATGTTTGTTCTCGTTGACCCTTGTTCTGCTCTTAAGTAATTCAGTGTTACAGAAAAAGACCGATATTTCCCTTTATACAAGGTAAATTACTGTTTTCTAGCTGAGGACCCCAGAAAAGAAACGTAAACACTGAACACATCAAAACTGTTTTAGCTTCCTGCCAATTAATGTCAAACTTTGTCCACCTTTCAAAGGCCTTTAACTCTCTAAACTTTACTGCTATCAAAAACTTGGTCATTTCAGTTGATCCTAAATCCGTGTGGAAGAAACGTTACATTGAATCACAAACATTTTTCGACACCCAGGTTTCTGAGACAGACAGGAAGTCCCTGCGAGACCGTCTCTTATTTCCTGTTCAGGGGGTCTTGCTCAATCGTCAAGAGGCTTTGAGCAGCCTTGTTTTTCCTTTCACCTGTGGTTAAATGGACATCCTGTCCCACCAAGTCTCACAGGCACATATCAACACACTAAAGCACCACAGACCAACAGTTTCTGGATGTATTCAAAATCAAATATTTAAGTGCAACTTTAAAATGCAAATCTTGTCATTTTGCTGATTTGAAGTGTTTTTTCTTGGTTTTAGACTTGTCTCTAAGCAGATTTGTCCTTTTTGTCTGTCCTTCAGAGGATTTCCTGACTCACCCACTGACCTGCTACATACTGGACGCATTCCTGCTCGCTTACTGCATCATCGCCACGATGGTTTATTTAAAACTGAAGGTTGGTTAAAATGCAGCAAACGCATGAAGCTTACCGACGAAACACCCTAGAAAAACACCAGTTTACCAGATTAACACGTGTGGATTTAAAAACTGATGTTTTTTTCCCTTTTTGGTTGAGTTTCTAAACATTTCTCCGCCTGAGTAAATCTGCAGAGATGTGGACCAACCAGGTTTTAATCAAATATGTTTCCTCTTGTATAGTTTTTCTCCACTCCGCGTGTGACTGCTGAAGAGCCTGTAAGTCTCAACTTATCCTCATCATCTGTGAACTATAGTTGATCATATTAGAGATTTATGTGCCAATTTATCACTTGTTAACAAAATTTAGGTTTATTACTTTATTGATGCAGCTATATCGATAATTTAAAATAACATGATGTACAGTTGCATCTATTAAAGAAACAAAGATGTTTCAAATGGCTGGTTTAGATTAAATAATTGTGATTTGTTAAAGCCCACACAACAGTTGCAAACAGTCACTTACAGAATGAACGTTGTGAACCCACAGTCACATCGAGTGTGAATTATTTTATCTGTAAAAGTTAGTTCTTATGTCTTTTGTCCCTTAATTAATGCGCTTTCAAACTATGAAGGAACAATTATGTAATTTCATCTGTTATTAAACCGCTATTCTTATCACAGCTTTCATTGTGTAACTGATATTTAAGGCTAATGACGCTGGATCACACAGCGAAGAATTAATGAACATCATTTACGACACTTGATCTGCTGGATGTTGCCAATTCGCCTCCAGCCGCTTCCGGCCTTGATGAAGCTTTGTTGCCATCTAGTGGTCAGAGTGTACCTGCGCTTTCAATAGGACAATTTTACAGAATTTCAAAGGCGGCAAGAGCAGCATCCATAAAGTCATCCACGTTCCCGAGATTAGAAAGTGCATTTGATTACTGTCGTGCCCAATGTGCATTTTTAGTATCTTCAGAGACCACTGAACCCTGACCTCTACCAGGAATTGGAACCTTTACAACAAAAGGTAAGTCAGGTCATAAACTGGAGCAAAATGCCATCAAATCAACCTGCTGCAAACCGTTTTTCCTCTTTACCTACAGAAAAAAGATGCCAAGAAAAAGAAACCACAGGTGAGGCCACTAATTCACACCGTCTCCCTGCACTTGTGAGGCCAAAGTAAAACCTAAATATGTCCTTACAACCCTGTTAACTTCCACAGAATACCCCAAAATAAGAAGCCCCAGCGGACCTTGTTGCCTCCACGAGCCATCCTGGCACCCTAATCAAGCGCTCCTTTACTGATTAGTTGCTCTATTGGATGATGAGCCCCTCATTAATCAGTCACACCTAATAAAGGTCCTCAGGATCAAATACAATCATATTCTGCATTTTCCTGCTCTGATCATCAGACATGCTCACTTTGACATCAGCCTCATTATCCAGTCTTGTCAGTCTGACACATTCAAATGCCAGAAAAATAAGATAGTTCACATGAATCCAAATATCTTCAATAAGTGATAGAAGGGACACAAGAGCTTATTTGTGCTAAACTGTGTGTTTCTACAGAAAAAATCTAGATTTGGCCGACTGGACGCAGAGAAGGACGAGGCAGGTATCAAAACACTTGAAAATGGTTTAATGGTGTTTACAACAAAAGAACTGTACAGTAAAAGATTATCTTTGTGTGTATAAAAACAAAACCAACAAAAATACAGCAGACAAATGCATCAAAATCTACTATGTATCCTGATTCACATACTTTAAACTCCTACACAATCGTTTAGTTCCATGCCACCGTGACAGGCAGCAGGAGTATTTTTCGTTGTTTTATGTATTTATTTCCTTTTTTTGTTTGTTTTTCCAAAGTTTTTTTTTGTTTTAAATCAGTGTCCCTCAGTGTCATTGTCCATGATGGAAACCAGAACTCTTTACATTAGAATCCTGGGAAGACGAGTTACATCAGACTGCAGAATAACTAAAGGGGAGAAATCAAAGGTGGGACGCATTCCTTTAGGTCAGCCCAAGCTTCCAGTGGGAGCACATTTGCATTTTTTGAAGATACACAGACATAGTATGTACATAGTTGGTGTTATTATTTCCTCTCTTGTTGAAAGCCATGGTCACTTGGGCTGTGAACTGATAATCACACACACACACACACACACACACACACACACACGCACTCACTCACTCACTCACTCACACAGACAAAACACCCCAAAACATACAAAAATACTATATCTTTAACCTACTAGGAGTAAGACAGTTCTGCAATTAGTTCCATGCTGTGGCAGAAAAAAAGGTTACAACAAACAAATGGACACTTTCCACGCAAGTATTTCTGAGAAATATACCAAAATATACATCTAAGCTTTGGAATTACTGAGGCTAGGACTAAAGCCAGTGCTGGGTTTGTCACTTAATACACATGCTGCAGGGTGGAAGGAAGAGAAGTAGCCAGAGAACCGACACAGGACAGAGAGATATCTTTGGTATCTGCATTTGTCAAAAGGTAAATATTTGGATTTTTGCTTTGGGATAACGCTTGTGAGGTCCTGTGAGCTCACGTGGAGTAAAGCATCGAACAAAAGGGTCACTGCAGCCCGGCGGCTTGAGTTCTGAGCCGGGGGGGACACGATCCGTGTGGCGTCAGGGACCGTGATGCATAGTGTCACAGCTGATCAGAGTCTATGGTGAAGAGGACATGTCAACGGTACGAGCGTGACAATGAGAGGACAGCAGTGACTTTAAGAGAACGCAGGATGTGTATTCCTGGAGACAATGGTTAATATCCTGGGATTATACAGTGGAGATGATGAGGAGACACACATTGAGTCAGAACATTTAACCACAGAGAACAGGAGGGGAGGGGAGGGGGTTCCCTAGCAACAGCACTCAAGACAGACAATCATACAAAGTCCTGAGCATGTACAATGTGCACAGGATCAACCCTCAGTGTGTATTAACAAACATCACCCAGCTACCACCGTGCTGGTTCATGTCTGTTGGAGAAGCCCGGTCGGCCCCTGCCGATCCCCGCCCACAGGCACTGGAACCGCAGCACTGACGCCGTGCGGTGGGTGCTTTGCACATTCGCATGCAACTAAAGAAAACACAACAACAACAACAACAACAACAACGCTTTTACAGGAGGGGCGAGGATGAGAGTGTGCTGCTGGGAGAGGACGCTGAGCAGTGAGGCGGGGATGGGTCAGAGATAATGTTGCTCATGTACAATCAAATTACAAGTCTTTGGTCAACGTTGGTACCACAGGAGAGCGGGAGCGGTCGCCACAGCGCCGCCCTGTAGGAGGACACGTATACCTGTACCTACTCAGAGTGGAGATAAAAAGGATTGTCAAACTCAAAGTGTTACATAATTATTTTTTTAGGTGGGGGGGGGGCGATCAAAATTAATTTTAGGGGGGATAACTACCGTCTATTAAATATATTTAAGTCTTTATACAACAAAAAAGTCCATTCACCGATGAAATAAACCAGTGTGAAACACCAAATTGTGAAAAACGCAAAACATTCATCAGTACGGGCAGCTAATGTCCCCCTCGTGGCAGCGCTGTGTACGACCTTTTTACCAGAACAGTTCCGAATTGACTTCTCCACTGACACAAATTTCCTTTTTTTTTTTTGTAGATTTTTATCTTAAATATTTTAAGTAGAATAAAGCAGGTTTCACTCAGTCTTGAGTTAGAAATGAGGTATACGACAGCTCCAACCTTTCTTTTGTCAACCAGCAAACCAGTTTGGGCCGACAGACCACAACGCGAGTGGCTGAGCAACACCGTGAAACAAGCATTAAAGCTGAGCCAGCATTGCCGATCATCTTCACATCGTGACCCCAAGTTTACAATCTAAACCCTGGCGTGCTTCAAGGCTTCACAAGAGTGACCCTTCTCGAGAAACTAAATCAAGCTGTCCGACTGGGTTTTAAAGTCACTCTCAAACATTTACTGGAAGATGGTAAAAAAAAAATGAAAAAAAAAGCACCATAATGGTTTGCAGACTGCCCTATTCTCACTTTTCAAAACATACACACACACACACACACACACACACACACACACAAACCTCTGCTGGAATTATTAGTAAAGCTTTTCTCGCAGGTTTTATCAGCCTGTTTGAGTCACACTGAAAAACAAAAAATAATAAAAATCAAACAAAGTTAGCCGCATAAACAAGCTCTAAAATGCCCAACAGTACACTGTCTTGTTTCAGTGGAAAACAATGCATCAGGTGAGCGCGACGCTCAAGCTCTCGCACACGTCAATGCTACAATGCTCATGTCTACATAACAATAAGGCATAAATGATAATGTTAATCTTCTTTGTCGAACTAAGAAAGCCAGTGATCTTTGCCCTCTCGCGGTATACAAAACAATTAAAGGCATAAAGAAATATATCTGTTTAAAAAAAACAAATGATTGTTGAAGACAGCACAGCAAACAAAGTCCACGAAAACAAAAAAAACAAAAAAAAGGAATAAAAGAAGTAAGATCAGAACCAGGAGAGGCTGAAAAGAACCCGCAGGTACACAACAAAGGTCTCCTCATCCTGGGGCCACGATCTCAGCATTCATCTCTTATTTGGCCTGGACAATTTAAAAAAAAAAAGAAAAGAAAAAAAAAAAAGTAGGTTTTCAGGGGACATTTTTTGAGTAAGCATGATAAAGACTACATTCAGTCTTGATAACATACTGGTTCTAATATAAAATATGAATATCTTACAAGAGTTTATATATATTTATATGTATAGAATTAAGAAAAGATCGTTTCTCTAATCCTTAAGTCTTTCCTCAGATAAATATTTCAGTAACATCCTACGGTGCCGATGGCCACTGGTTCACCTTGCTATCACGTTCAACTCTTCAGTAACTAAAAACAGCACTAACAGGAGCGAGTCCTGACAGCAGCCGGACACCTGCCGAGCTGCAGAGAGAAAGGCTTTTAACTTTGGCAAGAAGGATCTCAAAACAATTAATAAACCTGGCAATACCCATCATTAGTAGTACTAGAAAATAGCAGTAGTAGGTTGCTTTATGTGTGTTCCTATTCATGGTTCATCACTATAAAATTTGAATGGCAAGCCAGACAGTAGTTATACATTCTACACTGTTCTATCCACAGAAAAGTATAACGGAGAACCATGTGTTTAAGTGCTGCTGAGGTATATTCAGTCAATGTAATTCAACGACAGAGGAGAAGTCTACAAGAGGACGATGTGGACAAATCTCACTGCTTGTGGTCTGTGGTGACGCTTTAGAGGCAGGAGAAAAATGCTTCTGTTGTATGGGATTCAGGTGAATGTGTAGCATATAACAGTACTCAGTCCAACTCTGTGTTGGGTAAGATAACCAGGCAGGTTGCTGAACGAGTCCGCACAGCAGGTTCCTAATGTGCTGGCTGAAAATGGTGGTGGTGGTAGCAGGTGTGGTATCAGATCAATGCATTTACACAGGTGAGAACTCCTGACAGGAGGGTCAAACCAGACATCCTGATTCTCACAGGACAAAGTCATAAAGCTATAGCAGGGCATGCAGACCTCTCAACAGCTTCACTCCAGCAGCAGGTTGTTAAAGCTAAATTACTGCGATCCAGCGACACTACATCAGAAATACCAGGTACTGACCCGGTTGGGAAAACCAGAAACTAATCTGTCGTCGGTGCAGAAAGTAGACTGTGTGAACGGCAAATCTGTGTGCTGGGACAGACACAGTAACGACAGAGGAAAAAACCACTTTGGTTCACGCTGTTGTTTTATGGCTGAATATTATTAAGTCCAAAACTGCTACCAAAACGGCCAAAATAGGTTTAAAAGGAAAACAAGCCATTAAATGGCTAAAAGAAAACCAGGATCAGGCTGGGAGATCATCCCCAGCAATTAGAAACAAAGTACAAAGCAAAGATTTTCTCATGCTCCAACCCACCAAACCCCCTATTTTTGGTCAGTTGTGCTGCCAATTAAAAAGTTGAGCTATGAGACACTTTATCAAATAAAAAAAGGTCATCTTTGGAAAATGATCATCAAAATATTGCATTTCTATATTCTGTCAACAACAATGAGAGAATCTGCATTCATAAATATATCGACTAGACTAAGCTACACCAACTACACACAGCACTTATTTTAACAAATATTTTTGGTATATCTTTAAAGTACGCAAGTCAGTTGTGTGACTGCAGACAAAACAGACAGAATTTAATTCCTCCCAAAACAGGCAGACTGCAGCTCATCAATCCAGTTTTTGGTACAGATACTGTGCACAAGTAGATACAACGGTACTATCAAGAAAGAACAAAAACAACTACATCACGTCCATCTAGCCAGTGCACACACACACCTGGCGTGATGACTACGTCCACTGACGAAGAGACCGGTCAGCCCCAGAGCATTGTGGGTCATGCAGTCACTGAAATGTCAGCATCATTCTGAGCTGTAGACCACACAAGCAAACGTCTGGGTTTTACCTCTGAATGCATGACAGCGCTCCTTTGGATTTCCATTTCAAACAGAGCCCCCCTCCATTCGCCACGGGACTGCCTATCTGCACTATGTCTTCAGTCATCTTTCATGAGTGACTACAATCCACACCTAAACCATCATTTTACAAAAGCTCTGTGGTCACATCACCACCACAGCAAATATCAGTGTTTCCAGAAAGAGAGAAGCAGAGAGAGGCATCTCATCCCTCTGACCCTTAAAGCAACGATAACCTTAATATCAGCCACTTATTACTTGATTTTAAAGCCTTACAACCATGATTAAAAATTGATAGTTGAATTAACTTAGTTTTAGACATAAAATTACAATACTGGAAAAAGAAATCGAGACAAAGGACAAAAAGAAATTGCCTCAACCAAACAACTCTGATATGATTACAAAAATAAAACAAAACAACCAAAATCAAACACAGGGTGACAAGCAAATCACCCACAAGGATGAGTATTGTGAAATTAGTAGAAAAACAGGTTGGACTGAATGTTAAAAAGAGATAAATCTTTAAGTTTTTGGTTAGAAGTATTTCAGAGAAAGTTCTGAGCTGGAACTAGGAGGATATATATTTATATGCTTATATATACAAAGTTTGAACAGCTAAATGGTGTAAAAGGTATTTCTCTAGTCATGGTTAATGAAGACGGCGGGCCAAGTAACTTTCTGACAATTGGTTGTGGGTGGATAGTAATAATAATAATAATCATAATCACAGTAAAATAATAAGGAAAAGCAAAGAAAACAGCAAAATCCAAAAGCAAACCCCAAACTCAGGTGAGGCCTTTTTCTTTTTGGGGGAAGCAAAAAGATTAAATAATGATAGAATGAAAAGGTGGGATGATGAGTGAAGCATAGAGCCTGTATCATATGACCTTCCTATTAGCTACATGGTGTGGTGAGTAGTGCACAAAATAAGAAATACGGTGTTAAATTAAGATGTATCCCAACGGGTTTCACTGAGCCTTAGAAGCAGTAGATATGGTGGAGGCTTGCACAGAAACAGCCGTAGTGGGTTGATGATGAGTGTCTGCAGTGACCTGCAGCCCTCCCCCTGCCGACACCAGACTGACGGGGTTGCTGGTGAGAACCGAGAGATTCTGGGGGTTCAAAAAGAGCGGCGTTGTCACCAGGTTTGGTGTGTTACCAGCAGAGGCATTGGCAAACAGCAGGTTGCTTCCATCCAGAGATGTGATGGGGATTGTGCCACTTGATGCTAGAGCTGTAGAAATGACATACAAGCAGCTTTATTTATAGGGGGAAAAAAATCTTTTTAAAACAATAATTGTCCTTGGAAACTATTAAACACATGTAATTGTAGGGGTTCTGGAGGAAGACGGAGGAAAATTCATAAAAAGGAACAGACAACAATGAAATGATGGTTGGACTACACGTCACACTTGATTGGCCTGAATAATTTATGCAAGTAAATTTTCTGTCTGCAAAGTAATTTAAAGTAGTTGGATAATGGTGGAGTCTAGGCTCAGCCCTCTGCTAGGTGGCGCTTTGCACTGTTTCGTTTTGTTTTTAGGCCACACCTGTTGACCTTTTTTGTCACACCACGAGCGAGCTAGCAGCCACAGCTGAAGCAACGGCAGTTCATGCATCAGTATTTGGCATTACTGTGTGTATGTTCTAAATCAGCGGTCTCAGCGTTGTGGTTCGCTCTGTTCCAAGCGGTTGCTCCCACACACTGCAGACGGTTTGGAAATAACTCAGCAGGATGCTTGCTTCTGCTTCCAGGTCACCAAAATATAAGCAAAATGTAGCACATGCGCAGAGGGGCCAGTTCAACCTCCACATGCTCTTATAAAATGACTCACAACCAAGTGACCTGGGCCTGTTAACACAACTTCATTTGGAGTTCTCCGGGCCAGGTTTATTTGATCTACAGTGTCCAGATTCTTTATATGTTTTCGAACAAATGCAGGACTATGGTGTTCTAGTGTCTGTGTAAGAAGAACGATTGTAATTTTTGGGGGAAATCCAATGAGTTCCATGTTACCCATTCGAACATGGAAATATTTGCAGGCAAAAGCAAAACAGTTGGGATATGTACCTTGGATGGTTGCCAGAGTGCTGTTGCTCATGAGTGCTGGACTCAGTGCACAGCCAAGGCCACCAGGAGTCAAACTGAGCAGGGCACCCCTGGACACATGGGCAAAGAGAGCAATTGTTTAAATGAAGAAGGAGGAGTGTTTTATGTACAAGTACACATCAGAGGAATATTTAGACTTACCCTGGAGCAAACTGGGAGGAAGCCATCAGTCCTGGGTTAAGCCCTGCAGCAGCAGCCATAGCAGCAAAGCTGGCACTGGTGGGCAACTGGGCAGCACTGTGCAGAGCAGCAGACAACCCTGGAGAAGCCACCATCACCTGACCAGCCCCTACAGTGGTGGCTATTGAAGTCGGTGTGATGCTGGTTTGTGCATTAGATACAGCTTTGCTCTCTGCAATCCTGGCCTGATTGATGGTTGGGGACGGGCTTAAAGATGGAGAGCTGTTAGCTGCTGTAACCATGGATGCAGTGGAGATAACTGATGCAGTGTTTGTAGGTCCAATTGTTGTTCCTGTAGTGGAGAGTGTGGACAAAACATCAGCAGCAGTTTAGATGTCACTCTGCTTGTAGTGACCAACTTCTGTCATGGACCACAGAGAAAATCATACCAGTGAAAGGCAAACTGGAGACACTGGTGCTGGTGAGAGGCATCACTGTATTTACAGTCAGAGTAGAAGATGTGTTTATAGTTGGACTGCTAACAAGGCTTGCTGTGCTGGCCACCTTGTGCAAAAAGGGAAAATAAAATGAATGCTGGAATGTATTAGGAACAACAAAAGAGAAACAGGAAAAGAGATGCATCCTTACCAAGGGGCTACTAGGGGTGAAGATAGTTTTGATAGGAGTGCTACCTCCTCCACTGCTGCCACTGCTAGGGGGATTGATCCGCTTCTCTTTTTGCCGGCGATTGCAGAACCAGACCCGAATCACCTCTTTTTCCATATTGAGCTGGTCAGCGATCATTGCGATCTCTTCAGAGGTAGGTTTTTGGTTCTGCTTGAAGAGGGCAAAAAAGCCAGAGATGCCCTGTGAGCACTGTGGTAACTGTGATATTTCATCTGCTAGGGACAGTTGTCAGTTGTCTTATTAGTATGTATATGGGTGGTTGTCTGTAGTCTCTCTCTGCTGTGCAATCTTGACGCACAAACTCTGAAAGCAAAATTACCTGAAGCGCTTTGTCTGAACTACAAGAACTCCTTATGTACACACATTCATTCCTTCAGAGTGAAAGACTAGGGATGATATAAAAACATATTCCCAAACCTACCTTTGATCCTTTTGCTAATCCTGACCAGTTTTTGGTTCATTATCTTCAAATCTGTCATTTTATTAATGCTCACAGAGGACCAACTTGTTAACTGTAGGAATGTCATTGCCTAACCTCCAAAAAGCTCTTTTCTAAGGCCACTCGGATGTTGGTCTCTATACTGGTCCTCTTCTTTCTTCTGCGGTTGATCCCCTCTATGCCCATGCCCGGGGAGCCCAGGGCGCTGGGGCTGGACAGAGCCTGGTCAGATGTCAGGTTCTCTGCACGAACAGCACCCACACAAGAGACGAGATGGAAGGTAAAGACTCAGAACCCATTCTACTCTCTGTCTATCAAATGAGATGAGAATGCCGTACACACGCAGGAATATTGAACTTCTCAGTTTGCCTGACTGTTAATTTTGTTGGTGTGCATCTACCTAAATTCCAAGGCCAATGTCATATATTCAGGTGGGTTCAGGGACAAACCTGCATCATTAAGCCACTTCTCCAGCAATGGTTTGAGTTTGCACATGTTCTTAAAGCTTAGGTTCAAGGCCTCAAAGCGTGAGATGGTAGTTTGGCTGAAATCATTTCCGTACAGTTTCCCCATGGCCAGGCCAACATCCCCCTATTAGAAATGCAAAAAATAAAGGGTTATTTTGAAAAATAAATTAACAAATGGCTTACACTATATACTGCTAACCTTTAATATTGATTTGACATGGAGTAAAATGCACAGAACATGACAAGAGGAAAATGTGTAGATCTTATACGAGTGGTCTTTGTACGCACCTGTGTAAAGCCCAGTTTAATACGCCTCTGTTTGAAGGTCTTGGCAAACTGTTCCAGTTCTTCCAGATCACTGGGCTCCTCTAGAGTTGGGGTGTCTAACCGCTTGGGTGGTGTTTGACTGTGGGGCTGGGATGAAATAGGTGCAGCTGCTGTTGTGCGGGTTGGAGTTGTAGGCTGCAGAAAGAATTAAATGTTGGTCAGGTCTGTTTAAAAGAATCGGAGAATGTGACAACAGAGCTACTTTAAAATCACTCTATTTATTAGAAACGCTGCCTCTTTCATTACCTGGGGTGGAAGTGTGATGGTTGGTTGGGTGTGCAGGAGGTTAGCTTGGCTTTGAGGTAGTTGATTCAGAAGATTTTGGGCTTGTAATATGCCTACAGAGAGGAGAACTTGCCAGGTAAGTTTTAAAAATGAAAACGTCTTTTAATACAAAATATAAGGGAACAACTTGAAACACTGCTTGCATCTCCTTACTCTGCTGGGCCTGCGGTGTCTGTGAGATGATGACCTGAGCAGGCTGCAGTGGTGTGGCAATTGGGTGGCCAGGCTGCACCAAAACAAACTGGGGCAAACTGAGATTCTGTTGCTGTAGCTGCTGTAACAAATATATATATTATATGAAACATTTAAAAAAAACCTCCATCCTTGTGGTTCCCTAGTGTGTCAAACACATGATAACAGAAATATCTGTAACATGAGTGTCATGCCCATGTATTATCTCACCATATAAGAGACAGACAGTCTTTTACAAAGGACTGAATTTCAAAGGATGTTTACTGTCAAGAATAGAAATGCTGTTTCTTTCTCACCATAACATATAGCCTAAGTGCAGTGTAACACCCACCCACACCCACAGCACTGTGATTAAGCTATCATTCTATTCGGTCTGGGTATTGTAGTTAGCAGTTTGTCAATAAAGAATATATATTCGATTAAACCAGATCCATCTCCTCAAAGGCTGAATAATATTCCAATCTCTCTGAAATCATAAACAATGCCAGACCTTTTGCAGGGGTTGGATTATCCAACTAAAGTACTCAAATGTAACCACAGAAGACACTTACAGGAGCGATCTGGATGGGCTGTGACAGGGGTAGCTGGGTAATGGGTGTGGCTGCAGAAGCAGAGATGTTGGCCCCGTTGGTGCTGTTCTGCTGGCTGGCTGAATGAACAGCTGCAGCTAGAATCTGAGCCTGGGCCTGCTGGATCAACAGCTGCTGCTGTGGGGTCAGGGTCAACTAAACAGACACAAAGATGGATGGACAGACGCATAAGCAATACACACCCAAAAGAGTCCAAAGAGAGAGAAAACAGAAAGAAAAATGCAAGAACTGATGAAGTACCCCACAAATACGCATGGACTCAAACCGCTATATCGAAAGAAGATCGCTTGCATTCTAATTCTTTTTAACATACAATAAAAACACAAGGCATTACATGAAGACTTCAAAATAATTATGTCACAAAATCTGACTTGATGTCATGGAATCTGATTTAAAATCTAACTTTCGGAAGTTGGATTTATTATTTGATGCATATGGCAGCTCTTTGGATCAAAATTTAATCATTTACTGAAATATTTGTATTGTTTTTGATTCAGAGACATTAAAAAGTAGTATGAAACGTCTTTGTTATGGCAATACTGGAGCGAGATTATGGAAAAAGGCTCATGCAACCATGCACATGTAAGACTCAATATGTTGCCATGGTCCAACTCAAGTTCACATGCACAATGCCCTTTCCTGTTTGGAACCCCAAGAGCCACACTTGACCCATCACTCTCTAATACAAGAGAGCCTGACTGAGACTTGATGATCATGATCTGATCCCGTGTGTACTCTACATTTAGGTGTTGTCTACACACTCCATGCAACAAACTGGACACAGGTGCTGGGATGAACAAGCATACAGGCAGACACAAGACCTCCCCCAGAAAAAGGACAAGTCTAGTTTGATCACTGAATCTTTCAACAGTGGCAGAGCTGTCACCAAAGATCCACGGCTATGCTTTAACTCAACAGGTCAACAAGCCACTTACTCCTGCAATCTGTCCCCCGGCCAACATGAGCTGGGTTTGAGGCAACACACTCTGCTGGACGGAGGTCGAGAGACCACTTGAGTCCTCTGACTTAGACTGGTAGAGGTGAAGCAAAAAAAGGGGCTTAGAAGAGTTTTCCTATAGGCATAAGTTATCAAAATGAACTAATACTACTGGCACTGTCAAAGGTTTCTACTTTTACTAGGCCGATATTTTGCATTTTATGACATTAGTATGATCAGATCAATGACATCATTGTTTTGAAACCTTTTGCAGATTCTTCCCTTGCACATCTTTTGGATGGCTTGAGTTGATCATTTACTCTGAAGAATTTTAACTGCGTCCAAAATTTGTTTGCTAATGATGACATTTCTAGCTTCTGGTTAAAGATTCAACTTTATTTTGTCCATCAGACAGTAACAGGCTCAAACCGTAAAAACTACAAAGATGTAAAAGACACATTTGAACCAATGACAAGCGATGCACTGATTGGTCTAAATGTTTTTAGATCTTTGTGACATTTATGCTTAGAGCTCGGTCATGTCATATTTTCTAATCTTAAACACATTGAAATCCTACATTTTGGCCAAGTGGAGGGAGGAATTTGCAGAAAAAGTTGTTGCACGCATTATTTTTGTCTCAAGTTACTTTGGGTTGTCCTGATTGAACGTTGAACTCATGTCGGCCAGTAAATGCCCTCTAGAGGTCAAAGATGTTTAACCTGTTCATTTGAGTCACTTTGAGGCAAAAACATGAATATCAAACATTAGCAAAAGGTTTTGATACTAAGTCAACAGGACACAGCTGTATACAGTAAATAAAAAATATATAGAAATATGCATATTTCCCCATACGTGATGATTTATTAAACTGAATAATCGGCCCCAAAAATCCCGAATGTGTAATGCCTAGAAATTAAAACGTCAACCTATTCAAGACAATCTTTTCTTTGTGTGAGGAAAGACACACAAGCTAAAAGGGAAGCAGGAAAGTAGGTATTTAAAATGCACCGCAGACTTCAGAGACACAAATAGTGACCTAGAAGGGAGGAGAGTTGAAATTCTAATTAAAATAACTGTTATGCACCACATGTAAATTCTGAATAGATTTGCATATTCTTGGCCATCTGTTTCCGAGCAACCGCAGAGCAGCTAATCAGCATACACGGTTGATTAATCTGCCTTGTTGCCAGGCAACAAACTGAGAGCTAGAATCATTTAATAGAACTCTTTCTAACTGTACCTATGTGCAGAGGAAATGCTCTGCTCAAATTCCTGGTGTCATGGTAAAAGTGGTTTGAATGTCTCAACACATCAATAGAATGAGTAGAAAAGTTCAGACAAATGGGGGTGAAAGTGTGTGTTACCTGTTGGAGGAGGGCTTGTGCATGTGCATTAGTGATTGCACTTGTGGTTGGCACCATTTGCCTCTGGAAATCCAATCCATTTATTTGGATACCTGGGGACAGAAATGCATTTCATGAAGGATGTTATTGTGAGGTAATAAAAATACAAGCTTTGTGGACAAATGAAGAGAAGATCTTCGTATTTTAATGCAAATGTAAGACTCCTGACAGTAAAACTGCACAGGAAAAAAGACATCGAGAAATTGTCTGCACTTGATTAAATCAATTGAACTGAATGCTAGTTGATCAACACAGACTTCAAAACCCATGAAAGTTACAACCAGGAAGAAACCTGCAACAGACATTTGGTTTTCCATCACACAGCAGGTATCCAGTTGTCTACTGTACACGATTATCACCGAGTTTGACAACTAGTTTTGCAAAAATCACTTGAACACTGAAGGAGAACTTGAGTGATATTTTACAAGTGAGCCAGCTACTCTGATGCAAACAGTCCAACTGACCCAGAAGCTGCTGATTTTCAGTGACCTTTGACCAGCAGTGGTGCAAAAATCATCATTTTGGCCACCAAAAATGAAACTTATTAAATGAGTCAACATTCAGATTTCAGCACTTGGAGAAAAAAAAAAGCTGAAGTCACTCACCGGTGTTTCCGTCACCACTTTCCATTGCACATTTAGTAGCTTCTGACTGATTATTCACTTTAGCATCTGGAAGAGCCAGGCAGAGAAACGGAGTGAGGAAAGCTCACACCCCAGACGGGTACAGGTACAGGTACAGGTACAGGTACAGCAACCTGCTCTCCCTGCATGGAGGACCTGCTACCACATCTAGTATATTATTTAGCAAAAACAGTCATTTTTACCATTTACATCTGTAAACAAAAAAAATGGTATCAAAGAAAATGTAAAAAAATTAAGTAGGCAACATGAAATAAACCAGCAAAATATATTTATGCAGGATGAAGAACTCCAGTTTCATATACGACGCAAAGTATAAATTCTCCAAACCAAATGTAACTCATGTCAACAATTCTTCCCCAAAACATTCCATTTTCCTGCCCAGTGGCATCACAAACTCAGCCATTCATACTCCACCTGTCTTGTCCAGCATGGCTGCAGAAAAAATGGTGGAAAACTGCTTGTGCTGGGCAGACCTGCCGACAGGGTGTCCGGCAGTCCCGCCTCCCCCTCTTCACTCTCCACTGGTCAAGAGTGAGCCCGGTTCAATACGAACTCCACACAGACACAGTGGCACTGTCCACAGCACGGTCCACTGAACACCACTGGCAAGAGCACACTCTGAAAGCTAACAGGCTTTAGGCAAACAGTCTCTATGCACTCTCTTCTCTTCTCATCGCCCCCACTTTACAGCGCTTCGCCTCTCTCACTCTCTCCATCTGAAAAAAGTTCAACCTCTCCGTGATTCTGGAACGAAACAAACGACAAGCGCAGCCTTCTGCAGACTTCTCGGAGTCGACCCTTCCCAACCCACCCCTCTGTAATGAAGCATAATCAGTATTCAGCTGATTAAAGCCATATGCAAATCTGCCGCTGCCTTGTTAGCGATGCAGGGCTTTGAAGTCCTGCGAGCGACGCATTTCACGCCGGGCTCTGAAAGCTTTCTGCATAATTTAAACCTCTATAAATATTTATCACCTCATTAGCATATTAATTGGATAGCTTTTGGAGGATGATAAAAACAGGGGAATAAGGACAGGAAAAAGTGCTCAAACTAGGAATTGGCACAGCACAGAGAGAGAGGGGGCACAGGCACAAGACCAATTATTGTGCAAGTGAAAAGCTAAAAAAGTAATTAGCTAAGAGCAGGTAAAGTCTGAACACATCCCATAATGCAGTATGAAGCTGGCCGGTGTTGGTCGGCATAAATGTACAGTAAAAACTGCTCATCTCGGGTATTGCCAAGAGTCACGTAGACCGGGTGGGGTGTGGGTTTGGAGGAGGGGGAGACCCACTCAATCGGAAATAAATAACTCCACAATAATCCAGCACAGGCCTGTCATTACTGTTAGACCCCCTGTGACTGAAGCATTCCACAGCAAGCAGCTACGAGAGTGGGTGGTAGGCTGCTGCCGTCTGCGTTTATAAGGCATTCTGGGATTAGCATATTTAGATCAGTTTTACATAACATTTGTATTTCATTTTGGAGGCCAGAAAAGTCTGAGGCCCAGAAACACAACATGCAGCTACTCTCATACAGTCACAAGGAAAAAAGTAAGTTGACCTTTTTGGATTGCTCGGAATTCTGGATCGAAGTTATAACAACAGTCAAATCCAGACATCCCAGGAATATCGCTGAAGTGGAAGTCTGGAAAAAAAGAATGGTCTAAAATTCCTCCAGACCCTTTTGCCCCAGACTTGACTGTAATAACAGAACTTTGTGCACTCGTTTAAGCAGACCAGAGGCAGATCAGATAACATTTTATGACAAATCTTTGCAGAAATCCAAGAAATCCAAACGTGTTCACGTACTTTTCTTGCAACTGTGTCTGGACTTCATGTTATGATAATGCTACTAACATGATGTTGGAAATCTCAGCCCCTCGTTGCTGAGACAGTAAATCATTGAAATAAACCATTAAACAGGACTCCAGAGTGTGACCAATTTGGTTGTGCACGCGACCACATTTTTTACGAGGACGACTAATAATTTTTCTAGGGTGCAACGTTGCACCTGACGATGCCCGGGTGAAAACAGAAATTTATTCCCGAGCGCATCATCTTTGTGTGTTCTCCGATGACCGAACTTACACTCACACAGGATCATATCGCGGTCCAAACCAATAAGAGACAGAGCCAGGGGCGGCTTTGCCTCCGATTGGCTGTGGTCCTGAGCATGGCTCGAAGTTTGTGTGCTCACTGCCAGCAAAATGAGCTCCTCAGGAGCCGAACAATTAAGAGAGGCGGAAGCAGTGACAGTATTTACATTAAAAAAACAAGCCTTCAACCCGGCCTACTGTCCCTCCACCTATCCCCAACACTGAGAGTCGATCCAGCCAAGGTACGGAGCCATCTGTTCCTGTTAGGATGCCAAACCTGGTCCTCCGTCGATACCATCAGATTGGGAAGAGGAACCAATGGAGTCTGAGATAGAGCCTGGCCCCGAGACTTTAACCCTTTTATTTGGCTTAATGTTGAAGTTTGAAATGTTCAATTGCATGATGTAAGAGAGGAGTTCCTGCCAACAGGACTTAGCATTCTATCCCTTCCAAAAAGCCCATTTAGGCTACATTCACCAGTAAAAACCCCACCAATATAAGCATTCTACACTACAGGTGTCAGCAGAACTGGTACCCAAGCTTCTACTAGTCCAACAATCCAACTTTTTGCAGTTACATTAGAGCAGAAGGTTTAACGCTCATAACTGCTAAAAGAGTGATGGGGCAGTTTATCCACCTACTCATGTTCAAGTACGTCACCAAACACTACACAAAAGGCAGAACCAACTACAGGATGTGGGTCAATACACAAGAGAAGTGGCTGTGGATGAGCTACCAGAGCAGAGTCCAAAAATTGGATGGAATCATGATAGCGATTTTAATAAATGTGCTAATAAGAACTAAACCAACCAGTCCACACGACAGTAGACACCAGAAGGATACTGAATATTTAAAAATATTTATCTTTTTAATCCTATAATATGCACTGGCTTGATGAATAATGCAGAGGCATTTATGCGAGCAAGGAAATTCAGCATTAGACAAAGTGTACCTTAATTAGTAGTGTCCAGCCATTTCAATAGTAGCAAATAGGATCTGACTGAGGAATCGGTTCTGTCTGTAAAGACGGTTGTGTGCACAGCGTGGCAACACAAGTATGATGCCTAGCGGAGGCTCGTCACACTAGTGTTTGTTTTTATCTGGCCAGTGACCAAAAATGTTCCGATTGTTTAGAATGGTCAGATTTGGTATCTACCACCTAAGGGATCCAGTTATTTACTTATTTCTTGAATAAGAATGTATTTTGCTTGGATGTGGGCATTTTTCCATGTAATATGTCTGTGAAAAATGGGTGTTTTGATATTAATAGCTTTGATTTAGGTCTTTAAGTGAGCACTGCAAGTGTGTATCATCAAACTGTATAGGATCATATCGGCAAGACATTTAGTATCGGATCGGGAGGGAAAAAACTGGGAAAAACCCCCTACTGATTACTATGCTCACATTCTGTCTGGTGAGCAAGTTATTTTTTTCATTTTAAGCACCAAAAAGATTAGGACCTGTTTTTTTTTTTGGATGATGATGGTGGATGAAGGCAACTTCCTATAGATCAGGAACACACTGAAAGGACCAAACTATCCAGCAGTAGGACCAGACTGGTCACACATGGTGTTGACATGGTGTTGACATGGTGTACCCTGGCACAGCGGTTCCCAAACCTGCTCTTATACCCCCTCAAGCTGCAACCGTGACCACACGAATGCATCCACGATGGCTACGCCCTCTGTTCAACAAGCAAGGCCACAGATGTGTTGGTAATCGGCAGCTGAATCAATATAAATTAAGCTTCAATTCAATTCATAAAGAACTTGAATCAATTTTGCAATTATTAAGATCTAATTAGAAAAATTATAAATTTGATAACCTCACCCCGGAACCTCTGGCGCCCCCTAAGGGGGGCTTAGACCCCAGGTTGGGAACCACTGACCTAGAATACCACTGTCATACCCTTCGTAAAGTAAAGTTGTTTTAGTTTAGTCACTCAAATAAACACTTTTAATAGCTATTGTTGTCTTCATACTAATACAATCTTACATTTTAGCAAATATTTTCTACAGATTACAGGAAACAAGTGGCTATTGGTCTCTTCCCAAACTGTTCTGCTTCATTATGATTTTATTCTTCCCTGGTGAAAAAGCTTATCTGACAGAAGCTTCACAGAAGCCTTCTCTGTACTCTGTCCTGAATTTATTACAGAAATTCATGCATTATTCATAACATCTGTGTTTACACCAATGAATATTCATGATGAACTACAAGGCTGGAAGAAGAGTGGGACTATAAAACTCATTAAAAGAAAAAGTATCTTAAATGTCTAGATAACATTATTTTACTGGTCTTTAAGCTATTTAATAAAATAAGTCATTGTATTATAGTTCCGTTAAGAAGAAGAAGAAGAAGAAGAAGTAGAAGTAGTAGTAGTAGTAGTAGTAGTAGTAGTAGTAGTAGTAGTAGTAGTAGTAGTAGTTTAGGGCTTTCCTTTATAAATTAAAATAATCTTGTAACGTGTCTTTACTCTCTGAAAGAATCTGATGTGTTTATGGAGGTGTATTCATACTGTAGTGTGTAATTTATTCTTTGCAACAGAGGGAAACACACAGAAATGACAGTGTTCTTCACTGTGCTTCACTTTCAACTCCACCTGCTGAAAATCAGACAAAGAGCAAATGGTGATATGAAGACCAAACTAGTGAATAAATACTAGGGATGTTCCACCCTACTTCTATCCAGAGAGAGTCCTAGTAATCATGTTTACACTTGTGTACTGTGTAAACTGTTCCAAAGCCTTTATTTAGTTATGTCTGACAATTTCTTTCACCACAATGACTGAGATGAACAAGTTAAACATCACTGACTTCTGGAGGGCATTTAAGTGTGGCCAGAAATAAAGTTCAATTAAAACAAACCAAAATGAAGGCAGATTGAAACAATGGGTGAAACATCTTAAGATAATGTGATTCATTTAATGTAACTAAATTCCTTTTCTGTAACAAGTGTATTGCATATTCCACATTGTCAACATCTTTGTATTTGACCTATTAAAGATTAAAATTTAAAAAAAAAAACTTTATTGTCCATCACAGAGACAGAAAGCAAACTATAAACTTCACAGACGTAAAAAAGATCCCCCAAACAACTCAAGAAACACATTTATTTTGCTTTGTTCTAAAGGGGGCAATAAGGGAAATTCATCATTTTTACATCGAAGGAATAAAAAAAAATGGCTATGTGAACAACTAAAGGTGTCATTTCCTCCTGGCTATAGCATGATGTCGCACACCCTCTGTGTGTGGATCTCCTGCTCCGTTTACAGGCCGGTCCGGTGGTGTGTTCACCAAAGTGAATGGCCGCCTCCTCCCTCGGAGCCCCTGGCCCTCCCTGCCTACCAAAGACTACGGCCAGTCCGTGTATTTTCTATGCAAACTGACCCAGAGGAAGGAAACGTTCACCTGGAGACGACCACGATCTGTCATTACCTCTTAAGAAGGCTCTCTTGCTTGTGGCATCATGAGTTACTGAGTAGTCGACACGTTTCACAAAATGACGATGTGGTTGTCATATTGTAATGCACTTTGCAAATCTTTGCAGAAGAAAGAGGCGGCTCCTGATACACACTTTGTTCTGTTCTACAGACAGTGCAAAACAGTGAATCTAGCAGTGGCAAAAAAAACTAATTTTTACCCTATTAATGCAAAAACAATTACATTCTATTGGGTTAAATGTGGGTTGCATCTTTGTTGCATTTATGCTTTGATCTGTCACTATGTAACAGACAATAACGTTTCCTGACACTCATTATCATTATGAATCATTAGTTATGAATCATTAGTTATTGACATCTTCAATGTCAGACAGATAAAACACAGGCCATCCACAACCTTTGTCATGGTCGTATCTGCAACATTTGAAAATGCCGATGTCATTGGTCTGATTGGTGATCAGCCATAATGGCCGATTAGATTGATGAAAAGCCTAAAACAAACTACTCTTCATGTCACCTTTCGCATTCGGCTATTCCCCAACCAGCAACGATTTTGTGCTCTATGTTCTGAACAAGACGCGAGGCCATGATTTGCTGTGGTGTCATAAGGGTTTTTGGTCTTGAGTCGGGCGGGTGTCAGCCCAATACCTGGTATTGGTACGCGCCCTCCCCTAGTCCGTTGTTACAGCGCACCTGTTTTAATGTTGCCCATATGCTGCTATAACATGAGAATTTCCCCGTTTGAGATTAAAAGAGTGAATCTTTCCATCCATCTATGCAAAGCTAGTGAGGATGCTTCTTTATTTTTATTCTGCTCTAGAGCCGTATTTACTCATTCCAGAAGAAAGTAAGTATGCACGTTAAAAAGCCTACATCAAGCTGAGTCTTGCCCAGCCCCGGAACCCAGAGAGTGAATGGAAGAATGTCCTGCCTGTTATTATTGTGGCCTTCCGGAAGTGGGCCTCACCGCCCTCCCACTGGGGGGGGGGGGGGGGGGGGACAGGTACACTCGTTTTTACTTCACAAAAGCTGCCTTAAACTCAAGCAAGACCGAGACGAAGCAAGTTGATGGAGTTCTCCCAACCGCGTTGGCGGGATCAAGCAGACTTGATAAAAAAAGAAATGAATAAATATTTAAATGAGCTGCTGGTTAACGCCAGCTGAGCTTCAGACTAGTGCAACTTAAAGAATAAGCCACGACCCAAGTACAATCAAAAATACCGGAGAACCTAAAATGATAGCAAGATTCACACACTACAATCGAAATCGGTATATTTCTATTGTTATTATTATTACCGTAAAGCCGTCCAACAAAACCCAAGAAAACTTCGAGAAGGTTACGCTAACGTTAGCCGCACTTCTGAAACCAGGCTTGGTTTTCAAAACTCTCCTGAGACCATTTAACAACGACACAGTGGCGCGCAACAGAGGAGCCCCGGCGTCCACTCGGTTGATGGAATATGCTGAACTCCGCACTCTGGTTCTGGCAGGCCCGCATGAATAACACAACAGGCTGCCTGTGGCTCCGGTGCGCCGAGCACAAAAGACGGGGCGAAAACCGTCTACTCTAAAATCACGTCGAACGGTAGAACAGCCAACTGGGACCGGTGGACGAACAAATTCCACATTTGCTACATTTTGATTTATTCTTTTCCAGAGTGCGCTAGAAAACAAACAAGCGCCACCACGGCCCGGCTCTCCAAAATGAATATGCAAACCACTTTCAAAACCTTCTCGCCAGTGTGTATCAACACAAAGCCAAGCGTTAGCTAGCTAGCTAAGGCTAGCTCGCTAGCCTACTGATTCCAATCAAAGTATTTTACCGCGTTATCTAAATATCCCACACATGAAGCAGAGTCACGTCGGCGATGACTAATAAAATATGCTAAATTGTATTTGTCGACAGAGGCATGAATATGTAGCGGCGTACATCCGTCTAATCACACAAAGGGGGGAGGCATGTTTCCATGAAATTTGCCGTCGCACTGCAATAGCTCGTTTCCTCCTCTGTCAAATTACTGTCGGCTAGCTGTGTATGAACTAAAACAACACTCAAATTGTTGCGCTCCTAAACGTGCCCGCGTCTCACGCGAGGTCTGTTTATCATAAATTGCGAGTAACGCAGTTTGAATATGAGTATGAATATGTAAAATGCTGTAATCATTACCTGGTCCTGAACTCTCATCTTGACTCGCTGCTCCTCCGTCCGCCATTTTGAATATTTAACCCGAAATCCCAGCCCTGAGCCTACCGCTGACCGGCCGCACGCGCATGCACGCGTCGCAGGCACGAGAACAGACACGCGCATATTCACTCCAGCGCTATAGGCATACGGAGTATTGCTTATTTACATAGTTAAATAATCAAAATAAATAATCAACTGCGTCTTAATGTTATGAAAGTTTAATTCTGAAAGACACCAGCGTACAATAATGTAGGGCACAGGCATCCAATCATGACTATATAACAATATTCTGTTCTATAGAATGTTAGGTGTATGAATTTCCAGTGGAATACTAATACATGACAGCATAATCAAACAATGACTGCACACTGTATGGAGATGCTAAAAATCTTAACTGTTACATTGGCAAATAGTCAAAAATGGATTGAAATTGTAAGTCCTTTAACACTTTCTACACTTTCTAATAATTGTAAACCTGATAAGAATTCCTTTTGTCAGTAATAACAGTCAGCAGCAGTATTACAAATAATCATGAGCTGTAGTTCATGTAATAGTAATAAAGTCAGCATTATCATCAGTCTAATACTGTACTGTTTTCTAATGTAAATTTGAAAGTGGATATCTATATATAGTACAAGAGAAAGGTCTCATGTTTGTTTGATAGGAAGTTATGCAAAATAAAGTTCTGCCTTCTCTGTCTCCGCCCCGTATTTTCAGAACAATTTTTCCGATTTTATAAATTATACAGTTAAAACAGTAAACGAGTTTCCACATCATTTACATTTTCCGCTGTCTGTATTTTTTTTAAATGTTACATTTATAACTAACAGAGTACGGTAGTTAATGAAAGTAAACCATGTATTGGTTCTTCACTGTCATGTGACCTCAAGCTATTGACTAATGATCTGTCAACCTTTCCATTTCTTGGGAGTTCACGTTAGAGGTCGGACGAGCTCTTGGACCTGAAATTTCAGAATCTGATTATTTTAAAGGTTGGATATTCAATTTCAGCAATGTTGACACAGATGCAGCTGACGTGGAGAACATCGGGCCTGTTTTTGATTCTCACAGGTTGGTTTTTGTTTAATATTGAGCTTTTTCCTACAAAACTGCCACACCTTTCTGCGGTAGTGATCCGAGTTAATCATTGACCCAGTGCCTGGCTAAGCAGGGCAACACCTTACTCTGTTAAAGCCATTTATTCACTTTAAAACTGTTTTTCATCACATTATATTTGGAGGATTGGTGTCAACACTTGATTGACTGACATGTTTTTCATGATGTTTTGCTTTTTCAGTACTTCCCTGCTGCAGATGTTTGCAGGTTTCTATTCCGCAGCAGGTTTATAGGGTAGCAAATGGAGAAGATATTTCCATGATCTGCTCCTTCATTCCAGCCAGACCAGTCTCCGACACATTTATCCTCAAATGGGAGGCCTACCCCGACAATCCTGATGATAGTGTGGTGAGGCCAAATAAATGCAACTAGGTTCATCGTCGTAAAACATTCAATGAAGGTCTTACACAGGGAAATGAGTCAAGTGTACGAAAAGCATTTTTCCCTCAGCCAGAGGCTTCAGGTTACGAAACCCTGCAGCCACTTAATATTAAACGTATATGACCTAATTAGATTGTATCTCAAATGGAACAACAGTTTGCTTTCTGTGAGGTGGTTTCCTGTGCAATAAAAAGTTTCAGTTTAGAGTACAATAAATTCCTTGTGCACAGTAATTGTGACCTTTGTCCAATCAATGAGTCAGAAGATCAAATGGTATTAAGTACGCCATACAGCAGCACCTTGTCCTTGCTATTATATTGTCATTATTGTTATTAGTTATTTACAATATACCAATTTTTAATCACAAAATACTTGAAAACTAACCCCTTTCATCTCTCCTCATTAATTTTGTATTTTGTCTTTTAGTCAGACAAAGGTAACAAATATGGCTGTAAAATTATAAATAAATTGTACTACACCTAAATATTCTTTCCAGACACAAGAACTTTGCATATGCAGAGCTCCTGTCAGGTGATCTCACTGAATGAACATAACATATGCTTGTATGTATTTTTGTAGAAAACTGTGGGAACATATTTCTTAAAGAACCGAGTGGACATCGCTCCTACTTATGAAGGCAGAGCCTTCCTGGAAGTTGACATGGACAAAAAAGAAAGCACACTTCGTTTAACAAAGGTCACCATGGAGGACAGCCGGCGCTTCCAGTGTAGTGTCACCATTCCCAATGATGATGAAGGAGTCACTGCAGCTTCTACCTCCCTTTTGGTCTTGGGTAAGAATGAATGACTGTGGAATAATTGCTGTATGTAAAGCTTCATATATGTTGTTGCAGTCCTTTGGTCTTAATAGCAAAGTTATATAAAAAAAACAATTATTTGGTTGTAGTGCCACCCTCCCCACCAGTCTGCACCATTCAGGGACAGACTGAGTACTGGCAAAATATCACCATCACCTGCAAGTCTGAGGAAGGATCTCCAGAACCTGTCACTGAATGGAAGACCTTCAGTGTTGAAAATGCTCCCAGGCCATTCCCACCAAAGACAACTCAAAGTATACACACATCAGTTTGTTAGATGGATTATTACAAAAAAGGCATCTCAACATCATTTCCTTATTGTCTTTACTTTGCAGAGGATGGAGTGTTATCTCTCTTCAACATTTCAAGAGAAACATCGGGGTTCTTTGTTTGTACATCAACAAATGAAATAGGCTCCAACAATTGCAACCTCACTTTAGCTGTGGTCCCTGGTAAGTGTGTGATGTACCTGGTACATGACTGACCTACATGACTCACCTTTTGATAAACCCACAAATACTTTCACTCAATCCTTCAATTTGTCTTTAGACCAGGAACTTGGCAGTATTTTTCATATGGAGTGCCAGTTTTAACTTTACTGGATGGAATCCAGGTTATTACTAGAAGGTAAAGAGATAATAACAACAGACTCAAAAGGTAGTTCTGGTGTAACAAAAGATGTGCATGCAGGCATCTCCAGGAACGTTTCTTTTCAACTTTATACAACAAATTAACCACGTACAGTAGGTTACAATAACAAAAAATAATATCATAATTGCACGAGACAGTTTGAGATTTGGTGTTATTGTTGCAGGTCAGCTACTGACACAGATTTATAACTTAGTCTTTACTCAACCACAGTCTGAGTTCTTCACCTCCATTACATGAATTTGCCTGTGTATCTAAGCCTTTCATCAGATGTATCCATTTCATTTGTTTGATTGTAAAAAAGAAATCCAAATAGGCAGTTCAGTGTACTCTGACACATACAATATTGGAGCGATGTAGATGTCGGACACGGATCTGAATTTACGAAATGCGAGCGACTCTTGGTCAACATTTATCAGGAACATGGTGACAGTCACTGGCGTGCCAATGAGGTTTTAGACCTCATAATGCAGGTTAAACACATACACATTGTGTGTCGCTGCTGCACAATAACTTCTAAGATTCAAAACACATCTTTCAACTCCAAGTTTGGCAGCAACTTCTTTGAATTTTCACTTCCATAAACACCAAACTGCAACAGACATCATGGGCTTCCACTGTGCATCAGTCTGTTATAGGTCATGTTCTTTTTAATAATGTTGGAAGGTTTGTGTATGTGAAAGTCTTTTGAGAGTTGTGAGCAGGTCTTGTCTTTTCTTCTTTCTCTCCAGCAAGCATGAATATTGCATCAACTGTCGGAATAATTGGAGGAGTACTTGCAGGTATTGTGGTCCTTGCCATTATTATATGCTGTTGCTGCAGAAGAAGAGGCAAAAACCAAAAGGATGCTGAAGGGTAAGTGTATTTTCCTTAAACTGTTATTCGTTAGAAACAATATTATTCCTCTAATTGTAGCGGCTCAATCGGACTAAATTTGATGTTTAAAAAACACAACTTAAAACTCTCAATGTTTCATTGTTTCACTTGTGTTTGGCCTCTTTGTCTGCTAGCTCTCCAGAAACTGTATATTATGACGGAGATGCTCCTGAAGCTGGAGAGGTCTTTTCGGACAAGAAACCGAACAAAGAGTTAAAGCAATTAAACCAGAATGAAGCAAAAACAGGACCCAGTTCTGAGGATAATGAAGACAGAGACAGTGAAGCTGGCTCTCAGCGTTATCAGCAAGATCGCAGTCGTGGTAGTCGGGATCACCTCGATGATCGACAGGAACGTTATGGTGGGAGTAGGGATCGTCTGGATGACCAACGTGATCGTTATGGAGGCAGTCGAGATCGTCTTGATGACCAACGTGATCGTTATGGAGGCAGTCGAGATCGTCTTGATGACCGACGCGATCGTTATGGAGGCAGTAGGGATCGCCTCGACGACCCACGTGAACGTTATGGTGGCAGCAGGGATCGTCTCGACGACCCACGTGAACGTTATGGAGGCAGTAGGGATCGTCTCGACGACCCACGTGAAGGTTATGGTGGCAGCAGGGATCGTCTCGATGAACGACGTGATCGCTCTGGTGGAAGCCGCGATCGCCTTGATGACAGTGATCAATATCGCCGTGGTTATGGTCACAATGACGACAATGGAGGTCATTATAGAAACTAAGAAAAACAAACAAATGTTACTAAATTGGAAGGGTTTACAATTATGCAGGAAATCTCATTAAAAATAGGGGCACTTTCGAAATGTGTAACATCTTTTCATAAGAACGGGCAGCATGAGAGCACTGAAGTAAAGCCAAAGGTTTTCATTACCCTCTGGAAGTTGTGTGTTGTTTATATTTGTCACCACTTCTAGTACAAAAACAAAAGTGAAACTCTTTCTTTTGAAATATTGCTTTTGATTTCTGTTATTTTCATTAGAACTAAGATTGAAAATTTTCTTTATTCAGAACAGTTTTGGATTACTTATGCTATGAATAGAAACTAGATAAAATGTAATGATTGAAGGCTGGGCGACAGACAGACAGACAGACAGACTGACTGACTGACTGACTGACTGACTGACTGGCTGACTGACTGACTGACTGACTGACTCTTTTTATATGTGTGTAAATCCAACTCTGTGTAAAGGTGTCTACATTGTCATTGTATTTGGTTATTTCAGTTTTAGTTTTTTATTTGGCTTTTTGATTAATCACAAATGTAATCAGTGTGCTTCATAAATGCAAGCATAATAAAGCAAATCTCTGACCTAAGGCAGTTTTCCTGAGACTAATTACATATAGATTATGGTTGCATTTTAGCAGCAGAAACAACAACAAAAACAACAACAAGAGTTTACATATATATAGTACCATTCACATAATCCAACTATACTTTCCAAACAAAAGACACAAAAGAAAAAGAAATGGTTGGTGGAATGGTTGAGGCAGACTGAGGAGAACAGATTTTGACTTAAACATCTCTTAAATATGATAGTAGATAAGTAGAGGCAGTGTGGATGTCTGCAGGTAGACATTTTAGAGGGATGGGGCTACTGGATGGTCAATCTCCAGACTTTCAGAGGCTGGTCCAAGTGACAGCAGGCCATTGTCAGAGTTTCCCAGGATGAGGTGTATTGGGTGAAAAATGCTGGAGAAATACCATGGAATGCGAGCGGCTTCGGAGGATTTGGGCAATACGAATTTAAAGGTACTTTGAATGGAAGTCAGTGGACGTGGATGAGGGTTTGAGTGATGTGCAGTGTTCAGTGAATCATTGTCCATGAAATCCTTCATATTTTTCACATTTTGCATATTTTTGGGGGAAATGGAGCCCTTTTCAAGGCTCCAGGGAGTAGAGATTCTGCTGCAAAATTAAGTAAGGCTTTGACGATTTGTTCTCTGTTTGAAGTCAAAATTGCATCCTTTAAAAGAGGCATGTTAATTAATCTGTATGTTTTCTCACTCTTAAAGCCCTGCCTGTAATGTTGATTACAGTGATCCCATGAACATCTGGATGCATTCGAACATTACAAAACAATGCAATTATGAAAATCGAGCTCATAAATATTTCAGATGTTCATTTTTTTGCTGTGTTTGTTTATTATAAACTTTATTTTAACCTAAGCACAAGCCAGAAGTATGGATTGATTTGCCACTTCTACCGTGTGAAGTTGCTACCGTAATTTAGTTGCAATAAAATTCCTCGCGGCGGTCCTCGAGCCACTCGTCGGCGTCTCTACCTTAACACCGTGAAGAGCTCTAAAGTCTGCACAGTATCCTCTGCTGCTACACTTTTTGCCATTCACTAAACTTCGCCTTTTAGTGATGATCTCGAAATAGCTACTCAACACTGGCAGTTTATGATGAACGGCAGACTCGACTTGGGAAGTGTCCGAGCCCAGTCCCTGGGGAGACCCCCCCATCCGTGTGTAGTGGTACAGTCCCGTTAGCCGCTCTGAGTCCCGTTAGCAATAGCAACAGTTAACATAGCGGACCAGCGCAATCAGCAACATGCGGATAAACTGCACTTCAACATAAAACTGACTGGATAATGAACTTTTACCGACTGGCTCTTTTACTGGGAGCATCAGGTACGTCGTCTTCCTCAACGTTGATTTTTGTTCTTTTCTTCAAATGGGTCGTCATTCATTACTATCACAGCGCAACAGGTTCAAACTGTGGAAACTTGCTTAGTGGCACTTGTTTCAGACTTTCTCCGTGTCCCACTCAAAAAAGGGCTTTATTTTGGTTTTAGTTTACATAACATTGTTATACATCTTTCCCCCCAGGGAGTCCATTTTTTACTATTTACTATTTTTTGTAATATATTTTCTTTATGGGGTTAGTTCACCCCACATCTTTGCTAAATGTAGTTCTTGGGTAGACTAAAATTATGCAGTAATTTATAAAATATTTTAAAATTTGTAGCCAGACATTTAACATCTTTGATCTGCGGATAAAAAACAAACAAAAGTTTAGCCAATAAAATTATGTTATAACTCCATATATTCTCATTATTCTCATTGCCTATAAGATGACGTGACTTTATGAGACAGAAACAAAGTATTTACATATCACAGCCTTTCTGAGTTGATGTTGCAACCCTTTATCAGGAAAGGAGCCTGTATTCAGCCTTTTGTTGGGAGTCATGAGTCAAAATGAAAGAATGCGCAATGGAGTGGAAGCAGGAAATGTCTCAGCTTTGGGGAGGAAAGGTCTGGCTGTGTGCAGGAAACCTGCAGCCTCCAGCAGCAGAGCTTTGTCCTGGAACACATCCGTGATCACGCACTGACAGAATCCACTTGAGACGAGGCCTGCAGCGTGCATGCAGGTGGAAGCCGCTCATTAGCCTACAGTGTGTGAGACAGTGTAATCACCCTTTAACAATAGGTAAATTCGCTTTGAAGGTGTAATAACACACCCAGCAGTCGGTGCGCTCACCTCAGACTGATGGCATTCATGGAGTAACGGTTTCCTTCAAAACTCTGGCACTGAATTGGTCTGTTCACACCCAGACGGAGGAGGACAGATGCTCCCATTGGCTGGAAGTCTGTGTCACCCCCCCCCCCCCCCCTCCTCAAGCGGGGGCAGCGGAGGAGTGATTCTCAGCAAGGTCTTAACAATGGACCGCTCCATTAAAAAAAGAAACAAAGACCAGAGCAAACATCTCTCGTGGGAGGAATTTAGGAACTTGTTTTAGCTGCTTTTGTCCTTGTTCCACTAATCTTAGCCACTATGATTGTTTTTAAATGTGTAGATAAAGTGTAACTTTTATCAGGAGAATAACCTCATTAGGCTTATTTTAGGGGGCAGCCAGGAAGGATTGAGCAACATGGGAGGATTTGCCAATTTGTTTTTGATAAGTGTAAAGAAAAATTTTACATTAAAAAAGGCCCTTTGTATCCCCCCTAAAATGCATCTACACAGACTAAATTAGGCAAATGCGTGTTCATAAACACAGATAAAAGTGCTGCCTGTTTTGTGCTCCAGTTTAAAAATAGGACTAGATTGTCTGGAGAATCGGGCATCTGATGAATTCAACTATCTTTGCTAGTTGAATTCTCATTAAGGTTGTGTTGAAAACAGCGAAAAGCCAAGAACTCACTACATTTTTTACATTAATGTTGTTTAAAGAGCATCTCTGTTCCACAAACACACCACATTCTTGTGCCTGGTACAGTAATTTAACTCCCTGATGAGTCTGCATTTTTTTGTATCTTTTACCCTCCATTTTAGATAAGTGCTGTGAGCGGTCTTTAGGAGAGGCAGACTGTTGGACTTGCTTTTGTTCTGATTTCCTCTTTTCTGGGAAATGTTTACAGTGAGTTCCTGCCCCACCTAGTCTTCATATGACTACCAGTGAGTCCTCATTCCCCCCTCTGTGATGATAACCCCCTGCTTATCCACCGGCAGCACCGGCACCAACCCCCAAAACGCACTGGAATTTAACCTTACCGACCCCTTTCCTGAGCAACACCCCCCCCCCCCCCAACACAGATCAACTTTGTTTCTGTTTCAGCTCTTATTGCTTTTTATTGTGCAAAATGTCTCCCAAATGTTCTGCATTCCTTTTATCTGCACAGGTGAAGAGCAGTTGAAATGCTGTATACACATGATTTTCCTATCTTTAAATGGTTTTGGTTGACATTAAACTGGACTAACAATGAGCCAGTCAGGCAGCATTTTGACACAAAATAACGTTTGCAAAAAAAAACAAGTAACATGAAATATCATAAAATATCAGGAGGATTCCGGCATAGTGGATTAAATCCAGGGATTCACATCTGTTTCCAACTTCATATCGTTGAGGGTTCTGTTTGTTTATACATGTTGATACAAGAATTCACTTCTTTTATAACACTTTGTTTATAACTTTACATGATTGATGATTGGTTCATGTCTATCTATCTATCTACCTACCTACCTACCTACCTACCTATCTATCTATCTATCTATCTATCTATCTATCTATCTATCTATCTATCTATCTATCTATCTATCTATCTATCTATCTATCTACCTACCTACCTACCTACCTACCTACCTACCTACCTACCTACCTACCTACCTACCTACCTACCTATCTATCTATCTATCTATCTATCTATCTATCTATCTATCTATCTATCTATCTATCTATCTATCTATCTATCTATCTAAATTTGATGTCAAAGCTGTCTCTTGTTGAAGTGAAGTTCTAAAATCCCCATCTCCTGTTTTCTCTCTGTCAGTGTGCATGTGCAATGGCGTGCATGTCACCGTGCGGGAGAAGCAGCGGTACGCCATGCTTTTCCAGTCCGTGGTCCTTCCATGCCAGTACCAGACGGCGTCCTCTCAAGCGGCGGTGGTACAGTGGTGGTACAAGTCCTACTGTCGAGACCGCACCAAAGAGTCCTTCACCCTGCCTGAGACTCTGGCCATCCAGACCTCAGAACTGGGCGCCACGTCCCACCTGGAGTGCTCTGACACCAGCCGCACAGTACGGGTCGTGGCCTCCGCACAGGGGGCCTCCTTGACATTGGCCGAGCACTACAAAGGCAGAGACATCACCATCATAAACAGTAAAGTCCTCTTTATTAATATCAACATTTTAAATTAAAACAACAGCTGATGTGGCTGGTTGACCACTGCCCTCAGGACTGTAGTTTGTGTGTTCTGCTCCCAAAATAAACCCCCTTTGTCTTTGTCTCATACTGGAGAACACAATTGCATCCTTTGGCTTTCACCTCTATTCATGTAGGCCCTGTTAAATTTCAGCCCTTATCAGAAGAAAACAGCTGCATCTTACACAAAAGTGTCTGTGGAGGTATCATATCTAACAATGTCCATCTGTGTGTGACTGGATAAATAGATCTGTGAGCAATTCTGGCTAAAACAGTGTAAAACCACTGTTAGCCAGCTGATAAAACCTGTGTCAGTATCTCCTGCTGACATTTTGGCCTTGTGAATCTGAGCTTTTTTGTGTAAAAATCAGATTTAGGCATGAACATTAAGAATTTGAAACACAAGTATTTGCTATTTGTCAACATCACATGTCTGGTTTGAGTTCTAATCTTGTTTTTAAAATGTTCACTTTGGCATTTCCTTAATAGGAGACTTTGCGCTGCTTTAAGATGTTTGTTATGTTCTGTCACATTTATTAAAGATAAAGTAAGAATGGTTTTCATAACCGAGCCTGGGAAACACGCAAAACGCATGTCACTGTGTCTCTTGTGGCTGATAGAGGCTGACCTGCGGATCGGGGAGCTGCAGTGGGGCGACAGCGGCGTGTACTTCTGTAAGGTCGTCATTGCCGACGATCTCGAGGGAAAGAATGAGGCCCAACTGGAGTTACTGGTGCTCGGTAAGTGTTCCTTTCATTACCGCCATTATGTAGCGTCTCGACAGCTTGATGGTAATGAGCTTGCTTGTTTGTTTGGCACAGCTACAGTTCATTCTATATGGTAATATTTTAGGCTTTACAAAGCTTTGTTGCTTTACATTCCACAGGGTCTTTACAACAGTGTCTGTGGTGATGATGAAATAATGTGAAGGGTCAGCACTCACTTCACTTCACCTCTTGAGTCACTAAATCTCATTGTGAGGTTTTAATACCATGCGTACATCTGGACAGCTGCTCGTTTGTGTTGGGCAGCTTGTATTTGTGGCTGCTTAATCATTAACAAGTTTCCTCAGTGATACAGTGAAAACTCGCAGTGCCAAAGGTCATATTCATCAGCACCGGCGAATGAAAGAAGCACATGCAGAGTGGAGCGGATAAAAAAGACAGATCTTGAGTCGGGGACCATGGCAACATGCTTTTTTAGAGGACACTGAAGCATGTTAAGAGTTGCTGCTGGGAAAGACATGGAGAGGGATAAAGGAAGAGGGCTTAAGCTCTCATAACAAAGCTATCCAAAATGCTTTTTTCCCTTTAGTTTGACTGACCTGATGTGCTTGTAGTATTAAAGGCTGCTCATTCACACAGCCCTCCTCCACTGAGCACTAATCTGCTTATAATCAGCTCGCAGAAAGAGGGGGTGGATTAAACGCATGAGAATAACAGGACTACATTTAAATATTTTACAGCTTTACATTGTTTCTATCCAGGATTATATATAAAGGTATATCAGTAAATACAGATTTGCTTAAGTCTGCACACTGAGATGGACATGTACAATATGTATCATTTTAGAACCGCAATCTTTTCCATATTTTCCCAAGTTTCACAACATTTTATGACGTTCATTAAGATCTATGAAGAAATTGTAACAGAAACAATCTTAAGAGAACTAATCAGCAGAACAGCACATCTCCCTAATCTCTGATCTAATTTTTCTTCTTGGTTCACTCCCTTTTGTCTTGCACAATTTTCTCAAGCACTCCTCCCTGTTCGTTCCTCCAGCTTTCACTGCCTCGCTCCCTCTGAGGCCTGCAAAGCTCCTCAGGGCTCTCAGATTACTCAGTGTTTACTGAGCTTCACGGCATGTAGATCGTTTTCCAAGCCAGGAATCATTGCATTTTTTTTTATCAGCTAGAAATTGTATCCTGTTATTTTTCTCTTGCCTCCTGGTTAACGGTTAAATCCATCAGTCACAGTCAGTTGCTATTTAATCACTGCACTCACACAGAGCGGACAGTGGCTGCACGCTGCTGTCAGCCTTTGACCCCCCACAAACCCTCAGGAAAACACCTGCAGGTATTAACCACAGCACAGTTGTTACAGTCCTTTAATTTTTTATCACACTGCGCTGTGAATTTTCTCGTTTCTCTGTTTTTGACCCATTTATCTCTCATGAAGCACAAAAGAGGAGCTGTTTGCCAGTCATACAACTCTGACCTTTTTAATGAGCTCCCATGGCAAACTAACCCAGAATGGTTGTGCTCCACTTTCCCCAAACCTTCTCTTTGTCTTCACATGCTGCCTCTCCTGGCACTGCTCAGCATCTTTGTGCTTATGCATGTAGCATGCGTGTACTTTGGCATGTGCTATTCCTAATCTGTCCTGCAGACAAACAAGGGTGAGGTGCACTTTATTAGTGAACTGTAGCTAAAATTAAACTCAGAGCAGGATCACTCAGCTCCAATTTCCATGTTTATGTGCCTTTTGGAACAGCTATCAAGACACTCTAATGTAGCCGAATGTTCCACATACAACCACACAGTCCTGAGATGGACACAGTACAGCTTTTGGCACCACACAGCACCTTATTTAGCTACAAAATGATCAGATTTAGAATATTTGCATGATTACAGTGACCGTGTTTGATTAAGACAGTGTTCATTTTAAATGATTTAGACATAGGGACCATATTCACAGTTACTATAGCAGAAGTCATTGAAGAAGAAGCAATCTTCCCTGCCCACCCCACACAGCCCTGCTGCTATCATAGTAAATCAAACATATTTAAAAACACAGTACCTATTAATGTCAGCATAAACTAGGGTTGTTAGGTTGTGTTCATTCCTGATTTAAAATGCGCATGACCATATTAATCACCCGCTCTCCAACCCAATGCTCTAACTTTGAACTCCCGCCTTCTGCTTCCTCTGCCGGCCTTCACCTGTGCTCTCCCTCTCTCTGCAGGCAGGACAGGTCAGCAGGACGATCTCCTACCTGAGTTTGATGTGGAGATCATGCCAGGTATGGCCTCCCTCACTGTCTCACTGCTTTAAGCCTGCCTTTTGCATGCTGTTTCAGTATTACTGACCAATCCAAACTCTTTGACTAACAAATGTGCATGAGGGAAACTTACAGCCTATTGACTGACACTTAGATATCTGGCTTCTATTCCTGTCAAACAAGGAGAATAAACTGTGCAAAACAATTTCAAACCACCAAGAGTTTCAAACCACCTCCAAGCTGACGGCAATTACGTGTTGCTGTAATGACAGATCATCCAGTAGATTGGGATTCTCGGCACACCCTGAGGAAGTGTGTCATTATGGTCTGGAGGCTTAAAGATGTGACCACAGATCAGGGTGACCTCAGGACTAGTTTGTATCTGATGTTTGTTTTCTGGTGCTCTGTGATCTCTGATTTTTCACCGCAGCATTTTTCTTGTTAATATTGTTTTTTGGTAATCATCATGATCACATCCCTGACAAATGAGATCAGTGAGGATATGAGGTCTGGCTTGTTATTTGTTATAAATGTCATTTTACTGATACCTCATTCTGTTGTAGCAAAAATGAATTAATTGTACCATGCAATTGTGTGTTTCTTTTTTACTTCCAGAGTGGGCGTTTGTGGCATCTGTAGTCCTGGGCAGCTTCTTGTTCCTGTTACTGTTGGGGATCTGCTGGTGCCAGTGTTGCCCTCACTCCTGCTGCTGCTACGTGCGCTGCTGCTGCTGTCCCGACACCTGCTGCTGTCCCCGACACTGTCAGTAGAGTCTGGATGTGTTCTCTCACTAATGACCCAACAGTCATGGTCATGGTCTTGTTCTCCTTTTTAGTGTATGAGGCAGGGAAGATGGCCAAACGTGGACCACCTGCTCAGGTTCCTGTCTATCCTTACTACATTCCTGGCGTTCCTGCTGTGGTCCCGCTTGCCCCTTCATCTCACGTAGAGCCGAAGATAACATCTATTCCTTCTGTGGAGACCAACCTGGCGGGAGGTGAGCGACATTAAAGCGGTTTTGTTTTGGACTAACCGTCATCTCGCCCATCGTTATTCATCTTCAATTCTGTCTCTAACCCCTGACACTTATGTCCATGTGTAAAACTTAAAAAACATGAATATGGCCACTGGGCATTCTCTCGTGCGTCCTTGCATGGTTATGTGTCTGTGTGTGCTGCATGATTGTGTGTCAACATCCACAGTGCGCAATGGCTACAGACTGAAAGCTGCTCCACAGCAAGCCTCAGCGAATATTCGGTACTACATAGAGAAGGAGCTGAGTCAGTTTCCTTCTGTCAAGATGGCTTCACTCAAACGTAAGCCTGCACAGATCGGGCCAGTTCCATTTGTCTGTGTGGCTGTGCATTATTGTCCATGATTTGTCTCTGTGATGCATGTTTTACCTAACTGAACTAGCATTAGCTTCCATCCAATCTGTTATATGTGCTTAACATCTACTAAATTGTCTCTAAATCGTTTTAGAGAGTAGTTTACGAAGATGATAGAGGTCTGGAGTCAGCTCTCCTCAGTGCTGACTAAGTGCTATATTCTCCTCGGAGCAGACAGTAGCTAATTTACCGTCTGTTTAACGCTGTCAGAAGATTTAATCCGCGCATCGCGTCACGGTGCATTAACTTTTGTGTCTGCGTCAGCAGCCAGTAGTATGTCGGAACTGAGCTCCCTTCACGATGGAGGGAACACAGACTTCAGACACACCTATCAGACAGTCCAGATGAAGGCACTCCCACCCATCGCAGACCTGGACGACCTGTCACTGAGAGCAGCTCCGCCCAGACAGAGTCACAGGCTCAGACGAGACAGGGGCAACCACTCAGACGATGAGCTGGACAGAAGGTATAATGACAGTCATTGAATACATGTAGTGCTTGCTTATGTGTTATTAAGAGGGATAATATGTCAAACAGCAAATTTAGTTCTGGAGTGTAACTGAATCCAAGAGGACCTTTAGTGTTTTTTCTTTGGAAACGTGTCAATGACTGTGATCCCAACATGGTGCTGCATGCATGAGGGGCCCCTCACCTCCGTTCTTTTCAACAGTAGAGATTTAGGGGACAACTACGTTCACAGAAAAGGTCTATCTTTGATCGGAGTTGCTGAAACACATCAGCAATTGGATAAAATTCTTGGTTTTATATGAATTTCACGATTTCTCTGTTTTGTCTCAATGTAGGTGGAACTCCCGTTCTGAGCACCTAGACAGGAAAACACTGAGCAGAAGAGGGCGCACAGGCTCTCTGGATGAACTGGAAGATTTTGCCTGCTCCTTTAGTTCCCGAGGACGGCGGGCTCTGTCCCGGGGCTATGAGCGGGATTACAGCCCTCCTAGGCGCTCCTTCAGAGATGAGGTTGATGAGTGGAGCCGCCGCAGCCCCTCACCTTTACCACAGAAGAGAAGGGACACGTGGGACAGCGACCGTCACTGGCAGCCATCCCACAGTCGAGAATATGACGGCACCTTCCTCAACAGTGCACTGGAGCACAAGGCCAGGGCCCGAGGGGGTGAGCGAGGTGCCCCCAGACTGGACGAGGATAGTGACACTCCCTCAAAAGGCAGCTCCAGAGGAAAGGGCAGTTACTACAGCCGGTCACCTAGCAACCGTCCAGAAGAGGAGGACCCCTTACCTCCGTACTCTGAGTGGGAAGCAGAGCGGCACTACAGAGCTGAAGCCAATACAGAGCGATACCGCACTGTAGACGCTCCCAGGTCAGGGCGTTACAGGACCACAGAGTCCCACATGAGGCCTTTCTCGTACACTCGACCTCCTCAGGGGGCATCACACACACTGCAAGGGGGCAGAGAAGAGAGGGACAGAAATCGAAACCTGGTGAGTTACTTGTAGCAGGCGCACAGACTTTGCTGTTTTACATTGAAGGCCTATAAATACTGAAGCAACAAGCTGGCTATATTCGTACCGTCTGAAAAGACCAAACTGATGTTGAATAAACTATAAAAATATGATTTTTTTTCCTATTAACCATTCATTCATTCATAGATGAATTCACACTTGTATTTTCTTGCAACATGGCAAATGTAGAGCTTTTTCTTTTCATGTAATTTTCTATACAGCATTATTACAATACAGCAATTTTAGCTCACTTTGACACTGAACTCATTTATAACTTTAATTTGAACCTGCACATGCTTGTCGATGCGTTAAAGTGGGCTTATTAAATATGATTGTCACATAAAAATCAGTCATTTCTCCTCACGTGGCTTCTCGCTGCATGTTCACTGCACGGCTCTCTGCATGCCGAGTCTCTAACGTGTGGCTGTTGCTGTATCTCTTGAACAGAGCACAGCGCTGAGCAGAGACTCTCTGATAGTGTGACAAGGTTTGCCTGCCTGCATCTGCACAGCACTGCCAGTCACCTCACTAACCGTCCTGCTGCTGGGGCGGCTGCAACGTTGTCCCATCACCCTCGTGAAGGTCAGCTCATCTCACTGAAATTGCTGTTGTGGAGAAAGGCTAAGGACTAATGTACACAAACGTGTGGTTTTTTAATGTATGTATAATGTATTTTTAGTCTTGTTGTGTGGGATGGATGAATTAAATGATTTTTTCTTACCAATGTCTGAATGGCACTATAGTGCAGCCAAGGTTCATTTTAAGTGTCTTTATTGTGAATTCTTTACTCTGTGTAAGTACTGTACCATGATTCCATTTATTGCACTGCTTAAATACTTTTTGAATAAAGATTTTTTGTTAATCTCTGCTGTTTTAAATGGAATAGATTGCATGTTTTAAATTCTGAGCTGTGTTAATTTGCTGTTTTATGGCATAAGAAAATGACAGGGAGAAACACAAGGTGACGTTTTTATTATTTATTGGAATGCATCAAATTGAATTCTTTTGAGTGTCATGATGTTTTTCTTTTAGATTACGTCACGGAATGTGTAATATTTAAAACAAATTTTTTTTGTAGTTATTAAACTATTTATAACACCACAGATGTGCTGCAATGGTCATGTGGAAACTCTGAGGTGTTTGGCGACATCTGGTGGGAACAAAGGCCCCAGGCCTTAAACCTCCATCCTTAAAAACTCCTAAAGACCAAAAAGAAAGTGTTTAAAAACTCCTCAACACTGCAGCTGTGTGAGAATAGTCGCTACCGTTCAGCAGATCCCAGCTGGTTTCCCACCCCCAGCATCGTGCCCTGATCCCCGAGTGTCCAGAGAGAACATTAACATGTACCGTGTGTCTCCAGACCCTGGTGAGGGAAGAGTGGACGAAGCCACTCATCCTGCGGTTCACACAGCAGCTTTTCATCCATTTTCATCAGGATTTCAAGCACCCTCCAGGGCAGCACTCCAGTCGGGCTGTTTTGTGTCAACAGCTCAGTGGGGGCAGGATCAGCCACCGGGAATCACCCTAAAGCTGAACTTTACACCGAAACTATTGCCAACAAACATATTACAGTGTGACAGGAAGTGACCTACTTTTACTTCATCCAGCTTCAGATTTACTCCTAAAGGAAAATTAAATAAAGATTATCCCGCACCCAACTTTTTATGGGAGTTGCTCGTTTCTTTTCTCAAACTATATTTGTTTTAGAAGCATATTAATATTTAAATGTTCAGTTCTAACGAGTCCCGATTTTGTTCATCGCCCTTGTTGCACCTGCTGAAGTGGGCGGGGCCAATGATGTCACCACCGAGGCGGAGGGGTGTGGGGGAGGTGATTCGCCTCCGGCACAGGGAGAGCGTGTGGGAAAGTTGTTGCTCGGCGGCGCTCCTTCGAAAATAAACATCACCAGGCTAACATGGCGATATAAGGAAGACGTGGGATGCAGAGCAGTGGTTACGTCTCGTCTTTGTCCGAAACTTCAGATCTTTCGGTGGACTTTGAGGCGCCCGCGGGATAAAAAAGAAATAAGAAAGCTTCCGCGGAAGGATAAAGAGCGACGAGGGGAAACATGATACTGGCGGCGCTTCTGTTGCTTCTACCGACAGGTGAGGCCGGAGAGGCCTTTAAACACAGTATCTTGCCGTGTGGTTCACTTTTTTGATAAAAGTTTCTAAAAAAAAAAAGTTTCTAGTTAGTGTGATTATAAGATGGAATTCGTGAAGTAAATAGTTGAGAAAACAATTGTAAGGAAGAAACGTTTGTGCAGGTTAATTATCGACAGGTGTAAACAGGGCAAGGCCGAATGGAGTCACGTGATGCCCTTGTTAGAATTGAAAGAACGTAAAGATTAAGTTCATGTGTTTCTTACAGCGTGTAGAAAAATCTGTTTATTAAGTTACCTATTGAACTAAAACAACCGAAAATAAGATCCCAACTTAAAATTATAGACCGTAAATAAAAATGTAGCAGTGCGACTAATGCATTAACCTGGACGCTTTCTACTTAATTCCACGATTAGGTTTCGTAGTCTGCCATAATGCCTTATAAACAAACGCCATTGTTGCTGCACAATGTGTTCACAGTTATTCTGCAGAACTAATTCAGAACACGGTGAATAAGTGCTCAAAAAGCTGCCGAACGAGAGGGGGAGAACAATATTTCCATCATTTCCGAGTCACTCGTGAAAAATACTGAACATGTGCAATACATGTTGGAGTTTGGCAGTTCTGCAACAGAAATACCAATCGATTTTCTGATACTTTGCTCACTGTCCCGCCCCCATCTCTCTCACACTCGCGCACACACAAACGGGCAGAAACAGTCAATATCAGATGCAAACGCGTAATCTGTGTTAAATTCTAAGAGTCACTGTGCACCCAGTCCCAAATCACTAAACCTTTCACTGAGCTACTTCACAAAGTCAGAATGCTGCCTTTAAGAGTTTAATAAGTCAGTCAACACATGCAACAACAGCATGCAGAGAGATCTCTGCCCAATGTAACAAACATGTCCCTTTTATAATGCTTAGCAACTACGCCTTTCTCTCAGTACTTTTCCATCTACTTACTTCATCGTCACAAGGTTAGCATGAAAAACTGTAGCATTTTGAAGGTTGCTGACTCGCACATCATCATCATTTTCTTTGTTCTACAACTCGAGACACCTCGTGCACCTGCACAAGCATCATCAAATGAACTTGCTTGGCCTTACTGGTTTAAATGATCTATGCTAAACAAAAAATAATTTCTTTTACAGCTCTAATAGATGTTTCTCCATCAGCACATCTTGGCTGTCAACAGCTTGCTTGATTGACAGTTATTAGCATGGTAATAACTGCTGCTGTTTAACAGACTGGCAGTAAACTGTTAACCAGTCTGATCAGATTCTCCGTCCCGCCTGCTGCTGTTTTCACCTTCACTGTTCTGTCTGATCTCGTCGTTTTTCTGGTGTGTTCCAGAGCTGCTGTCAATCCAGGTCATCGTTCCAGAGACGGAGAGGAGCACGACTCTGTTCGCCTCCGTCATCCTGCGCTGTGACTACTCCACTTCAGCCAATCCTCAGGATGTCCTGGTCTCCTGGAAGTTCAAGTCCTTTTGTAAAGACCCAGTGTTGGAGTATTACTCCACAGGTGAGGCTGCAGCTGAAGGGGCAATAAGCTCATGTGTCTGAAGTGTGTGATGGGGGCGTGTTAGAGCTGCCGGGGAGGTACGAGGCACTTTGACCTTTTTCTTTATTCTTCTTATATTTCATGATGTGTTGGCAGGCTGTTTTTTTTGTTTGGTTTTTTTAAGGCCGATATCTCTCTAATCGTGCATACATCATTTGTGCGTTCTCCACAGTGGTATTTCTTTAAAGACGTCTGGTTTAGGACATAATGCAGCTCGTGAGCTTGTTAAAAGCAGGCACAGCAACATGAATGATTGTTGTTGTTTTTTTTATAGTTATTTCATCAGTAGTTACACAATGGTGGCTTAGATGCTGCAGCTTGAAGTGTCATAACACAACTGTTTTGTGTTCTTGAAGCCTATCAAGCGGCTCTGCAGCTTGGTCAGGATCCTGCCAACGACTGCCCCGACCGCCAACGCACAATCCGCACAGTCATCCAGAAGAGGGGCATCAATGAGCCCACCCTGGGCCCTGAGTACAGAGAGCGCAAGATCACCATTCAGAACAGTACGCTCGAGCATTTCATTCAATTCATTGTCTGCTTTAAAGTCAAAAAGTTTTCTCTAAAATCATCCGCATTGATCCAGATTAATGTAACGAGTAACATTAGTTTAAGCAGTGCCTGGTGTGTGTCCGCAGAGGCTGACCTGGTCATCACTGAGGTGATGTGGTGGGATAATGGAATGTATTTCTGCACCATTGATGCTGCTGGTGACACATCGGGGGACTCTGATCGGGAGGTCAAGCTCATTGTGTACCGTAAGTCTGGAGATACGGTGCTGTCGTCAGCAACGTCACATGCGAGCGTGAGAATGTTGCTGTGTGTTGCAGACTGGCTGACGGTGCTGTTGATCATCCTGGGTGCTCTCCTGCTCATCATGCTCCTTTGCATCTGCTGCTGTCAGTGCTGCCCACAGAAGTGCTGCTGCTACGTGCGCTGCCCCTGCTGCCCGCAGACGTGTTGCTGCCCAGAGAAAGGTAGCTGACGCTTCTAGATGACCCGTACCAGGACATAACCTCTTACACTTACCTTAACAGAGTTTATTTTAAAGCGCAAATCCATGTTTTGTCTGTGATTTTAGCTGTGATGGAGCACAGGATGCTGAAGGAAGCCCGGAAGGCCATGGTTCCTTGGATGAATGGGCAGCCCATTTATGCTCCCATCAGTAGCAATGCCTCCACACAGGGCGTCCCCATACTACATTCAGGTAATTTTGATGTTTTCTTTTATGCTTTGCTGCATCGGTCCTAGTGTGTGATTGTTAGCATGTCATGACGTAAAGAACATGTAAACAAAGCATTTATATTATTTATGCTGTCCCCTAGTGGCGGAAAACATCACTGCACGTTAAATCTATTTCTTAGTTCCATGTTGAATCTTTTCTCCCCTCTAGGTTCATTCACAGACTATCCTGTCAAACAAAACTTTGCCATGGCTCCCATGCAGCTGTCACCCATTCCCCTGCAGCAGCAGCCCCCTCCTCCACACCATATGACTGGCAGCGTACAACATAACAATCATAGAAACGGCCACATGTTGGACTATCTGGAGAATCAGGTGAGGGAGCTGGATATGGGACCACTTCAGGCAGCTCCTCACAGTGCACAGCACATGTTACCATTACAGCCACAGGTCCAGCGACAGCCAGGTCCCACAGCCGTTCCATACATGCCCGGACCCCCCAGCATGCTGTCAGCCCTTGATGAGTTTGGTGTACGAGGGATGGAGAGGAGGGTGATCACTCTGCCTCCGATTGTTAAGCGTGTGCCTAGTTTCTCCTCAGGCAGGGGGCCTGCTGGTGGAGACAGAGCCAGAGGGGGGCCTCCGTTATCCAGCCAGTCCAGTGGAAGTACAAGCCGCTCTGCTGGAGGTCTCCCCAACAGTCGAGGCTACAGAGATGCCTCCCCCCCTCCCAGGCGGGGAATCCTGCGCGATTACAACAATGAGTCAGAGTGGGAGAAAAGGCGAGGGAGAACGCCACAGAGGGAGTTGTGGAACGAGAGCGGGGGGTCAGACAGAAGGAGAGGAGGTGGGTCAGGACTCCGCTCCAGAAGTCGAGATGACCTGATGGAGGAGCTGCACTCTCGGAGGCCCAAAAGAGAAAGGAGCTTCTCCCCACCGCGCCGTCGTAAGGAGCCCTGGAGTTCAGATGACGAGGAAGCTGGAAGGAAATGGAACAAAGGCAAGGATTGGGTAGAGAAGCCTCCCAGTTACTTCTCCATCGAAAACCAGCGTGGGCGCAGTAACAACCGGAAGAAGTACCACCAGTTTTCAGTAAGACTCCCATCGACGCTGACCTGCCCCCTCACATGAAGCTCTGATATTACTGTCATCTCAAGAATGCTGATTATTTTGAATAATATTGAGCCTCATTCATTGAGGGGACAGCAGGACTTTTATAGGTGAACCATCCCTTTTGGCAGCCTGTAGCTAAAGAGAGGGCTATTTTGACCTTTGATTACTGAACAAGCAGACGTTAATCAGGTTCTGGCCCAGCCGCAGCACGTTCCCTAACAAACACACCCCTGCTCTGTCTGGATCCAAGCACGGCCTCAAATCTTCACGCTGCTGGTGTGAGCGTAGGCGGCTAATGTTGGTCACTATCTGCCTGTTATCACTGTGGCAGAATGACTACACGCATGAAATCATCACATTTGCTTCCGTAACCTCAGCTCTGGTTCTTTTCCCTTGTAGGATCGGAGCTCCCGCAGCAGCAACAGCGTAGTCATCTGAAGCATTTCTGTCTGCTGACCTTTGCCCGGCTGTTTCCAGAATGGTGAAAATTAAGAAAAACCACTGGTCCTTAACCTGTTCAACTGACATACAGAGTTCTGTCAAAATACAGTAGTGAAATGTACTGTACGTTTACTATTTATGCACTGTTGGTTGGTAAAAGAAAATCTTTTTAAGCTTGAGGCTTTAATGTTCAGATAATCTGGAGTGTGTTCTACCTGATCTTTTTTTGGAGAGCGCTACGATGGGACTGTTGTTCCAGCTGTTCTCAGTCTGAGGAGGTTCTCAGTGGCTTGTTTTAGCTTCAGATGTTATGATAGTGCGAGGTTTTGTGGATTATGTTGTGAATATTTTATGTGCTTGAATATACGGCTATTCCCACGTCAGCAGATCCACCGGGGTTCTGTTGATCTCATCAGCACGTTTGGGTCACCGCTCAACAGGATCAACATCTGTAACATCTGTAACTGGACTTGATACATGCTGGATTGATACTCTAAGAATCACAATACTGCTACCTTTGCTGCCAAAAATGCTGTGACAAACATGTTCTTTCTTTTGAAGCTTTTATTATTTTTAATTACTTTTTGTCTTAATTTAGTGTTTATCCTATTGCTCAGTGTGTAGTTAAGTTCTTACTGGGCTGAAGAGTACCAGGATTATTTTTTTGTTAGCTTTTTCCACAAGTAATTATGGATGTGTGATTTATTGTATTTTTAAAAAAATACATTTTAGGAAAGATGTTTTATGTCTTTAATTTTAATGGGTGTTTTTTTTTAATGAACATAATTGAAACTCAGCCTTCCAGTGATAATATCCAAGTGTCAATTTATTGAAACACGGATGCTGGGGGTGTTCTCCTTTCTTAGATATCTTACACCAGATATAATCGAGGCATTAGATATCTAATGTGATGTAGAATCTAACATGAGACTATTAAGTTGATTAAACAACTGTAGATGAAGAAAAACAATGAAGCTCTGTGATTAAGATTTAGATTAAGATGTACTTTATTCATTCCCATAGGGAAATTGAATTGTAGTAGCAACCTATAGAAAGTATAGAAACAGAATAAATAAATACAAATAAGATTAGAACGTTATAAGCATATATAAGCATATAATATATACATAATATATATTATAAGCATATATACATAAATATAGAACAAAATAGAAATAAAATTACAACATAAACATTGCTGATGAAAGTATTTAAATAGTTAGAGGTTAAATGGTCATTTAAGTGTACAAACAAATGTGTTTTTGTAGTTTGTGCAAGGAAAAGTCAATTTACGGTACATGGAGTTAAAATTACAGCTACAACCTTAGATGGGAGGTTGTACTTGATGGTAGTTTGATGTATGCTAATATAAATACTCTTCTATATATGCTGTACATTCACAAAATCACTGTAAAATTGGTGCTTCGGAATATATTTGAACCTTTTTTCCAGGGCACTGCCTCTGACAGCTGAAGTTATTTTAGCCTGAGACAGGTGCAGGTACTGATGTGTCCAGTAGGGGTCGCTATATGTCCTCACCTTTTTTGCTTTTATTGGCCTGAAGTTTCTTTTTTTATTCATTTAAATTATTACTTTACTTAGTGATGTACATAACATCACGCTGAAACATATTCGGCTATTGAAAAAATATTCTGACAGCAGGAAAACCTAATAGCGGTTACGTTTTAATTTAAAATTATGCTCCGTCGCTGTTCACAAACGTTAAAAAAAGGTTTCAAGTGTCCTGTTGGAATCAAAACAACACTGGTGCGTCCGAAATTGCTTTGCTGAACCTGGAGCCTGCAGAACTGCCGGGGGAGGGGGGAGCGAATCCCCGCTGTCCGATTGGTGGCTCCGGGAGCTGGAGAGGGTTGAGGAAGACTTGCGCCGCACCGAGGAAGCGCAAGTGTCAGTGTCGAGCAGCCGTAGTCAGCTGACAGCCGCCGATCCTCTCCAGCATCCCCGGATCCACAACACAGGCGCCTCGTATGAAGATAGAATCCAGCCTGGCTCCAGGTCTCCATCGTTCTCTGGTAAGGCTAGCCGCGGTTTAGCTGCGCCCTAGCTAGCGTTGGTAGCACCAGCTCATCTACACTTACCATTAAAGGCAGCAGCGGGCTAACGGCTGCTAGCGGGGGTAGCCTCTCCATCACTGGGTGTCTTTAAGCAGAAGCTGCTCAGATGAATGCCTGCCTGGACCAGAGCCTGTTCCCGAACATGCCCCGATCATGTGAAGGAATCTCGGCTCACAGGCTTGGCGCGGGGTGTTTACCGGAGACAGACTCGCTGAACTATTCCAGGCATCTCTTTATTCTGGCGCACACGTCCTTTGAGGCGGACACGGAAGGTGACTTTGGCCACCGTCTGTACTTCACCGTGTTGTTTTTCCCCACAGTGAGTGTCCGCAGGAAGCATGAACTCTCTCCCGGGAAGAGCCGCGCTGTCGCTGTGCCGGCGCACGGCGGCCGCGGGCGGGCTCAGGCAGCTGACCGGCCCGCAGTGGCACCGGGACGGGGCGCCGACGGCGCCGGTCCAGCCGGTCCGGGTGTGCCATTCCGGGAGCAACCCCGAAGGAAGCGTCAAAACCAAGAAGCGGGGCTACGACATCACCCGAAACCCGCATTTGAACAAGGTTTGGTGGCTCCTGAGCTTTTCCTCCTGTAACTCTAGTTTTAGATATAAAACATCTACAGCCAGTTCTGGTGCCCAGTCCTGATCTCTCCACCTTCAGTTTGCATTCGTAAATCTATTTATATCACGGAAGATTTTCTTTTTTTTTCTTGACAACAGTTTCCACAGACAATTCATGACATCATTTAATCATTTGCAGTGATCCCTTTGCAGATACATCGCTCATCTTTATAAAAAATGACCTGTGCATTAAGTTATTGCTTGTGCATCATGCGACCGTACTTTGTATCATTCCCAACATGTTGGTGAACTGGTGCATGTGGAGCTACCAAACAGTAAACATGCTGGGAGTAATGGCCCGTGTCCACAGTGCACCTATAAATATGCCACCCTTGCATTGGGTGTCACATGCTGGTGCACACGTGGAGTGGTGTGTGTGCAGCATATTGTGCTGAAGCATCCATGACATCCTCAGATCCAGGAATTATTTCTATTATATTTATCTGTGTCCTGTTAAAGTGTCTGAATCAGAGAATAATAGCACCTTTAGGCTCCACTCTTTTATTTAAGGTTGCCTCTCTGGACATGATAAACCTGGGAAATTAGCAATATTACACTGAATTCTACCTTCTTTTGTCATGTGAAACTGCTCATTTTCCCCCACAGATTGTGCCAAAAGTCAGCCTGCATGAACATCCACCCAGTATTAGGTGGAAAACCCCCTCAATTCTGAACAGTCATGTAATCCGCCCTCCCCAATATTCACAGTGCCGTCGTGTGTAGATGAAACTAAACACAGAGAGAGTGAAGGGTTGTGGTTCAGGTCCCCAGGAGGCAGCTTGACTTCACCTGTGGAATCTGCATTTCCCTTTAATGTGTTATGCAGCTTTTGCTAAACAGTATAATGGCAACTTTAGTGCCCCCCTCCCTCAATAATTATAGTTGAGAAAATGTCCTGTTTGTTGTCCGTACCAATCCTGAAATGTCTACTTCTGGGACCAGTAATCAGCACTATCTTTGTGGATTTTTCCACAGTCGTAGTGTAACTGGGAGTGTGTCTTTTCGCTGCAGCACTGATAGTGACGCTGACTCAGTTTATTGCTTTAATTTAGGCTGATTGGAGGTCAGGCTTCCTCCGCTGCTGCTTTGTCAGCATTTATGTGCTGACTCAGGGGCCAGTTGTGAGGAAAGAGCCAGCTGAGTTCTGTTTAGAGAGGAATAAACAGCTCAAGTTCAAATTCATGTTGTGCTCAAAGATGTTCTACCATCAGAGGGAGTTTTAAACACTTTCCCCCAATCATTACAGCTATTTCAGCTTCAGCACGGCAGCCTGACAGACTGAACTGGATGACTCTCATTGCTCATGCAAATCTTGTTTCACTTTTCACAAATCTGATGTCGCCGACCTTTGAACCTCTATAATAAGCTCATTGTCATAAAACATTATCTTTTCCTTGATGGACAAGATTCTCTCAGATAATTTGGGCTAATAACATTTTATAGCAGTTTATTCCTCCATCCACATTCAGCTTTAGTTTCAGTTTGTGTCCTTAATATGAACTTAGCCAACGATTACAAGGGTCACCCTAATGAGGATCATTCTCTTTATCAGTTACAGAATTGCTGTATTGAAAGTTTGTCTGTGTTCTGAAAGTTTGTCCACACACTGTCTTCATGTCTCCTCTTTGCTATTCAAGCCGTCCGTGTGTCAAAGTTGTGACTTTAAAAGACCTCTGGCAGGGGGACATGTCCTGGATATCAGTGGAAAGACTGTAGACATAATAACTACACCCTGCTGTTGCTTTTAGCAACCAGATACACTCCAATATCACACCTGGCTACAGTTTAAATACAGTAGTATAGCAGGACAGCAGCCCAGTGAGGAAATTCTAACCCTAACCCTAACCCTGAGGAAATTCACACCCAAACTGACTCCATGGAGGCCAGCGTTGACTCTGTTGTGCACGAATTAAGAGGAAACAAGAGAGGCCAGAGGCAGGAAGAGAAGTCCAGCCTGCTGGGGGTGTGAGTGGAGGCCCCCTCACTATTGGACAGAATAAATAGATTCAAAGTTGTGCTCCTCTCTCCTCGCTGGACGGTGCAAAGACAACGAGTAGCATGAAGCAGGAAACAGACGGGCTTAAGCCTGGCCCCCGCGTGTCTGCTTCAGTTTCTTCATCCTGCTTTTCTTTTGCTAATAAAAGACAAAACTGATTCATAAATAAGCTCTCTGCATGTCACAATAAGTATGCATCACAACTGTCCTCACACTCGCTGACGGGGAGGCTGTTGGAATTTATTGGATGTGCACATGTAACGGCGGCTCTCCCCCCCCCCTGCAGGGGATGGCCTTCACGCTGGAGGAGCGTTTACAGCTGGGCATCCACGGCCTGCTGCCGCCCTGCTTCCTCTCGCAGGACGTGCAAGTGCTGCGCGTGATGAAGAGCTACGAGACTCGCACCAATCCCCTGGACAAGTGAGAGGACGGACGGTGAAGCAGCCGATCCGGTCTCTTATCAAACCAGCCTCACCCGCCTTTCCTTCAGGTACATCCTGCTGATGACGCTGCAGGACAGGAACGAAAAGCTCTTCTATCGCGTGTTGACCTCAGACATCGAGAAGTTCATGCCCATCGTGTACACCCCCACGGTGGGCCTGGCCTGTCAGCAGTACGGCCTGGCCTTCAGGAGGCCCCGGTGAGAGCTACACGTCCTAATTTCCTCAGTCTGTGCTCATGTTGAATCAAGTTTGACTTTGGGATGCAAGAAAACTCACCCACAACCCTGAAGGTGCTGTGCTGCTCGTTTACAGAGGACTCTTCATCACCATCCATGACCGAGGTCACATCGCGACCGTGCTCAACTCCTGGCCTGAGGAGAACATCAAGGTGCTTTTCTACACACACACACACACACACACACATCTAAAACATCTAAATTTTCGAATACTTGGTTCAGGCCATCGTGGTGACGGACGGGGAGCGTATCCTGGGCCTGGGCGACCTGGGAAGCTATGGTATGGGCATTCCTGTGGGTAAACTGGCGCTCTACACCGCCTGTGGCGGCGTTCAGCCGCAGCAGTGCCTCCCCGTGCTGCTGGACGTGGGCACCGACAACCAGGTGTGTGCACGCAGAGAGCTGCAGGGTCGCTGTGAGACAAATCACTGATGTGGGAAGAAGGTGGCAGGAATCGTTTCTAAGGGGAGCTAAAATATGGTGATTGGGCAAACGTGTGTCCAGGCGCTGCTGGATGATCCGCTGTATATCGGGCTGAAGCACAAGAGGATCAGAGGGAAGGAGTACGACGACCTCATAGATGAGTTCATGCAGGCGGTGACAGACAAGTGAGTGCCACAGGTGACCACAGTGCACGTGGGCCAGGCTGAAGTCTGGCTCATCACCTCCGCTGTCCTCCAGGTACGGGATGAACTGCCTGATTCAGTTTGAAGACTTTGCAAACAGCAACGCCTTCCGCATCCTCAACAAGTACAGGAATCGCTATTGCACCTTCAACGATGACATCCAAGGTACCCAAACACTCTCAGTCCAGCCCCGCTGCAGTTCTGCCTCCGTGGGTCGGCTGCCTTTAAGACTTCTCTTTTAATTTAGCTGTGCAGTAAATCATGTACACATACTTCTTGGAATAATGCCATTTTTAAAGAAGCACATTTAACTTTACAGTGCAGAGAATTGTGGGTAATAAGGGCAAGTCACACAGACCTGCCTATGGAAGAACAATCAGCATAACTAGACTAAGAGGGGGAGAAGCAACGCTGGTCTCTTGGATGTTTTCTGTTTCAGGAACAGCATCTGTCGCTGTCGCGGGAGTCTTGGCTGCTCTGAAGATCACAAAGAACAAACTCAAGGAGCACACGTTTGTGTTCCAGGGGGCAGGCGAGGTTAGCGATACTTCTTTTTAACCTTTAAATCCACATTTATCACATTTTAAATGGCACCTTTTGGTCAGGCTGCTCTGGGTATCGCTCACCTGCTGATCATGGCCATGGCCAAGGAGGGGCTGAGTAAAGAAGAGGCTGCCAGGAGGATCTGGATGGTGGACTCCAAGGGGCTCATCGTGAAGGTAAAGCGTGTCCTTCTCCAGCGCTCCCACAGGTCCACGCGACACGGTCACACACAGAATTTCTTTTGTTTTTGATTTACATGAATTCAGGGAAGAAGCCATCTCAACCACGAGAAAGAAGAGTTTGCCCATGATCACCCACACCTGAAGACACTGGAGGAGGTGGTCCACACCATTAAACCCACTGCAATTATAGGCAAGTCTTACTGGATGCTCAAGAGCAACGTGGAGGGGGGGGGGGGGGGGGGGCTCCTGGAGGATTCTCCTCACACGATCACATAATTCACTGTTAATTTATCCTTCACAGACTCACAGTAGGTGAGATTTTTCTGAACACGAACTTCATGTGGGATTAACAGTCTGAATCCCAGAAAAGAGAGAAAAACTCTGTCTTCACTGGTGTTTGGATGGTTGCCGTGGGAACGTTGACGGATTCTCCTGCTGTGTTCACAGGAGTGGCTGCGATTGCTGGTGCATTTACTGAGAAGATCATCAGAGACATGGCGTCCTTCAATGAGAGGCCCATCATCTTCGCCCTGAGCAACCCTACCAGTAAGGCGGAGTGCACGGCAGAGCAGTGCTACACCCTCACCGAGGTAAAGCTCCAGAAGCTGAGGATCACACAGGTGTTGGCAGCTGTGTACAGATGTTTGTGTCCTCCTCTGCCGTCAGGGCCGGGGCATTTTTGCCAGTGGAAGTCCCTTTGATAAGGTGGTGCTGTCCGACGGCCGGACCTTTTACCCCGGCCAGGGAAACAACGCCTACATCTTCCCTGGAGTGGCCCTGGGCATTATAGCCTGTGGCGTGCGCCACATATCGGACGATATTTTCCTGACCACAGCAGAGGTGTCACATTTTAGCGTATTTTATGGGAATGGGATTTGGGCTCCGTGTTTGTCCTAAAAGTTTGCATCTTTGTGCCTCAGGCCATCGCTGACATGGTAACAGAGGAGAACCTGGCAGAGGGACGCCTCTACCCCCCCCTCAGCACCATCAGGGAGGTGTCCTTCAAGATCGCAGTGAAGGTAGGTGGTCCTTCCACTGGAGACATTGATGTGTGTTTTCTGGACAGGCAACATTTTGAATTGCATTTCTTTTCTTCAATAAACTGCTCGATGGGGTGTTTTCCTCTGATCTCTGGGAGTCCCTTATCTGTCTCCTTCGGTCTCTCTCTCCAGGTTATCAGCTACGCGTACAGACACAACATCGCCTCTGTCTACCCCGAACCTAAAGACAAGGAGTCGTTCGTTCTGTCGCACATCTACAGCCCCGACTACGACTCCTTCACCCTGGACGTGTACGGCTGGCCTCAGGACGCCATGAACGTCCAGGACGTGTGATCCAGCTCATCATCTTCATCCTCCATATGCCGCTGTGGCAACGCCCCCTGTGGCCGATAATTTCTGCTTTTTTGCTTTATCTCCTTTACTTTCCTTGAGAAAGGTTTCTGCCCGTCATAGATATAGTGGTGACTCTAATCCAGATACCGACATGGGAGGCTCTGTGCAAGCTTTTTCTTATTTCTGTTGCCGACTCTGTTGTTGTTGTTGCTGTATTGGGTTTGTGGTCTGTTGAAGGAGCATCGTATCAGAGATCAGAAGCACTGCCTCCGTAACTTTACACTCCTTCACCTCGAGGCTGCAGCAGTGACTCAGAGCGGTTCACAGGAACGCTCCTTCCTGTGAGAACTGGTGACATCACCGCTCACGCACGCTGCGTACGCTGTAGCCTGGTTGTCATATCATGCACTCCTGTTGTTCTGCACTGAAACAGCTGTGGGGATGGTTTTGTATAAGTGTGGGTGTGTGTTGTTTGCTTTTGTACCGAGCTTTTGCCAAAGTTTCAGCCGAAACGTCTCTTTCGTTCAGTTGGAGGGAACAGGCAGCTGGGCAGGCTTTATTACTGACAGATACACATTTTCAAAGGGAAGAGATGAAACTTTTGGAATAAAATTAAGAAAACAAATGATTTATGTTTTTCTTTTACACTATTTTAATAGTCCAATAACTAGTAACTTAAGGTTAAGTTGAGATGCAGTATGGTCTTAATATTAAATATACTGTACTAAAAGTAGAAGAAACTAATTTAATGTTGGTCATTCAGTTCTACAAATCCATAAGAAAATCACCCCCTCTGGCCTTTATTAAATAGTAATAACCTTACTAATGATAATAAGAGTGTGGCCGTTCAGATAATAGTTTAATGAGCTGAATATTTTAATTTACAGATACAAAATAACCAAATTAAAATAAGTCATTTAACAAATTCTTGTTTAACTCAGTCTGGTGTCAAACCTTGTTTTTTTTAATCAACCCTGATACACGTCTGTGTTGTTTCTACAGATGTCTTTTTAAAAGTGTTATTCCCAACTCTCCATCCTCCGCAGATGCCGTGAAAACGTGTGCGTCTCTTGGACCGTGCGGAATTATTATTTTAAGACCGTGTATACTTTCTTTAAACTATGCTGGCGCTGTTACTGCACTGCATCACCCACAATGCCACGGGTGCGACCTCTGAACCTTACACGTGACCTATGACTAACTATAAAATAAATATTGACTGAATTTTTCAATTAACATGTCTCTCAGATAGTTACAATGATGAAATGTTTATGTTCCCTGCAGCGCATCCTGGAGAGAATGACGCACCACGTGACCACTCGGCTGTACGATGGTGCTTTAAGTTTAACTTCCATTATGAGATGTTGAAATTAAATATTTACTATAAACATTTTTACAGCATTGGAAACGTAAGAATGTTTGTCGCGTTTTTCTCCTGCAGAAATTATATTAAAACAATTTCTATTCTCATATTTTTGAAAATGTTCCAGGGAGCCACTAGGGCGGCGCCAAAGAGCCGCATGCGGCTCTAGAGCCGCGGGTTGCCGACCCCTGACCTAAAGCTATCTGCTTTTTGGATGGAAGAGATCAACATCAATTTAGAAACAATTAAACACAAATATAAATCGTGAAACACACAAGGACTTGGTTGCAGACAACAGGTTGGCATCGTCAGCATAACAAAGCTTTTGTCCAGAAAAGCTGGTTTTCTTCAGAATTTCAGATTGAACAGAACAACGATATTTAAAGTTTGCGTTACATATTTGACGGGTACTGATGTTTTGGAGCTTCAAAGTAATTTTTACTGTAAACATCTGTATGGGATCGCCTCTGTTCTTCCTGTTAGCTCTTCCTGCTTTCGGGACAAATGTACGATAAAACCAAGTCGACCATATTCTTGATGATCGGTGGATGTGGATGGAGGGCGTGAGGAAGGTGGTGCGCCAGGCTCATCTGCCAGGCGTCCACCAGCAGGACGTCCAGTCTGCTGAACATGGACTTGAGCACCTCATCCAGCTGCAGCGAGAACCAGTCGCTGTTGTACAGGCTCACGTTCTGGTCCAGGACCTGCAGGTTCGCCGAGCGGATCACCACCACAGTCCCTGGCTCCCGGTTCAAGAGTCGTACCAGCGCCCGCCTGATGTGACGGAGTCGACGGATGTACACCTCCACCGGAAATGTGCTGAAATGGGCCCAAATGCTGAGGACCACAACGGTGTCGGGCCCTCCAGAAAGCAGGTCGAGCTCATTGGAAATGTAACGCAGCTCGCTGGCTGAGACGTTGGAGAAGCGGATGGGTGGGCCATGGCAACGGTACTTCACCAGAATATTATGGGTGCTGTCCACGGCCATGAAAGGCCCGACGTTCTTAGGGCTGTGCAGGTTCAACTGCTTTAATTCTGCAGAAGACATGAAAGTCCGTTACAGAACAAAGCGAATTAAACTGAATCATAAATAAATATTTCAGTAATAAGCAGTAACCTGGTAGGGAAGCAATGAGGTACTCAAACCACTGTCTGACTGTAGAGTCTCCAAACATGTTGATCACTTTGTTCTTCAGACACTGAGAGATGGCGGAGGAATCGTTGAACTGATGCATATTGGCGCCATCTAGCGGCCGCCAGGAGTTCTGGTAGTAATAACCAGATGTCACCAGCTGAACGGACTCTGGTTTAATACTCTGGACTCCTAACTCATCTACATGAACGACAGAAAACAAACCAAGACATGATTAGATGGGATAAACAACCCACATAGCGTACAGATGAAGAGTTGCTGTGAAGGGGCAGCGCACCTCTCCTGGGCGGCAGCACAGTGATCCTGTCAGCTCCTGAAGCCTGGACCTGAACCTTCAGATTCACACCGCTCACATTGAAGAAACACAGCGGAACAGGTTAGCCCTTCACCTGATCAGCATTTAGGAGACTTCAAAGCCGTTTACACTCAAAGGACAAGTTTCAAATCATATAGTTTAGAAGTATTTGAAATCTTTCAACGTGTTTTTCTCATTGGTAAATTTGCTGGGGATTATTTTGGAATGCGGCGTGGCCACACTGGTTTGACAGCAGGAGAGTGACTCATAAATAATCACACTGATTAACTCAAGTTCAAAAGAACATGTTCAAATGTCTTGTTTTGTGTCTGTAGAGACACTCAAAGAAAAACAGTTCCCAATAGCTGTTCTTGGTGGTCTTTGTGTTTGATATAACCTAATACTGTGTAGATCTTTTTACAGTTACTGCATGGTAATGACAAGCACCATGGCAACGGTGTTGAGGATACACACCTCTGGAAGAGCAGCGATTCTTTGTTGGAGATGAGGCGTTTCAGATATCCTCCTTTGGCGTGGTTGACCCTGGTGTCACAGCTGAGCGTCTTGGGTTTGTAGCAGTACCACGGCTCCCCCGTGTGCAGGTCCGTGTAGTTGCAGAGGGGGTACTCATCAAGGGGCAGACACATGTTGCACAGGGTGGTTTCAGACAGGGAGCCCAGGCGGAACAGGCTCTGGAAAAACACCCGATCGGATCGCTCCTTCCTCAGCCGCTGCAGCACGGCCACGGCCTCACTGGGGTGCACCAGCGTGACCTCCACCTCTGCAGGCCCTGACCAGAGGAGCGGGAGGGACACGGAGTATAACCCATTCTGGTGGTCCAGCACCCTACCTGCGACACCCGCCCCCAGCTCCGGGGAGTGCAGCCTAGCTAACAGGAAGTCGCCCCCGTACTGTTTACGACGGCCGTGAAAGTCTCGCATTTGGACCAGGACCTCCAGCTGGTCGCCCACATACCACTTCTTTCCTCCCTTGGGCAGGATGGTAAAATGGCTGCGGATGGGGTCGCTGGAATAGGGGAGGGTGGTCGGCCGGGAGCGAGGAGGAGGTCCAGGCCAGTCGATGTAGTCCAACAGAGCGCGCTGCTCCAGTTCATCCTCACGGGACAGTTTCTCACCCAACCGGGCACAGGTGTGGTTGTGGTAGGACGTAGACAGGGTGGCAGCGAGCTGGGCTGGATGCAGCTTGCTCTGGTGGAGCGTTGAGATGTTGCGGTACGTCAGATTCTGCATAAAAGAGGAGGAAAAATGACCCCAGAGACCCCCGAAATGCCTTTATTCTTGCTCTATTCCATGTTCTCTGTCCCCCGTGGAGACACCAGCGGGGTAAAGAGCTGCAGGGGCCCCTCCTCACCTCCACAGAGTGGATATTGTGCAGCAGGAAAACGAGACCAGACAGAGCCAGGACGAGGAAGACGAAGACACACTTGCAGAGGGTTCGTGCCATGGCGCCTTCCTTCTGTCTCTCATGGTGACGTAGCGTTTGCGTCCAGGATCATGTCCTCCTCAGCTGCTGCCGAGACATTACCATGCGGACAACTAAGAGACTCGTCACTGTAAAAGTTAAGGTTATGAGGGAGCCAAACGCACACAATGTGTGACGGGTATGGTATGGACCCAAGTGCAGTACAAAACAGGCAATGAACTGATGCTGAGTTAATTTACCGGGGGTCAGGCAGAACAGGCAGGGTCGATACCGGGAAAACAGGCAGGTAAATGCTGGAAGGTCATGCATAGCAGAGACAATCTGGAAAAGTACTGAGTCCATGGGCTGGAGCAGAGTGTGACACAATGCTGGCGGATTTGGAGCCGTTTATTGTCTTTTCTGCTGCGCCGGTGTGCAGATATCGTCGTTCTATCTGCACAGCAAGCTCGGTTGCAGATGATCAGTAAGCACCAAACACAGCAGCTAAATGCATAGATGATTCCTATAAATGAAATATACGCTTTAACATTAACATGACGTTATAATGTTTTGCCACATTTTCATGATGGTGCTACGTTTAAGGTAGACGGTGATATACTATATATACACATATATTGATCAATGTCCCAAACGTGTCCGGTAGCTGAGTTTAACGCCATTTATTCGCGTTCTATCCGCTTTACTCACTGATTTTCGTAGACAGACCTGCGTGATGTCGGGGGGGTGGCGGAGGAGGCTTTGCCCGTCCAGGAGGAGAGGACGGCGGACACTGCTCCGGCTGTAGGGGGGGCTGTGGAGCTGGAACGCCCATTAGTCCTTCGTCATTTTTTGGCTCCTCATCCTCGGAAAGATTCTCCTCTTGCATCATCAGCTTCTCCTCCTCCTCCTCCTCCTCCTCCTCCTCCTCCTCCTCTTCTTCTTCTTTGGGTTTTAAGGGCAGTTGGCATCCGTGTTGTTGCATTACTGCCACCTACTGGTCCTCCTGATTTCGTCCCTCTTATTTTTTTGTTAGTCCAGTACAGGTGAGAAAACCTCTTTCCTCCCGCCTGAACACCACAAACCTCAAAATGTGCTTCACCTCACAGTTTCTTCTGTCCGTCCATCATCACTTCACAATGTTTCCTGAGTTGCTGTGCCTGAGTCGGAACCTTGGTTTTAGAACCTGCTCTTTCCTTTTATTTCCCCTTCTCCTCGGTCAGTTGACCCTCCCTTGTAATGAATAAACTTGCCTCCCATCGACTCCTGCTTCCCATTTCAGCTGCAATTGTTCTTTTGCTTTTGTCCACACAATGTTCTCACCTTCTGCCGCTGATAACTTAATTTCACTCTCAACTGTGCTCCTCGTACCTGCTGCCTTTGCTAACTTGTCTGCGCTCTCATTCCCCAAGATCCCCATTGAGCTGGGCTCCACAAAGACTCATGTATTGTAACAAATTCAGCAGCAAACACACTCATGTGATCAGATGTTTTACTGCTGAGCTCAAAGTTTCTAGATTATAATGGCAGAGCCAGTTGCTTCTGTTTAGGCATCCTATACTGATCTATACTGATCTGAATCCAGCGCTCATATCTGCTATTTTCTCATATAACCAAACAGGATGGCTGAGCCACATCACAGTTCTTCAACACCTTCCCCAGCTTGTCTCTTCACTCCTCCCTCTCTCTCCAACACATTCAGCGTTCCAGCCTGTGGGACACCTGCGTCTCCTCGACACCTCTCGCTCTCTGTCCCAGCGGAGCGGCCACTTTATCCTCTTCCTTTAAGTCCTTTTCTTCTTTCCCAGTCAAAGCCCGTCGCTCCCCTCTCTGATCGCTACTCTGTCTTTTCCGCCAGGAGTTGACCAAGACACAACAGATCCTCTACGGATCCTTACCAGATCTCAGCTACTCCAACTGACTTGTTTTGCTGATTTCATTTATGTTGACATGGTGTTAATATCAGCGTCTCTTTCAATCCATCCATAATTCACGGACTGGTGCGACAGTTTTGTAGTCATTTGTTATTTCATTACTATTTTTAATTATTCTTCCAAATAAATTGCCTTTTTTGAGGCCCAAACGCGCTCAAAATTAGCCTGTATTTTATGGGTCTCAGGCTCGACAGCGCCACCTACGTACAGGTTTTCAGAGATATGGATTTACCTACATGGAGGAAATTTGGTGGGGTTGTGAAATGTCTCAAGATGTACAGAAAATAGTGTTGAATGAGAAGTCCGGCATTTGGAATCATGTCATTTCGTGCTGGAGTTTCACTGTTGTGACGAGGTGAAATTTGATGCATCACCACAAAAGAGGAGGTGGCCGACACGTAAACATACCATATAATGTATCTTTGGGGTCACAGGTAACACGCCTGTGGTCTCGCCCTGAACAAATATATGCTTTTGGAGTATCGAAGCACAATTGGCCTCAAATCTTCCACTTTAATCTGTATATTTTCATGGTGTTGCAGAACTGCGATGAGCACAAAACTGCCCTGTTTTACAACAGCTTTAACAAACTCCTCCAAGAGGTTTTGATCAGCGTCTTCACACTCCCACTAAATTGTGTTTACTTTACTTTTCTCCAGCGTGGCCGTGTGGTAGATTCAAACAGGAAGTGGCTGTAACTAGTTAATGTCTCGTCTCATCATACAGTGATATTAAATTGGCCAGAGCGCCACCTGCTGGTGGGAGGTTGTTTTGGTGCGCTTGATAATCTCATTTTATATTTGTCACCTGTCGTCCAGCAGTCACACCCAACATGCCCCCCCCCTCCCCCCGACAGGCACAGGAGTGCGATGGGCCCTTCAGTGCTGCTTTGATTTGAAGTCCTGAATCAAAGAGCACAGCTGTATTTGTGAAGGCGCATTAAAACATTTGTTTTCCTTTATTATTGGTTTTATTGGTTAATGTTCAACTGCTGGTATTTTCTCTTTCTTCTGATGTGTCTGTGCTGCACTGGAAGCTAATCAAGGCCAACAGAACTGCAAGAGTAAATGCACCAATTACACCTATATTAAGATTCTGGGTCGGTTATATTAGTCTGACAAACGTTCCTAAATTTACTCTAAAGGAAACAACTGGGGGAATGAATCACATTTTCCCTCCCAGGTCCTGTCAGACGGAGGCTTTGAGCCCACATTTCTCCATGAATCGCAGCTCTGGAGCCAATTCTGTCTGTGACCCAAATGAAACCAAGGTCAAGGCAGTGGATGTCCAAAACAACTACCAGCATCAAATTCTGCAAATTCATTTACATTTGATTTAGATGCAACGTCACAAAATAAAGCAAACAGTTTGATTACTGATTGACAGTCGGCTGCTCGCCTGTGGTCGTGTTCTGGTAGTAGATATACACATACACTTTATTTAACATTTACACTCTGATTAACTGCATTCTATCACACATATTTGATTTTTATTGGATACCGGCAGAAAAAGTGACATATTAATCCTGTTAAAATAAAAACCTAACAAATATGTTTCCAGAAAATAATGAGGAAGTCAGAATATAATCAGAGGAGTAAAATTACTCTCCCCATAGTGTCTTCAATCTGTTATAGACTCAGTGGTTATAGCCACAGGTGACTGTGTATAGGCGCTGTGGGACAGCTTTATATTAAGTTAAACAGCTCTGAAGTATAAGAGTGGTGCGTCTCAACCAGACATTCAGGACCAAAAATGTCTCTAAAGAGTCGCCTCAGCGTCCGGAGCTGGTTCCTCCGTAGGTGCAGCTTCTGCCCCTTTGTCCCCGGCGTCCTGCGGTGGGGAGGCTGAGTGTTTGATGTTGGATGGAAGAGGTGGAGAGGGCTGCGGAGTGTCTGTTCTGTCACTAGCAGCATCCTCAGCCTCCTCCTCCTCCCTTTGCTGGATGGAGGAGAGGTACTGCTCCAGTAAGCTACAGTCTGCGCTAACGGCGCCATCGCTGGCAAAGCCACTCGGGACAGGGCTCAGAGCTCGGACTGTCTTCAGGGAGTCGGTCGTCCCGCTGCTGAGGAAGCTGTCCCCCGCCACTGAGTGCTGGCCACTTGTCGACTGAAAGCCCGAGTCTGGGTAGGAAATGTCTGTGCTGGGTGGGATTTCCATGCTGCATGCTGCAGGGGGGGCCGCCTCACATGGTGCCGCATGTGGCATCGGGACCGGCGCGACAGCCTGAGTGATGCGGCTCAGCTGCTGCTCCACAGACTCTCTCCACTGATGCATGGACTGAAGCTAAACGCAGGACATGAGAAAAATGAAATCAGAAATCTATCAAATCCCTTTGTCAGAGTCATGACAGCAGCTCTGTGGATGGCACCCTAATTCAGACAGTTCATCATGAGTCAGTGAAAACTTGATTATCTTAACGATGTATGTCAATGCAGTCATCTATACGGTCCACAAACGACGTTGTCCTCACCTTTCCTCAGGGTTGCTGTGTTAGAAAGTAACAGCTTGTGACCTAAAGTCATCTCCCAACCACTGCACGCGGTGTTATCATCAGCATTACAGCTACAGATTTCTATTGCTTTGATAATAGAGTGGCCTTATGTGTTGTATAAGGGACCAAGTATAAGACTCAAATAATGATGTAGCACAGAAAAATGTTTGGTGATGATAAATAACTGCAAACCTGCTTCCACAGAAACTTCACAGCCTCCTCTTGAAGCAGCCTGTTCAATCTCTCTTCCTCATACTGTTGCTGCACCCTGCAAACAGTGCAGTGTTTATCATCGCGCTGTTGTTTGTGTGGCTGTGTAGATCAGTCGCTTACTTATCCAGTTTTCCAGACAGGTAGACAATGTGCTCCTGCATCCTGTGAAGGCGGATTTCACTGCGCACCTCTCTGGCCACCGGGTGACAACGACGGGTGTGCTGTCCCCTCCACCACGACTGGATCTTTATTGCTGCCTTGTGTGCTTCCTTCAGACTTGCTTTGTCAGCACCAATTTCACTGTCTATCGGGGGTTCTTTCCCTGCGTTACCCACATCAGGGCTAGTTTCTGAATCAGTCTTCAGCGTGCCATCTCCAACCTCTGGTGATGTCGCTGTTACAGCTGCACTAGGAACAACTTCACCTTCAAATGTGTTCTCTACCATATCAAGAGAATATGTCTTTTTGTGTTAGCTGCAGGGTTTTCCGGCCACTTTGGAGCCAGAGAATCTGGTTCAAACGTCTCTGTCTCATCTTCGCTCTCAGAATGGGTCATCTGTGGATCCAGGTCAGAAGTAAAAGGGAGAAATATGGAGTCTGAGGAAAGGATGCTGCCACTCTGCTTGTCCTCTTCTGCCTGCCCTTCCTCCAAATAGATGTGATCATCCCTCAGCCTTGTACTGGATACTACAGGCAATAACATGTGTGAAGAATCAGTGCCCACCCAGGTGTTCAACTGTACGACAGGCTCTGCACAAAAATATAGTAAACAACAAAACTGTGAGGGAAAACATACCCAGGTCGTGCCTAGTTGTCAACATTTTAAAGAACCTGGATCGTTATGGAAAGAACAGCTCTACAGATTGACAGAGCAGCACCTGTTTTCTGGGCTGACTGTGCGCTCCTGTCCTCTATGGCGCCCCCTTGTGGAGAGCTGTTGGTTTTTACGTCTAGCTGAGTTGGGCGCGGAGGGCTGGTACAGCTTCTTCGAGTCTCCTCTAACAGTTGCCTTTGATGCAACCTGCCAAAGATGTCACCGCCAAATAACTTATTAAACATTTTTATTGAATTAATCACTTAGAAGTTTAGTTGGGCTTTTAGTAAGTCTAAATGGATACCTCTGCTTGCTCAGGATCTTCTCCAATTTTGCATTCTCAGCTGTCTCGAGAGCTGCTGATGATGTCAGAGGGCAAACAGTAGCCAGGTAGTGAACCAGCTGATTATGCTGACCTGGTCGGTATGAACGTCCTTTCCCGTGACTGTACAGCCACTCTGCTTTCAGACTGCAATTTGAACAGTTATACAGTATGTATGAAAATGTAATTCATTTATTTCCACTAATGCTACTTCATTAACCCTTCACTACAAACATGTATCAGCAGAAATCAACACACCCTTCTTTCTGTGACACCACATAACCATCCAGGACCTTTAAGTTCAGGGACCAACTTAGGACATATGGCCGATAATCAAATCCTGGTAATGAAGGTGTAGCCATAACACAAGGGTTACTCATAACGGAGAGCTGCTCTATGTTGTGGAGAGATGCCAGGTATGACACCTTTTTAACGAGATCAAGAGAGTCAGTTAATTATAGCTAAAACATATTTAATTACCTTAAATCATCCAGTATCAATTAAACGGGAAGGTTACTCACTTCATTAAGATCTCTTATCTCATTTTCTGCCAAGGAGAGGATGGATAAATGGGCAGGTAGGTGAGCAGGAACAGTGCGAAGTGTTGTAATGCTGTTACCATGGAGCAAAAGTGTCTGAGGAGTGAAAAATCATTAGAAATGTTGAACAAATTGATGCTGGAATTGTAAAGGAATATTTAACATTCATTGTTTGCTTAGTCTCATTCTGAGCCTAGAGTTTGCTACGCTTACCTTCAATGACAGCAGTTTGGTCAGATCCCCAATTGCTAAGATGTTGTTGTCAGACAGATCCAAGTGTTTCAGCGAAACACAATTGTTGAGCTGTTCAATAACCTACTCAAAAAAGGTACACTCAGTAAAAGTGTGTGGGTGTGGACTGAAAGAGCTACCTCGTTTAAACCTACCTTAATGTTGTTTCCAGACAAGTTTAACCATTCTAAGTGTGGGAGATCTCTTAGACCCTCAATATAGCCAATACTGTTATTGGGAAGGTTCAGTATTTTCAACTGTGTTAGTCGACACACCCCCATCATTCTCACCAAGCGGTTACTGGCTACAGAAAGCTAAAGACAAAGAATTACGAAAAGCCATTAAACAAAAGCAATTGTGCTAAAAAACTATTTATAACAGTGACAAAAGTTGAAACAGTTCAAAGTACCTGCTGAAGTCCTGGGCTCCTTTCTAGATGGTCCAGTTTCATGATGTGATTACCATCCAGGATGAGAGTGTGTGTGTCATCAGAACAGATAAAATTTGGATCCAGTTTTTGCATGCCCCGGGTTGAAAGATCCACCACGGCGCCTTCAAACATGCATGCAAGTGAAGATTAAACCACATGGTCATTTTGCTAGTGAATATAGCACCTAAACATAACAAATACCAGTCAGCTGAGTTCAAATACAAGTGTGCAGCTGGGTATACAGTACAGACAAAACCTGACCACAATCACATCCTTAATGTGACACTGCAGATACTCTCGTTTTTCTTAAAATCATGCTCGCAGAATTGAACACAGCCAATAATTGTTAAACGATAAAGGATCAAACTGTGGTAAGATGTTGATTGTTTCATTGCAAACTAATGCGCTTGTTTGCATAGGAAAAATACTCTCATATAATTTGCTGACTATGAAAATATGGGATGCAAACAACCGCATGTCTTTGCTTTGTCGTTTTGTTGTGAGTAATGTTTGGAATTCAGAAATTCATTGTCATTTCAGTAAGCCAATAAATCAACTGGATTTAAGCAGGGAAACAAGCTGTGATGATTTTCGAATATTTGCCTTATACATTCTAATCGAGACTGATTTTGTATCTTAACGTTGTAACTATGATAAATCCAATTTAAACATAAGCCATAACTGCCTGTCTGTATTCGCGCTATGCTTTAGGAACGTTATTGTTAGCTAGGTTATGTGGGCTAGCTTACCACCACCAGCAACTCATGAAAATACGCAGAATATCTGAGCACAAAACACAATCAATTCACTTACCGGCATTTTTATCATATTCTAAATCTGAAACACCCATTATCACATCAGTCAACGGCCAATGTTAGTCTTCCACTCAGTCATTAGCACTAGGCAGCAGCGCTACAGACAAGCGGCGCCGTTGCTGTCAATCGTCTGTTTTGGGAAATGTAGTCTTTACGGAGCGTGTCGTTCATCGTAGAGCGAGGTCATTGTGGATGGAAGAAACTACAACTACAACTGTTCCTTTTCCGAATTTTGAAATAGACTTTTGTAAAACGAAGGAAAACATTTAATGATCGAAAATGTTTTAAGTTTGATATTATTATTTGCAATTACATTTTCAAATTACTTAATTTGTTTGCAATTCGTGTGCACTTTTATTAAACTTGCTTGGTAATGTAAGATTGTGGTATTATTTCGATGGAAAATAAAGGCTAAAACATTTATTTCACTGTATTTATAATTTTAAAAAAAATGCATTAAATGTGCGGGTTACGCACAACACGCCCACGAATACACCAAAAAACGAATTTAAATTAAATGTGTTTTTTTTTTTATTAATAAAGGTGGTATGGAGTTCGCCTAGTCTGTTTCCGCATCCGTCATCTTCCTTTCCGGTTTTGCGCCCTCTCGTAGCCGCCATGAAGTGAGTTAATGGAATAATATCAAATACCATCCTAAGACTTAAATAAATATTCTAATGATATGTGCTCATATGTAGCAAGTGTGTACGATTATTTCTCAGTGAGTCCATGTATTTGTCGTTTTCAGGGTCGAGTTGTGCAGTTTCAGTGGGTATAAAATATACCCAGGCCATGGCCGCCGATACGCCAGGATAGACGGGAAGGTAACGTTAATATATCTTCCAACACAAGTTTTCCAGCGATGTTGTTTGTTTAGTTTTATGGTTGTCTGTTTGTAGGTTTTAATGTTGGCGTTCATGTAAATTTCTAGCAGCTTCAGGAGTGGCAGTTTCTGCAGTAGGCCCCCTGTGTGTCCTATGCGGCTAGCTAGCATTAGCTACTACAGATAACTATAGCCATTCCACATGTAACAGATAAACAAGAATTGTTTTCACATATACAAACCTCCATGGCATTGTCTATTACACTCCGCTGTGTGTTCAGTTCACAGTTTACTTTTGACAGAGATGTCAATCTTGATTAATCTCATTATTAATGTTTTAAGACGAGAACGTGCTAAATGTAGACTTCCATAGCTCCCATTACTTTAGGATGAACTACCTAGTGTCATTACTTAGTTTATCATTTATGATTATAGAAAATGTTCAGATGGGACTGGGATTCTGTGGAATTGACTGATATGTCAAAATACTCCAAAATAGAGTATTAGTGGTTCGTCACAGTAAAGGAACAAATGAAGTCCTCCCCCTCAGAACAGCTCCAGCATCTTAACATCTCACAATTTGTCTATTAGGTCTTCCAGTTTTTGAATGGCAAGTGCGAGTCTGCCTTCCTCGCCAAGAGGAACCCTAGACAGATCAACTGGACTGTGCTGTACAGACGCAAGCACAAGAAGGGACAGTCTGTAAGTAAATAATGCACAGTAACTGGAGTATGTTTGGTCCAGTGAGATCAAGGGACCATTGAACTGATTGACCACACAGATGTGTGACTTTTGCCTTCGAGTTTGCTGCTAATGAACGTCCCTGTGTGCCTCTGGTGATTTTGATTTACGAGTGGAAATAGAAATGATGTATGCTGTATATCATTTTTCTAACTTCACATCTACTTGTCGACTCAGTGGAGCTGGGTTATTTAGACATTTATTTGAATACATATCGGTGTGGCTGTGGGTGATTGGTGTGCACGGTGCCAGTCTGTGTTATGTGTTGTTGCTGGACTGCGTTTTGCAGACTGGGCAGCATCACTCACATCACACTTGCAGCCACAGAACAACAGGAGATCATAGTACTGGTCCTTGACGTCTTTATCGACCCATCACCTTTGGCCAGCCTCCACTCTCTCCTACATGCTTCTGCATAGAAACTTGATTAAGGTGTTCTCAGATGTGCAACTCAAAAGGATTCCTTGATTGGCTCACGAGTAATCTTTATCAAACAGGAAGAGGTGACAAAGAAGCGTACCCGCCGTGCTGTGAAGTTCCAGAGGGCAATCACTGGGGCCTCGCTGGCTGAGATCATGGCCAAGAGGAACCAGAAGCCTGAGGTTCGCAAGGCCCAGAGAGAGCAGGCCATCAGGTAGACTGCAGCAGCTTCATGTTCAGCCCTCTACTAACCTTCAAAAAGTTCCATTTTGAAGCATCAATTTGACATAAAATAAGACATTTATGTTCTCTGGTAAATAATTGATAAACATTAATATTTTGTGTATATTAAGATATAAGTATATCCAAAATTAAGCAAAGCATAATGAAGCGTATGTCCTTGCATGTAGAGCGAAGGCTGACAATAGTTATAACTGAAACTGTTCTGGTTTGACTGTCTCAGAGCTGCAAAAGAGGCCAAGAAGGCAAAACAGGCAGCCAAGAAGCCAGCTGCTCCCCAGGCAAAGGTTTGTGTTCTATTGAAATTCCTGCTGTTTTATAAATTGTAGTACTGTCAATGACTAGATTCTAATCTAATTTTAATCATGCTATTACTCTTATTTCCTGTTTGTAGGCCTCTACCAAGACCGCACAGAAACCCAAGATCGCTAAACCCATGAAGATTAGCGCACCCCGCGTTGGTGGAAAACGCTAAATCTGACTTGCTGATAATGGTTGTGAATAAAACATTTTGGTAAACCATCATTTGTTTCAGAGAATTACTCCTTTGCTCCAATTATTTTAGAATGTAAGTTGAGTTGTCTGGGGTGATTCTGCCACTGATCAACATCCAGCAACTTTGTAGGACGTTAAACACGAGAATCCAAAGATGTTGAATGTCTTTCTGGTGCATCCTCATTGTTGCCTTGAATTCTTTCCTTTTTTAGAAACTGGTGACAATTTTGAATTGATTTGATATGAAAACTGTCCCAGCAGTGTCAAAGATGCACAAAATGTCAACTTGCTGAACCTCACAACAAACCATGACGCTGAAATGAATAAATCCCTTTAAGCAGCTGAAGGTGTTGAGACAGGTTTATTACCCTCACGTAGCCATTCCCTATTAACTGTGCCATTACTGGAACCCATTAAATGTTCATTGTTCACATCAAGAATTTAGTTATTGCTAAAATCAGGACTATAAACACACACTAACTCGTGACCATGTCAAAGACTCCCAAACCTAAACTCGGAACGATAGAGAGCCAATGGCAAGAAGGTTAAAAGCTGCACAGGATAAAGGTGTGGCATAAAGAACAGGAGGAGCAAAACTGCATCGTTGGATGAACTGCGATCAAAGTTTCAAGTGATTTGCTCTCGTCCTACGAGTTAAAGCCATGAAGATGAGAGGAAGATGAGAATAACCGAGGTACAGATGTTGTTACCAACCAAATTAAAATGACCTAAAAAGGAAACCCAAACCTAATGATATCCATGTGGAAACATTCCTTAAACTGTGTTCAACACATCTCCAGGTTACATGTATTTTGGAACGACGTGAATGAGGTAATGATTGCTACACCTGATTAATGATGCCTTAGTGCACAAGGTATAAAGCAAGAACTTAAAAGCATGTACAATCACACTCCCTGATGACCAGGCAGCACATGTGCGTTGATGACCACAATTTCAATGTGTGTGTTGACTACAGTTAAAAAAGTTCTTAAATTCGGGAATACCCTGAGCAAATCAGAAACTTAAAGTGCGCAAGTTTCCAACATGGGCATCAGGCTAAAGGTGGATAAGGTCATGGCATGGATATTATGGAGACAAGATGGGATGATGTGTGGATGCGAGGGCCGGGTTGTTCCCAGTATGAAGTCTCCTTTTCAGTCCACTGCAGTGGAGCATCGGTGACAGAACAGTCCCTCAGGACTTTGTGTCCTGCTTTTCCTTCTCCTTCAGATCCTGGTTGTATCTATTGGAAGAAGAAAAAACTCAAATTTCTTGCCCCGTTCGCTTCGTCTGGCATTTAGATGATGATATAACAGGCAGGTTGGCCACAAACCTCCAGATCCTGAAGAGCTGGGAGGCACCTGCACCTCCAACAAAGAAGTTGACACAAAACAGGTTCCAATTCTTCGGGATAATCACCAACGAGTATCTGGACCAGATCAGGCCTGGTGGGGAAGGGCAACAGTGACGGTGAAGGTTATGTTAATATAGCGGTAAACCCAGAGTCTGTTTTTGGTCAAACAGTAACCGATAAGGCTTGTTTGAAGGAACATATTGCAAAAACAAAAGCGTCTGACAACCTTTGACACGGACTTGTTCTCAATGAAATCAAGACTAAAGATATTTCAAGATGTGGAACGATGGTAGAAATGTATGAATAAGATTCATAGGCACATTTAAAACAAATACAACATCTCCCCTAAACTAAAATATATAAAAAAACATCTATGCTCAGTGGAGATCTCCACTTTTAGTTGATCTAGACACTGATTAAATCACATTTTACCTGTGGCCGTCAGTACTGCAGACTGAGAGAGACTGAGTTTCTCAGCTGGCCGAGTCATATCAGCCAAACCGGCTACAACGAGACCCTGGAGGGAAAACAGTTCATCAGTTTTGAATCTTGCTCATGATGCCATATATACAGTACATACAGACAAATGCATCACAAATGTGGGAATTTACTTACCCATTTAAAAACAGGGGCCCAGAAGAAAACTGTTTTGGGACCTAAAATGAAAACAAAAAGCATTAACAGCTTCTACGAGTGACATGCAGCGATGGCTGGAAGAAAATGGACCCTGCTCAGTGACGCCCGTGTAACGATAACGGGACCTCTCACAGGTCCAAGATCAGATGGAACCTTTTTGTCTTATCATTTCACATTTTGTGTTGTGCTTTGCAAATAACAGCAGGAACCTGTCGCAACAATTGGAGTGTAGATACTGTAAATCCATACAACTAAAGTTTCCGACAAGCGTGCTTGATACACTCTTGATATTGAGAGCTGCAGCAGTAAGATCTACGTGCAAATCACTGTCACGATATTTTATATAAGTGTTGTTTCTTGTAGATCCACTGTCTGTTGTTGCCATGTTTCAAAGACACCAAAACAGACGGGTCATGACTGTAAACTGCAAAGTCATGATTATTACTGATCTGCTGTAATGAACGTTTACATACACCTCCAATAATGAACACATAAACTAGAAAGAGCTGTGGATGCAGATGTGGAAATATTTCATTGCCCCGTCAGACACCATCGGTAGACTCTTAAAAAACAACGGATATTATAGTATCAAGAAATCCTTACAATCTTAATAAATGTGCCAGACTGTGTAAGGGAGTTTTTACTGACTCAAATCCATCCATACCCATAATTTTGGAGGCAGTTGGATTTTACCTGGAGCACCGCCATACCTGTTAGGATTTAAGGTTAAACTGGTTAAACTGACCTCCTGTACCCTTGTCCAGGCAGGAAAAGGCCCACCAGTAATATTTTATTTTACATTTACTCACAATGATTTCACATTTTAAGGGCGGTAAAATGTAAAAAACCCTCATCTAGACAAGGAAGGTTAAAACAAATTCATTGGATGAAGATCACAGCTAGGACACGAGTTTAAAATGTGCTATTTTGGGCGAAAAGACGTGATAGAATCACTGTCTGAACTATGAAGCTCCGGGACATTAAGCAGACTAGATCATTTAGACCAGCTCAAGTGACCGAACAATTGTGATGCATTTTGAATTACCTGCAGGGTGGTTGTACAGAGGTCTCAGTTTAGCTGGCAGCATATGTTCGATTTTGTCCAAAATCCTGTGGTAGGACACTCTTAGCGCAGCCATGACTGTAGAAGTTCTAATGAAAATATAGAGGAAAATAAAGAAACCAGGCGGTACTTAAGGCTAGCTCGTTAAAGTCTTAACCTGCGAAGGTTTTCCTGCAAGTTAAAGAATTTAAAACAATTTTCCTGCGCTATACTGTCTAATAAATAAATTGCAATAAAATAAATCCTATGAAAATATTCTGCACTTGTGCTGTCGACCTTCCCCCGTCACCTCTATCACTATGCTAGCAATGCTAGCTTGTCAGAAGCCCGTATCTGACCGACGCCGCGAGGTGATCCGTCAGCGCCCGATCGGTACCCGGAAGAAAGGCGGCTTCGTGTCGCTTCCGCGCATGCGCCAACCAATTTGCGGTCTTTCGTGCTTTACGACAGATGCCAAACACGGGTCCAGACCACTTCGACGCAAGCGTTAAGTAGTTCAGCTTTTGTTTAACATTTTTTTAAATTTCTAACACGCGGTTGACACGAAAAAGCACTTCCACGTTAGTTGTTCTTAATAATGAGACATTAATTCCGTTGTTCTGATATACCACACGTCACAAAAAATATATACAATGTAGCACTATACAATATACTTTTCTGACTTGCTTTAATGAGGAAATCTACATATTAATATGTCAATATGTATATTATACTTAATATTAATAAACACATTGTTAATGCACACTTCTATTTGTATCAGACCCAGAAAAACGTTATACAAAAACCATTACTTTCTTAAACACCACATTTTGGTTGTCTTCATAGCACCGACAGTCAAAATGGGGTGTAAACAAATGTTTTTGAATAATTAACATGACTAGACAATTCCACAGATATTAGGACTGTGTGCCTTTGGCTTTACCCCATCTGCTACAGTTTCAGAAAATATGTAAACGTGGTTAAGATGAACGCATGGAAAGATGAGACACACTTGAATTTAATGCAGAGGCACACACAAACAAGTATCTTTTGTTTTTAATTATCCTACCTTGATAAAGCTTATATTTGTATAGTTATACAATCTAAGTATAATATAGAAGGGTTAAGGTTAGTATGTTGCTTTGAATTAATGTTTGATCATTGAAATTATCAAATGTCTTTTGAGGGGGGTAGAGAAGATAATAAATAAATTGTATGGCCTTTGCTATTTGTTGCAAGGGCGGCTGAAACATACAAGTCATAACACACTATTCCAAGAAATGACATGTTTTGATGTATTTTATTTTGCACAGAGAATTAAACATGTTTTTGTTTTTTTTCAGATCTGTGCAATATCTCTCCTGGCTAAAGTATTTTAGTGTATTCTATTTGTTTTTATCAGCATAAGTAAAGGAGAGGAAAATTTGAACTATATTAATTTTCTAGAAATGTATCAATTTGCCTGTGAATTTCATATGGGGGAGGGAGGGGGGGTCGTAAAGGGTGTCGTAAAAATAGATGTTATCTGAGACCGATTTTGTTCCTCTCGACTGTCAGCGCGTGAGGGGCGTGGTTACATACTTGTTTCTTGATTGGTCTGTAAGAACGGCGTTTGAAGTGTAACTCTCGTTTTGCATTTTAACACAAGGGCGGAGTCGTATAGATTTAAAATGAAAAAATTGTATCTGTGAATAATTTTCCCATTATTTAAGTAGTAATTATAACCTGCTTCATATCAAAACAGTTCATAACGAAGCCTCCTATAAACGCCGTGATGGGTCTTAAAACGAGCGCTCCTCATCAGAACACGCAGTTTATCGCGTGACTTGGACCCAGCTGTCTTCTGTCGCTAGAAGAAATACCAGACCAGGCTAGCAGAGCCGATAGTTTAGCGGTGGAGGGAGCAGAGATTCAGTCTAAAGTCAGGTGGACAGAGAAGACAGGGCACAAGCGACTCTTTCACAGCAATGCAGATGCAAAGCGTCGGAAACTAGTTAACGACAGAACTATCCCTTAACTCGGGAACTGATGGCGAAGCGAGGCGACGATAAATAAAAGGCGACAACAAGAAGACAAGGGCTAGCTTAGTTTCAATGTTATTGTTTTTCAAAAATCACATGTTGGCACAATGTCCTCCTCCGGAAACCTGGTTTGGGATGTAAATAAACGCTTGATCGGATACAACGAGCCTAACAACATCAGGACCAACTATTTAAGTAAGAACAACCCTCTTGTTTGCGCTAACGATAACGCATAGGAGTGATACCAAATAATACGTGAAAAGGGCTTTAAATCTAAATCGTCTTTGCCTCCAGCAGCTTAACACCGCTGCTGGCTGCGTCTGTGTTTCTAAATCAGAAGAAGTGTCCCAGCATGGCATGTACTTTTAGCTATCATTATTATTAGACTACCTGCTTAATGTCAGGGAGGGGGGGGGGGGGGGGGGGGGGGTTGCTAAGTCCATCCTGAGTTTGAGCTACCCTGTGTGAATTTAAGACGGCAAATTCAGTTTGGCAATAGCTTCCTCCATTAGCAAATCGAGCCTATGCACTAGCTTCTCCATGTCTGATGATGATGCAAACCTTGTCTTTCATAATATACATCAGAGCAAGATAAGGAACCCCCCCCCCCACTTCATTTCCATTTTGATACCACCAGAAAGGACAATGGTCCCAGAAAGGATCTCTGTATATGGATCTGTTGGGATGTGTTTCATGTGTCACTGCCATTCTTCCTGACCTGTTATTGTCACCATCCTCTCATCGGCTCTGAATCAACAGTGACTTATAATCAGTTTTTCTGGGTGGCCTGTAGCCAGACGACTGTAGCTGATCATACAATCAGCACTGACAGTGACTGAAAGATTTATAAGCCTTTTAGAGGAGCGGTAGAGGTGCCACAGAGGGTTAGTCAAGACTGTTTTTAGCTGGACCGAAACAGGGTTAGACCTGTTATTGTCGATGAGTAGAGGATGCATGTTGCAAGGTTGGGGTCAGGATATATTTAGCTTCAAAACGGGGGTGGGGGGAAACCGGTCCTGGTTTAAATTCCAATACAAATACCTCATGTGATCAAAGAAAATTTGTCCAGAGAAACACAATGATATTCGTTGTATCCAATACAATAATACATTTTCTTTTAATTAGAGTAAACACTAGTTATAGCCAACATTATATCCTAGAGGATGAACGATAAAATAAAATATTTGTATTTGTATAGTTGATACTGAGAATCTAAATCTAAAACTTACTTTTGATAACCGTTGGCCAAAATGTTGACGCAATGCATACAATTTTTTGCCTTTTGGTGTGGCCTCGTGGAACACAGGATGTCATTTATGCTCAGCAAATCCACAATAATGCAATGCTAAGAAAACATGCCAGCACAAGTCCTGGTGCACATTTGGAAATACAGCAGCTATTGGTTTTATTAACTCATCTCTGAGTCATTTCATCATTCCTGTTCAAATGAGACACACATCTAAAGAAGAAAGGTTGCTGCTTAATTCTTTCACCATAAAGGAAAATTCCACCAAATTCAAGAACATTTAGTGATTTGTCTTTATCTGTCTTATTGCAGCAGCAGGTCATCACATAAATGCTTTAGAAGTAAAGTTTAATTGTACAATTAAAAGACATCAGGTCTTAATTTACTTTTGTTTGTATTTGGAATCCTATAATGTCACTTTTTTGTATTTATACTCTCATTTTGAAGGCATCAAGTGTTTGCTCTTCTCCGTTACACCTGTTGTTGCACCCAAGTGAAGCCTCCTCCACATTAATAATCCAGTACATGTTTATTCTGTACAGTGGGATATTTTAGCTCTGCAGTCTAAACACACGTGACGGGCCTGCAGTTGATTTCTGTCTTTTCACAGGGAGAAGTGAGTTTGTCCAGCGGCTGAAACTTGAGGCGACACTGAATGTACACGATGGCTGTGTGAGTACAACTAATGTCACCTGCCTTCGATCAATTTATGTCTACTTTTATTATATGTTTGTGTATTTATGGGGGGGGGGGGTCCAGTTTTCTGTCAGAGAGAGGGCAGACACATGTGCCATCGTGCTCTTATTGAGATGAGGAACAGAATTACCACAGTGATCAAGCTCCGTACTACTGCATCCTTCAGTTCATCCTGCCGAGCACTGATGCTGCTTTAATGTGTATTTGAATATGAAATACATTAGTCGTCTCCCAATGTGTGTATTTTTTTATTTTCACTGTGATTTTAAAAACTAAATATATTCTTACAAATATAGTCCTCTGTTAGAGCTGCTGAGTTATAGAAAGGACTCCCCTTTTTCCTCTGAGGTTCCCTCTGATGTCTCCTCTGTGTCAAGATCATCATTTCTAGGTGCCAGAGTTTTTATTTATAAGGGATTAAATCATGCCTCAGCCATGTCTATAAAAGAAAGGTAAAGCTCTAATAAAGTTTATGAAATCCAAACAAGGAAGTAGATTTATGTTGCAGTGGGATTAGAATTAGAGTATATTTTATATTTCTGAGATGCGTCATTGCCCAGTGGTATCACAAATACCTGTTATAACACAGGAGATTATTCGCTCTCGGCCTGTTAATATTTCACAGCTGATTTGTGGGATAGTGCAACTTCATGATTCAGCTTCAGTTGAGTTGGGTTGAGGTGCAAAACAAGCCAGGATTTTCTGTGATTGGTTCTATTGTGTTGCTATCAGAATGTCACGCATCTTTATCTTTGGAAAGGACGTGATAATCCAATCAGTCCCAATCTAAATTCTTCTTTTTCTGCAGGTCAACACGATTTGCTGGAATGACACTGGCGAATACATCCTCTCGGGGTCAGACGACACCTTTTTGGTCATCAGTAGCCCATATAACAAAAAGGTGGGTCAGAAACAAAAATCCCCACTTACTCTTCCTTTCGGTCAGCGATCATGTGGTTTCTGGGCCTATTTTACAGGTCAAACAGTCAATACGCTCAGGTCACCGAACAAACATCTTCAGCGCAAAGTTCATGCCCAACACAAACGGAAAGGAGATCGTCTCCTGCTCCGGAGACGGCATCATCTTCTACACCCACACCGAGAAGAGTCCAGAGTACAACAGACAGTGTCAGTTCACCTGTCATTACGGAACAGCTTATGAGGTACTACAGATCAGAACCGTCTCCCAGGACACACACCTGACTGTTGTCTTCAGCGTCACATCACTTTTGATTTCGTTTTCTTAGATTATGACGGTACCAAATGATCCTTACACGTTCCTGTCCTGCGGGGAAGACGGCACGGTGCGATGGTTCGACCTTCGTACGAAGACCAGCTGCACTAAAGAGGACTGCAAAGATGTACGGTGACAGCTGTGGTATTTTCAGCTTCATCGCTGTCCAGACAACCTTAACTCTGCCTGTCTGCTGTTTCTGGACAGGCAGATTTAAATCAGGATTTCAACACCTGAGCTGCTTGCTTTTTATTTTAGGATATCTTGATAAACTGTCGAAGAGCAGCCACTTCGATATCCATTTCGCCTTTGGTGCCGTACTACCTGGCTGTGGGCTGCTCCGATAGCTCAGTGCGCATCTACGACAGACGCATGCTGGGAACCAGAGCAACAGGTAACCTGTCCTGCAGACACTGCCCCCTCTGCCACGTTCCTGTTAGCATAAGTGAGATGCTTCTTAGCCACAAAGTGTTTGCAGATTTTGAACATGGGGCGAGTTCTGTATTCACCAAAATGTCAGTCTGATCACCTTGTCTGATGGAGGCGGCACAGGCTTCTAACACTGTGTCTCATGCTCAGGGAACTACACGGGTCGGGGAACGACAGGCATGTGCGTGAGGTTTGTTCCCACTCACTTGTCCAACAAGTCGTGTCGCGTCACTTCCCTCTGCTACAGCGAGGACGGTCAGGAGGTGCTGGTCAGCTACTCCTCCGATTACATCTACCTGTTCGACCCCAAAGATGACCAGGCCAGAGAGCTAAAGGGTCCGTCTGAGGAGAGGAGGGAAGAGGTGAGCAACAGAAACTACAGGAAGTGATGAACGTGATACATTTTGTGGAATATTAGCACTCTCGTTGTAGTAGCAACCGGATGCTAGCACGGTTCTGTGCTGTTTCTGTTTGTCCTTGTTCACTGTGTTGTTCGCACTACGTGACTCTCTGTCCTCTGGTCGGGGGTCCTGAGGTCTCTGCGGGGTTCACTTTACATGACTGGTTTGCAGGTGTTCACGCTATACGACTCTCCATCAGCAGGTGTGGCCGATTGCTTTATTTTGTCTCCAAGCAACCTTTTTGTATCAAAAATTGACGCGTTAAGAGACACAGAACATGTGTGATCACAATGTGCGAGTAAGCTGCTGCCACTACTCTGCCGCTTTGTTCGCCCCCCCGACCCTAACTGGATACCTCGTTTACTAGAAGTTCAGTTTGATTCAGCGACTCACAGTTTCTGTTCACTTGCTATTCATCTGTCCGAACCGCTGTTGAATAATTTAAAAGGATATCAGGGCTTGGTCACTGACCAGAATTCATAGTAACGGTAAAAGAAAATCTGTGTTCAATAGGAGTTGGGCTGAATGGAAAACAGACCTGGTTGACTGTATGTTTCTGTAGAAAGACATTGCACACATTGGTGTTAAAGAGGAAAAAAGTTCTTTAATTTGTTCTTTGTTGTTCTATAATTCCTGCTTGAAATACCCACAAACAGTAGTAGTAGTGAATAAAAACTAGAATCTGTTTATTGCAGTGGTGTTCACGTGTTAAAATGTGCCTGATCATGGTGCCCGTGTTTCAAATCCTCATGGTGAGTTCACTGCACACATTCCTTTCCAAATTGAGTGACCGGCTCTGGCAGCGTTCCTCTCCAGTCCAGAATAGTTCAAGTACAAGCTTCTTATCCTCGCTCCCCTTCCTCCACCTGTAACCTCATTTCTGCAGTGTCTTTTCTCTGTCAGCCTCTTGTCCTTTTCACCACATCCAGACCGGATGATTTACTCTGATAGAAGGACTTTTAAGACCCCCCCTCCTCCTTCTATTTGTGTCTCGGCCTGCTGCCCCAAAGAGAAGGGTTTTGAAAGTGAAGGCAATCTCGGGCGTGCAGCCAGAAGGGGGGGATGGGGGCCATTAACAGACAGAAGTGACAGTGGAGCTATTTTTGACTGGCTGTGTGTGTGTATGTGTTTCCCCAGCTCAGGCAGCCTCCAGTGAAGCGCCTCCGTCTAAGAGGTGACTGGTCTGACACAGGACCCCGAGCTCGCCCTGAGAGTGAGAGAGAGAGAGACGGTAAGATCGCCCCGTCGGTGCTACACCCGATGTGTGCGCTCACGTTACAGGCCCGATTTCCCCGAAGCTGCAATAGTTTCATTTTCTTCCAGTGATGTAAAATTCCAGCATGAAAATGAAAATAGTTGTCTTGTAAATAACTGTTGGTGAACAGTGGTGTCATTTTACTGTTTAACTTTGTCCCATTTGAGTGACAGGTGTTGATGGATGAAAAGTGATAAAACGGTACGTGTCTACTCTTGTCTCTTTCCAGGAGAGCAGAGTCCAAATGTGTCTCTGATGCAGAGGATGTCAGACATGCTGTCACGCTGGTTTGAGGAGGCAAGTGAGGCTCAGAGCAGCAGAGGAACTCGACCTCAAACACGACCCAGAGGTCAGTCTAATAGTAATAATAATAATCATCGATGTATTTATCTATAGCTTCCTATCTGTCTATATCTATTTATATATCCATATCTATACACACACACACACAGACACACACACAATGTTTTAGATGTTTTACATTTTACTATCCAGGGTAAGTATATGCAAGATTAAGACTTACAATATCTTAAATGAGATAAAGTAAATTCTTATATTTGGCTTAACTAAAACTAAAGGTCTAATGTGGGTTTCAGGAACGGCTGTCCACCCAGAGGGAACACCACATCCTTCATCTGCTCAAGCCGGCGGCTCCAGCCAGGACTCCAGCCAGCCTCCGGCGGCCTCAGGAGTGAATGCTCCAGAGCCCCCCCCTGATCCACTAACTGCCACAATGCCTAAGTCCACCTCCTCTTCCTCCTTGGGGTCATTCTCTACAGTCACAGCAACTCCACCTCCCAGCTCAGCCTCAGTGGAGGCTACAGGACTTTCCTCCACATCTGTCCCCTCTGCACCCGACTCAGATCAGAGAAGCCAGCTTGAAGGTAGTGGGACCTCCACATCCACCCCCCCATCCTCCTCAGAACGTGCTCTCTCAGGTAAAACACGCAGCTGGAGTTCATGGTTTAGTCCTCATCATTAGCACGAGGACCACAGTCACTGAGATGAGTCTATATTTGAGCCGCTCATGCATCTGTCACTTTAGTCTTTTCCTCCAGTATCAGGTCCTCCTGGTTTCTGTCTCGTGACCCTTCTTTTTCTCACATCTTCCTCATATTCTTCCAATCAGTCCCTCTGGGATTTCCCAATGTTGTCATTCCACTAGCACACGTTTAAGTTGCATTTTAAGGAAACTGTTTAGCTTGATGGCAAATTCGAACAATCATCAAGCAAAATGCACCAGCACAAACTGAGCAAAATATGCTGGCTATCAAGGAAAGCTTTGATGCTGAATAAATGACAGTCTTCCCCTTGTTCCCACAATCTCTACAAATCCCAAGCTTCCTCATATTATTGCAGTTTTTTTGAAAAGCTGCCAGAAAGATTCCAAAATCCCGGAGGGACTGTCTGATCATGCATTCACTCTTCCTCTCTTCCTTGTCAGAGTATGGTCCTCATCGCCTGCCCATAAGCTTAGTGTGTAGGCGTTTGCAGAGGTTACTCCAGCTGGCCGACCCTCCTGGAAGGGGTCCGCGAGCCCGCCCCTCTTCCTCTGCCACCCCTGACAGACAGAGCCAAAGAGCTGCTCCTGCTGCCGCTGGTGCAGAGACACAAGCACATACAGGTTACCCCCCCATGCAGCACCTCCTCTGTGTGGGTTGTTTGCCTGGGCCAACGCCCCTGACTTTATACAATTCCAGTCAGTTTGGCTTGAGAAAGACACAGTCTTGCTAACAACTAAGCCCACTGTGATCCTCACTGCAGTCTCTAACAAAGCACTGTGTACTTACTAACCTGTGTGTTGCCTCTAAAACCGCCTCAGTCACTCACCAGTGCGCTCTCTTCAACACCACATGCGTTGGTTAGTCAGCACCAACAAATTGTCCTGTTGTGGCGCCAGCAAGTGCAGCACTCTGCTTTTATTCACTTGGATTGTACTTAAAAGACGCATTGTCACTTTTCTTTCCCTTTGTCCCCTAAAGTGAGTTCCCCACTGCTCCTGTCTGATTCTCTCTGATGGGCATCTCCCTACTTTTCTTATGAAAATGGTGAATAGACAATGCTGCGAATGCTGTGTAATTTCTTTCTCTTCCAGAGAAAGCAAATATTTAATGATCAAAACTTTCACTAAAATAACAGGGGACAGTCTCCATTATTTACCATTGTGAATTTAATTAGCAGCTTTGCATCTCATTTCCTGGTTTGCTAAGACTGAGAGTATTTCAGCTTTTTCGCTAATGTGGAACTTGGATGGATTTTAATGTTAACTCGGCTCAATTTTACTGGTTTGCACCGTCTTCATGGAGTTGCCCTTGAAAACCCACTTGATTCCCACCTCAGTATTCATCCAGTATTCACACAAGTTTGAAGGCATTTTTATTATTGCGTGAAGTTCTTGTGCGATCTTGACTAACAGTCATTTCTATTTTAAAATATTTTAACTGTATGAACTGTCAGGTTTTGACTTACTGAGCTGTGTTCAATACTTTGTGCCATCTGTGTTGCAGATTCCCCCTCGTCTGTGGTAAACAAGCAGCTAGGATCCATGACTCTTGATGAACAGCAGGGTGCGTCCTCCTCCACCACCCTGCCACCGGCTGGGTCTTTTTCTCCCTCCCTCCCTCCCTCTTAGATGTTTCCTGTCATATGATTCTGCAGGCTTATTCTATCATTTCCATATGTGTGCTCTGTCCTGTGCTTTACTGACTCATTAGCCAGACATCATTACATTCATCACTGTAATTTTTGTTAGAATTATTATAAAATGTGTGGTTGAGATATGTTCATTGCAGTATATTTTGAATAACATCATATTCATCCATAATAGAGACTATAAAATGGTAGATCCAACATAAATATGTAGTGTCCCTGCCAAGCTTATGGCCTTGTTATTATTTACGCCTCACAGGCTGAGCTGTTGGTTTTTATAATTTTTCCCGACAGTTCCACACTCAGTGCATCTACAGAGATAAAGTGCATATTTAAGATTTGTCGAAGCTAAAGCTGTTGCTGTCAAGGGTTTAATAACACACCAGTGGCAGAGACGTGTCCATTACCACGTCATTCTTCTGTCTGGGTTTCTGTCCTGCTGTTCTGTCTTGTTGTGTTGCATGTTTACCTGTGTGCTTCTAAGCAGCTAATTACAGGCCGATGGGTCATTTTTTAAATTCCTGTGTCGTTCCTTTTCTCAGCAGAAGCTGCCAATTCATCTCCTGCTAAGCCTGCTTCTGTACCAGACAGCAGCATCCCCTCCTCCTCCTCCTCCTCCTCCTCCTCCACCACCACCAGTCGCACCAGTACAGCCGAGCCAGTCCTCAGCCTACACTATAGCTCAGAGGGAACCACCACCAGCACCATCAAGTTGGACTTCACTGACGAGTGGTGAGGAGGGGGTGACACACGCAATCTGTCAACTGTCTTTATGAGTTTGGATTCCATCACAGGATGATCCATGTTTTCATTCCACATGACTCATTATATTAATGTTAAAAAAGAGAGATGGAACACGTTTGCAGGCTGGCACAGACAGTTGCGTCTCCCTCCACAGGAGCAGTAACCCGTCCGGTTCTCTGAGTGGTGGACTACCCAAAGCAAGCCCGGCAGTGGCTGCGCAGAGCCGGGAGAGTTCAGCGTCAGAGCAAGGTCAGTGCTTTAACCACGTGCTGGGGAAAAATCACTTATAACAAGTTCATTTCTAAGTTTGAAGAATAAATCCTCGACTTCCTTGCTTCTAGAAACATGATTGTGTACATTATTAGGGTTCCCCTCAGCGCCCTGCGAGTCCTCAGGGCAGCGGCGTGAGACGGCCTCCGTGACAGAGCAGCAGTGTGACGCCTCCTGCTCCAGTGACGTTGGCAGCCCGTCTGTTTCGAGCTCGGCCGCGAGATCCTTCCAGGGAGGGTCTAGGGCTTCTGCAGCAACGGAGATAACGGAACCAGAAGCTGCTGAGGAAACATCAGGAGACTGCAGGAGGTCAGAGCCCACAGAGCAGGCAGCAGGGGGGGACAAGCGCCAGCCTGCTCGAGGCACGCAGGACTCTGACGACAGCGATGATGATCCCATTCTCATTCCCCCCTCCAGGTTCAGAGGACAGGGACAGAGGTATTCACATCCACTTTATCCTTCCCTTACATGAAGATTTTGTTATATTTTTAAGCCATTTTTGTCATACCTTTAATGTGAATATAGATTAAATTCCAGAGGATCTGCAGTAGGCGATAGGATGATCAGGTAATGAGTTTGCACCAGCGACAAAAAGCTTGTCAAGTGTGTGAAACATCACGAAGCATTAAAACTCAGCAGCACTGGAGGTAGTGAGTGCTACTTTTATTGGCGTGATTTGATCATTTAACTCACAGTCACGACTAACTGCAGATTCAGAATGGCGTGCATGTGAGTACTTGTGGCTTTTTAATGGTTTGTGTGCACGGTTGCTCAGTATGGGAGCAATAAAGTTGTTCTCAGCTGGTGTACGACGTGAACTGCTCTGTGCTTGTGTAACAGTGACAGAGGGGGAGGAAATCTCAGAGAGAAGAGTGTAGTTCAAGGACTCTGCAATGTTTAGACAAATAAGTTATTAACATGCTTTAACTCCTTTATTGTTTAGTATTAAGAATAAACTTGTCAGATAATGTGCTTTATAGTCCTTAAAACGAAGCTCTTAAAGTCTTCAGAGTCCTGAGTAATGAGCTTTTTTCCCCCCTTTTGTTTTGTTAACTGTGATTCTTGAGTCTCTTCATTTGGCACAAGTAAGACAGCATTTGACTCGAGAAAAGCTCTCGACCTCAACGGTTTTTGACTCATCTGGTTAAGGAATCTGAACCTCAAACAACATTTTACTGGGCCTCTGGATTCTGCTGAAGGTGGTTCAGCATTGACAGAGTGACCTTCAGTCAGAGTCTGAGCTTCACGAGTGCACGTCTTTGCATCATCATCATCATCATCTACTGGGTTTTACAGGCGCTCGGCAGCTGCTCGCATTCAGGAGCTCTTTCGCAGGAGGAAAGAGAGACGAGAGATGGAGGAGAGCGAGACCCAGAACATCAGGAGGCCCTCGGTCAAAATGGTCTACAAAGGCCACCGGAATTCCAGGACTATGGTTCGTACTGGGCTGTTTACATGGCTGTTGGTGTGGATTTGGAGAGATCATGATATCAGGGAGGAATTATTTGACTTTGTGGAAAAATGGTCAAGTGTTTTGTTTCAGAGAGCTGAATTAGAAGCTCAACACTCATTTTTGTTTGTGTGGAGATGTGGGAAGCAGTGTCGCTAATCTTGGATTAGCATTAAATTGAAAGAAAGAATGAATGGTTACAGTCTGTTTAGATGTAAAGTAGGCTTTAATCCTCAGTAATTACAAAAACAATGTTCTTCTTTGTGTTATGGTAAATGGCATGAATATGTTTTGTGTAATCCTGAAACTATTTGTCCAAAAATAGCTGATTTTTAATCACTGTAGGGTTCCCAGATTATTACTGCTCAACAAATAACATCAACATGCTAAGTGGCCAATGCTGCCTTCAGGGAGGCTGAATAAAGAGAGGGAATAAATAATATCACTTTTACCCTCAGGAGTTAGATAGTGAAACATGAAGTGTGTATTTCTGTGTTTCTAGATTAAGGAGTCGTGTTTTTGGGGCAACAACTTCGTAATGAGTGGTTCTGACTGTGGCCACATCTTCATCTGGGACAGACACACTGCAGAGCACCTCATGCTCCTGGAGGCAGACAACCATGTGGTCAACTGTCTGCAGCCACACCCCTACGACCCCAGTGAGGCCCCGGTCCACCTTCACACAGCAACACAGATTCCCCCTTTTCCTGGTCAGAATCGATGCACATTGACACCCTCTTTCTTTTCTGGTCTGTGTCAGTTCTTGCTTCTTCAGGGATAGACTATGATATCAAGATTTGGTCGCCACTGGAAGCGTCTCCATCTTTCAACCGAGCACTTGCCCACGAGGTAAGAACTGTCCATCAGAGACATGTAAGGAACCTACAACTGGGCTGAAGTCGGGCGTATTTGTGATGACTGAAATGCGCACGTTTAAGTGCGCGTTCGCTTGATGTCACGGACTGATCCTCGATTGACTGCTTCACACCCTCCTCTCCCTTGTTCACACCATTTTCCTTCCCCCTCCAAGGTTATAACCCGGAACGAGCTGATGTTAGAAGAAACCAGAAACACAATCACAGTCCCAGCCTCCTTCATGCTCCGAATGCTGGCCTCCCTCAATCACATCAGATCAGGTACTAGCGCGTTCTGCTCAGCCCTCTAGTTCTCCTCCTGCTGCTGCTCGTCAATCTCGCTTATTGCCTGTGTTTTGTCTTCATCTTGTTTGTGTTCATGTCTCGCAGATCGATTGGAAGGCGATCGATCCGAAGGTTCAGGCCAGGAAAACGATGATGAGCAGTAGCCTGCTGGAATATTATTTTAATGAAAATGCAGTTTGTTCTTGCTGTATAGCACTCAGAAAAACCTCAGATTTGTACAAGTATTGTGTAGAATACTTCCTTTTTGAAATTAGTGTAATTTGCAGTCCTCTGTGTTTTTTTAAAAGAAGACTTTCTTACTGATGTATCTGTACGAGGATATTCTATATCTGTGTGAATGCAAACAGCAAAGAGGAAGTCAGTCAGTACACGGTGTGTTTAGTGTGTGAGTAATGATGGCTGGCGTGCAAGGATGTTCAAGTGCAATATTACTTTGTCGGGAGAATGTGAGCTTTGATCAGTGTTAATGTTGTGACGGTTGTGTGTGGGATTTGTCGCCCAGGGCTGAGACCATTTGCTCAGGCAGTTACGCAAGTGAACACAGACTCCAGAAAAACTTACGCTTTAACGGTGTTGTTAAAGAAAATCAAACATGTGGTTCTACCAAAGGGACGTGACACTTATTTACAACCTTTAACAGCATTTTAAAAAAGGAAAAAAAAAAATGCAAACATGGCTGTGCAACAAAAAAATAAAAACAAAAATAAAGTTTTGTGGTCACATCTGTATTTTTGACGGAGTTCTCTTAATTATGCCAAGTGTTCGAATAAACACTGCTCATCAGAGGAGACTCTTTCTGCATTGGAAAGTTTAAGTTTAGTTTAAAAAATAAGCCATATCAGCACATCTCGGTCAGTTTTGTCTTTTCAAACAAAGGTTTTACTTTTTTAAAACAAATCCTTGTATTCAAGGTTTTCCGTTTGGATTTACTGCAGGACAAGCATCTGGGTGTGGTTGCCTCAAGGTCAGCTTAACCTTCACTCAATAGCAAGAGGAATAGCAAATAGTTCAGAGGTTTATGCAAAAACGGTAATAAAACCATTATTCAAGCTGAAGGGAACTGAATAAAAACACTTAAGCAGATTGTTTGCATTACTATTTACTGTATAAAATCAAAAGGTTACATCAGGTATCAAATCAGAGTTTTCATACAAAAGTACCACTCGATAAATTTATGACTTGAGGTAAGAAAGCACCAGAATCTCACTGCTTATTCAAAGTTCCTGTGGAATCTATTCTGTTTAGAAACTCAAATAAATTAATAAAAGCAACACTAATTACTAGTACTGTGTACGTGGACTTTTGACTGTGACGTTTGTAACAAAAGAAAGGTGGGATGGTTTATTATATTTCCCATCTTCTGACACATTCACTAGATTGTTAATATGTACTGTTATGGAAGATATACTGTACATTAACACTAACTTAAGTGCAATAACTGCAGCAGATAAATATTTAGTATCAAAACTGTCACATGACACTTGCTCTGGATCCACAATATGTCATAGAGGTACCATAGCAACACTGTACATCTTATTTCCTGTTCAGGGTTACTTTTATCCGAACATTTACATGTAATGCTTAGCAGGACGTGGAATGATCCAGTTACTAATCTTCTGTTTTTCCAGTATGGTGTTGGGGGGAGACAAGTGGTCAGTGGGAACCAGTAACGCGGATACTGGTGAGAGTTATGTTGGTCTCATGTCATCACACTGCTGCGCTTTCTTTAGGTCACAGGTCTGTTTAACCAAACATGGGAAGTAAAATCCAGTAGAGACGATTGCTACATATGTGTGTATAAACTAGTTCTTACCTGAAAGACAAATCAGCTTATGATAAGAGTGTTATGGGGAGGACGGAACCAGTTCTATTTGCAATAAAGCTCTACGTGAGATATACTGCTCATACTGTTACTGGTCATACTGGGAAAACAACACAAAGTAATCAACTACAGCTACCTGGTAACTCATATTTGATTAAATAAACACAGAAAATGAAGACATTACACACATGAAATGAATGGAAATGTGTCACATTCCTGTTTCCTAATACCTTCAAGTGTGGAATACCCGTGATGCCGTCAGTTACAAAGCAACGCTAACAAAGTGTTGTGGACCAGCTGTAATCAGGCTGGTTTTTCCTGCTGATCCTCCTCCGCCTCATCTCTGTCATCCTTAACAATCCCTTCATCGATGCTTTCCAGCCTCAGTCTCTGACCGTCCAGGTACCTGGGTCTGGGTCCGGCCCTGGTGCTGAAAATTCCCGCAGTCAGACTCACATCCTCCCCAAACAAAGTCAGCTTGGCGTCATTCTCTATAGCCTTCGCCAGACAAGACGCAAAGGTGTCCAGGGATTTGTGAACCTCTGCGTGGATTTGAATGGATGCTGGGTTGTCGTTTTCAGCTGGGGGGAAAAAAATAAATAAAAAAGAGGACGCGATCAGATGTCTAAAATTCTCTACAGCTCTATTTGACTGCAAGGACGTTGTGAAGGACACGTACCTTTGGACTGCTCCACCTGATCTTCAAAAGTGACCGAGCTCCTCCTCTTCGCAGAGAGGTTGTTACCATGGTGCTGATGATGGGAGGAGCCGTCTGTGGAGAAACTCTCCAACAGCATCACATCGGTGCCTGCGTGGGGGACAATACAGACAACAGAGACGGCTGTGTGAGCAGCAGCGGACGTTTGAGACCCAACTTGCTCTTCCCCCAAAGCCATGATCAGTGCTGCCAAGTGTGCTGTGAAGCAGAAACACGAAGCTCAAGCGCAGCAATGTTGCGTGAGAGCCACACCAACAACCACATCCTAATTTGGGGTTTACGACAGACACGATTCTATTGCAGTTCTCCATTTTAAATGAGACTTGATGCATTTTAACAGGAAAACCAGAGATTAAAACTTCCTAAAGCAAGAAAAAAGAATTTAACCTAATAATACCAGCAGATTAGCTGTTAGTTGAGCTCTGAGAATCATAAATTTGAGAATTATTTGTGTGGAAAAAGATGCGTTCAATGTCAAATCAAAATAAAAATGTTAATGCATCAAATATTCTCATTTTAAATACATAATGCATAAAAGTTTTTTTTTTTTTTCCACAGGTTTTCCTACAACTTACATGAGTCCTGAGTGAAACTGAAGCCGGTGTCTCCTGTGCTGCTCCCGGGGGCCAACAGCTGCCCTCCACCGGCCAACATGGCTGTCAGATGTGGGGACATACCCAAGTCTGAAGAAAAGTAAGGAATGTGTCAACGTGCAACATCTGGCCCCACAAAGGCGCAGGACTGTAAATGTAAACAGGATGGACTTTCCCTACACTCGCATGTTTATTCCAGCACTGCAACACCCACCTGATTCATTATTATTTACCTCTTCTATCTCTACAAAGGTACTGAAGCCTTTATGTGACTGACAGATATAGATCCACTTGCACTGGACTCTTTACAGTCTTATCTTTGATTGTGGTGCATTAATATTGATGCAAATTCTATCTTCAATATTCACACAAAATACGGTAAGAATCACTGCAGCCCACTAACCTGTGATTCTGTTTGAGATGCTGAACAGGCGGGAAGTCCTTTGCCGCGTGGCAAACGACTCTCTGTAGTAGCGATCTCCGAAACACATTCCCAGCAGCTCCTTCCTCACCGTTTTGTTCCATAAACCGTAGATGAGTGGGTGGCAAACTGCGCTGCACAACGACAGCCACGCCACTAACGTCTCCAGTCCCTGAGATACGCTACCTGGCCCCCACAGGGCCTCGGTGCAGACCACCCCGACGTACGGCCCCCACGTGATGAGAAAAGTGCCGATCACCACCAAAATGGTGACAAAGGCCTTACACTGGCTCCCGGCATAAACCAGACTCCGTCGGCTCCCGTTGGAAGAGGTTGAGGTACTCGAGTTTTTACGTCCACTCCTCTGAGCTCCAGCGGAGTCGTCCTGGGCCACAACCACCGTCCCACAGTGCACCTTGCGGGCTTTCATGCGAGCAACGCGGAAAATCACCCCGTAACAAGCCAGCATGATGACCAAGGGGGGAAGCAGGCACCAGGCAATCCAGAACGCGGTGTAGCTGGGTTCTCTGTGCCAGGATGCAACGCAGGTCCTTTTGAAGCAGTCAAACTCAAAAGAAGACCAGCCGAACAGAGGCGGCAGGCAGCCCACCAGGGAGTGCAGCCACACGTAGGAGATGGCAACGACCGCCCGGTTTCCAGTGATCTTCATGGGGTATATCATCGGGTAAAGTACGGCATAGTACCTAATGAGGCAAAGAGCAAAAACGAGGTGACATTTTAGAGCATGACTGGGAGATCAGTATGCAAATGTTGCCTTTGTTTACATGTGGTGGCGCTGACCTGTCGATGGCTATGGCGCCAAGGGTGAGCATGCTGGCGGAGCTGATGAGCAGGTAAAGCAGGGCAGTGAAGTTACACCACACGACCCCGAACACCCACTCTCTCTTGACTGAGCTCACAGCCACGAAAGGCAGCACCAACACGGACATCAGCAGATTGGACAGGGTCAGGCTGAACACAAACTTGTTACTGGGTGTCAGCAAATAAGGCCGGCGATACAGGGTGGCCACTATCAAGAGATTCCCCAAGCAGGCGAGCAGTGTGATGGTCACTATGGAGACCGACTCCAGGGCAGCCAAACCCCCCCGGCTCCCCACCGTTGTGCAGTTCCTACTGGTGTTCATGGCGAGCTGCTGAGCCACCGGATAGGCAAAGAAATGGCAGGAGACTGTCAACAAAAAGAGGTGGTTATGACTAATCTGTAAGATCTGACAGTATTTTTTCTCCTGTCATGTATTTGAGTTGCAGTAAAGAATAATTAAGTGCATTCCAACAAGACCATATACAATATAATGTCATTTATTTACATTCTTATAGGTAAAATGAGAGTTCCAACTCACAATCGAGGAGACACACTTGATTTGGTTATAACTAAGGGCCTTAACCTTTTTTCTCTTGATGTTAAGGAGGAGCCCCCACCCCCCCCCTCCCGATCATTTCTGATTTCTGTAACTTACAGATAACGTTCAATCTGCACGCCGAGTTCATAGGCTCTGGCCATGACACCAGTTGTGGGTGCAGAGTTTAATTGCAGAATCTCACATGCCACAGGTGCTGTTGCACCTTGGGAAACTACAATGTGAGCAGGCAGAAACCACCATGGCAGAGATCTGTAAATATTGAGTCATTGTCCTTAAAAACCAAAGATAAAGGGAGTTTATGTCCCAAAATGATCAGGAAAACCTGATCCACGCTGTCATTTCCACCAGATCGCTGTAACGCCCTTCTGACTCAATAAAAAGAGCATCAAACAGCTGTAGCTCATTCTGAACACGGCAGCTCGGGTTCTGACCAAAACAAAAGAATCTGAACATATTCCCCTGCTCATAGAGTCCATAGATCGGCCCCTGTCAGATGCAGAATAGATGGTAGCGTTCTTCTCCTGGACCAAAACACCACAATGTGGTTTAGGTCCACAACACTTTAATGGCATATTGACAGAATATAAACCTGAAACTAAAACCGGTGAAGCAGCATTTTGCTTTAATACCAAACAGAACTGGAACAAAGTGTCAACAGATCTGAACCGAATGTAAGTCTGTTTAAAGTAAACCCAGGTTGAAGGCATTTGTCTTGCTCTCTCCTTTACTGAATGTGTTCATGTTTCTATATAAAGCACTTTGAATTGCCTGGAGCATAAAATCCACAATACAAACAAAGCTGCCTTTACTGTAGCACAATATTTATTTAAGACAAGGTGATTACCGGTTTATTGCAGACAGAAGTTTAGATGCATATCAGAGATGTAAAAAGAGACATTACATCAGTCTTCCTATGCAATACATGTTAAGATCATTACGCTTTCGACACTTAAAATGACCCAAGTATGTCAGTTGCTTCATGTTTTCCTTGTACTGCATCGCAACACTGGCACACAAGTTTTACTAATACACGAATCATCTGCCATCATTAATTTTTAGCCTAAATCGAATCTACAATAGGGCAAAATCCTCACTAATAAACCCCCAAACATGCAAAGTCTTGGGAAAGTCGCCAGCACAAGCTTAAGTCAAGTCACACAGTATACTGGGTGCCATTCGATACCCTGGAGTTTCTAGGTTCAAAAATGTTCCTTAAAATCTGGTGGAGCTTTGCGTGAGCGTGCAAGAGATGCACCATTGTGGCTGGTAGCCCGACCTTAGCAGCTCGTTTTGCTGGAACAACTCCGTTATCTTTAGTTAGCCGCTGTTAGCCAGAAACTTTCTCCCATTGTCCCCCAGAATCACGGTTCTTACCTGATTTGTTTCGGCGCTGTGGTTCCGCATCTTGCCCGCCTCGGTACCCCACCGTCCATCGTTTCTGTGTGTTTTCACGGTTTAAACGTTATTTACTGGACCAGGTGCCCGAAGAGGCCCCTAAAAGCCCGGAGCATTGTTAAGGCTGAAGTTTGCCCGGTCCCCACCGCCGAAACACAAGCGGGCAGCTGCGGCTACAATGGCGTCCTCCTTCCCACTTCACTTTAACTCCCTCTCCAAACAGACTTCTTCGGTATGTGGGTGGTCGCCGAGGAGATTGCACTTGATTTGATTTCCCCGTTTTCACGTTAATTTTGTTTTGTTGTGGGCGGTGAGCGCGGATTTTGTCGCATCTGCAGTGCGTTTTCATCCGCGAAGTAGTTGAAATTGTAGTCTTTTTGTGTTGCATTTGTCATACGAGGGCATATGCGTCAGTGCTAACAAAAGTGCATCAGAACGTGCGTTTGTTCCTTTAATAACGACTCAACAACGACAGGTTGCGTTTATAACTAAGCGCAACATCATTTTTATCCGCGACTGGACCACCCAAGCAGATCAAAGCTTCCCGCACTCAGGCGGCCTCCCCCCAGCCAATCAGAAAGGGGCAGTACCAGCTCTGACCGTGTGGGGGCGCACGCGGTCTGGACTCGCAACACAACTACAATCATTCAAACCAACGAGTTGTTGCACGCGGAATTCCACAAAATTACATTCGCAGAATGACTGTCGCAATAAAAATGAAAACAAGATTGTCACTTTAGTAACGTGTAAGACTCACGTGTTGATGAATGTAATTTAGTTTATTCTGCTTTCTTTTTGTACAGTGAACAGTAACACATTAACAGTGAATCACTATTTCGACTAATTTTTTCCATCAGGCTCTTGGAAGAAAATCCATATGATATAGTGGGAAACGTGGAGAATATGCATTTACACATAAAAGCTGAATTAAAAGATATCCAATCTGTCAACAACTTGCTCCAATAACAGTAAATCAATGTTTTTGTATATTGGCATTTTTAGGCCTATTTTGGTATTAAACGGTGTGGGGGTAACAGCAGTAAAGCGTGATATATACATGTATACTTACTTGTATATGTTTATCAGGGCTAAAGGTTGTGAAGATTTCTTCACTCGAAGACTGAGGACCATAATGAATGCACGATTAATGCATCATTTAACTGAATTAAAAGAGTAATCAATTAATTTTTCTCCTGCCATGTATTCACTTTGATCAACATTTAGTGGCTGTAATAGCTGCGCATAGCTGCACATACTTAGACAAAACTATTGATGCACTGGACCGATGTGTGAATCCAGTGTTCTGAGTATCACTGAACTGCATCATTTTCCACTGTAACGCAATAAAAGTCTGTTTAAATCTTGGGCATTGGAATTTGTGGACTGTAGTCGGTCAGAAGAGCAACTATCAGACCCTGAAAGAGAACAAAGATGCAATGATCAAGTTAGGACTGTACAGAGAGAGACAGAGAGAGAGTAAATATTCAATTCACACACCATGATTGTCCACTTCCTGTTCTCGGACTCAGGGAAGACGAGGGAGCGTGATGAGTAGAACACCTCATCGTCCACCTCCTCCATTTTCCTGGGAAGACAATGCAGGAAGGTCCAGTCTGGTTTGGCCACACTCGCTGTCTGTAGAAGACAGGTTAAGGTGAACGTTAGCTCAACCAACCGTCCAGAGGGCCCACACCAAACTGCTGCACGTGCTTTAAAACCTGGACAAATTGACCTGATTATACAGTAAGTTTACTAGTTTGAGCAGATTAAATGCTCTTGGTTGAGAAGCTCCCCCCCGATGATGACTGAGCTGAATCATTGGTATATATGGGAAACTTAAACTTCTGATTTACCTTCATTGTAATCTGGTAACCTTCAAAATCCTTCAGTCTCTTTTTCCGCTCCTCCTCATTTCCAAGCCAGTTGTCAGTGACCAAAACATTGCTGCCATGGGCTGCTTCCATCGGGTCATCAGTGAGAAGAAACTGGGTCCCGTGCTGGGGCGAAATACAACTAAGAGTTACGGAGCGGTCCACCGACAAGGTCTGGAGACACGTCCTGCAAGCATCACCTCTCTGGAGAGTCTCTGTGCCTCCTGAATTAGACTCATCTCTGGTTCATATCCCTGCAGATCCAGAAAATAGAAGTCAATCTCAGAGTTTGGTTTTCATCTTTCCTGAACCTCCTGGAGTGTATTACGAACTCTACAGTTTCATATTCTCAGCATTTATTTAATTTTTAAGATCTAACTGCATCTTTCAATCTTTCACCCTGGTTGGAAATTCGATATAATGGATCAACATTATAGTGCAGCTGATAGAAACTTACTTACTTATTTGCAATAATGCTCCAAGATATAATTTGTACAAAAATTAATTTAATGCCCAAAATATTTAAATGTGTTTTTGTATAAAGTTGCTGATGTGACCTCTGCTGTCTGATGAGTTATTCTAGTTCATTTAAACAGTTAAACTACTGATGGGCCGACTCGTTCAAAGAAACGATTTCGGGTGCCACAGTTTCACACTTGGTTCCTGTTGTTTACGGGTCATAAATCTACTCCGCTCTACAGTAATGGGCCAAACCTTTGGTTTTGCAATCTTAAGATGAACTCCCAGTTTGGCTGCAGCCATCATAAAGGAATGAAGGATATTGGTTCCATCCCCGATCCAGCTAACGGTTAGCCCCTGGAGGGACCCGTAATGCTCCTGCAAGAGAACAGCAAAAACTTTTAAAACATGAAGAGTCACAAAAGAAATAAACTCGAATCTACAGAGAGCCTGGAGCACCTGCAGGGTGAGGAAGTCAGCCAGAATCTGGATTGGGTGGTAGAGGTCAGACATTCCATTAATGATGGGGACCGAGGCTTCCCTGTCCAGTTCCTCCAGCGTGGATTGGTTGGGTACTCGTGCCAAGATGATATCACACTGTCTTGAGAGCACCCTGGGAAGAGAGGAAAAGTATTAACGTAAGATAAAAAAAGAAGAGTGCATAATCCAATACTGACCTGGCTGTGTCTCTACAGCTCTCGTTGAACCCCAGGTGAATGTCCTGAGGCTTGAGGAAACAGGGGTGCCCACCCAGCAGCGCAAAACCTGAAAGGATCACAGATGACCATTGCTTCACTTCTAGTGATATCAAACATAGAAGATCAGTCAGTGCTTTCATAGAACAACAGCGCAGAGTGATGCCCTGAAAAGCCACCAGTAGCACGAACAATACGTCTTCCACCACTGGACAGGAGCTACGAGTGTGTTCTGCTGCTCTGAAATGTACCAGATCATCTGCTGATCAGCATCAGCGTACACTGGGAACATGTGTAATATTTGCCTGTGTGGGAACTAAAGGATTGACTTGGGACTGATACTAATTCTGTTGAACTCTTGCACCTGTCTCCGTGGACATTCTTGTTCTGGTGCTCCTCTTCTCAAATATCATGGCCATTGACTTCCCTTGTAGAATTGGAAGATACTGAGGTAGAAATGACAGTTAGTGGCGCTAATGGAAGCTACGCGCGATCTCCTCACTATAAAGACGTTTAGCAACCTGCTTTTCCAGTTTGATCCGATGTTTCAGATCGCTGGACGCCCACAACAGGCTCTTGATTTCATCGGAGCTGAAATCTTTGAGAGTGAGGCAGCTGCGGCCCTTCAGTCTCCCCGAGCCCAGAGAGGCGGATCCTGTGCTGCAAGTTACAAAAACAGCATTTACGGTGGGTGAAGCGTCGTTGTTGGTAAAAACCCCCGAATCGCTGAACCAAACTGCCGCGTCTTACCTCAAACATCGCCACAAACCCCTCTGTCGAGTTTGCCAGCACTTGAAAACGGTGCTGTGAGCAGAGAGCAGTTTAGCAGACATGATCGTTCCCAACACCAACTGGAGCGTCGCCACTGAAGCGCTGATTTACAACCAGCAACGTGGCTTCCACACCAACATTTCTCCATCACTCTAGATTTAATCTCAATCTTATCCGATTTTTTTTGTTCCCAGATTGTTACAACAGTAATAACTGTCGAGGAATTTCTTCAGTTAACACAAAGTCAAAATGCTGCCTTTAAGAGTTTAATAAGTCAGTCAACACATGCAACAACAGCATGCAGAGAGATCTCTGCCCAATGTAACAAACATGTCCCTTTTATAATGCTTAGCAACTACGCCTTTCTCTCAGGACTTTTCCATCTACTTACTTCATCGTCACAAGGTTAGCATGAAAAACTGTAGCATTTTGAAGGTTGCTGACTCGCACATCTTCATCATTTTCTAAGGAGTCTTTGTTCTACAACTCGTGACACCTCGTGCACCTGCACAAGCATCATCAAATGAATTTGCTTGACCTTACTGGTTTAAATGATCTATGCTAAACAAAAAAATAATTTCCTTTACATAACAATACTTCCTAATAACAATAATAATAATGCCCAGATCTGACCATTGGGGAGACAACACAACAGCCTCACAAGCGCATGGAAAAACAAAGAAGAGCCAACTCCTCAGGCCAGGACTCAGCAGTCCACTTGCATCTGAAGGACAAAGGACACTTGTTTGAGGAGAATAATATACAGGTTTTGGCCATTAAACAGAGGTGAGGGACTGAGAGATCACCTCTCACCTGTTTATATAACCCTTTTGAAAAACATCCCCAGGAGGAGACGAGGCCATTCACACATGGCTGCTTACGAACCCCACTGTGTCAGAGGAAGTTTTAACAACCCGCATAATGAGGTTTGTAGAAACCAACGACCAGCTGACTGAAGCTCCAAATGTGTCAATGGCTCCTGAAGAATATAACTTGTTGGGTTGCAGGCTTCCGGTTGTCTTTTCCTGCAGGGGGCGTGGTGGAGCCATGCTCCGGCCACCGGTTGGCGCACCTGCAGGCCATCAGCAGCCTATTTAAGGACTAGAACTCCGGCCTACCAGTGTCGGAGGAATTTTGTGTGCTTTTCGTGTCTCTGGTGACTTTGTTGGTTTCGAAAGATTTTTGTGATTTTGTGGCGACGCGCTGAAGCTCTTTGTACGCACCCGAAGTTGGAACTGTTGCTTCCCAGCAGTCCAGGAGGACTGTCCTTTTTGTGTTTGTTAAATAAAACCTACTTTGGACCTTTCATCACTGCGTCTTGCCTGCGTTCGGGTCCCGTACAACCACGCATCGTAACAATAACTATCTGGAACTCCCCGACAGTCAGCTAGAACTAATGAAGCCTCTTGGATGAGAGTTGAAACGTCTTCAAGAACATCAAACAGTCCAGTTGCTATGATTCAACTACCAGAAATACATTAATATTAACAACAACAACAACAACAATAATAATAATAATAATAAAGAACATTTCCGGATATATCCACTAGGCGGGAGTGTTTCTTCATATTAAAATAGTTTCATTGTCACGTATTCACCGATTGGTGGAGCTCCAAAGATTTGAATCAAAAATGCATCCAGTCATGTTTTTTTCTCTGCGCAGAACTATTTGGAGCACTATTTCATAATGTCTCATGTCTAAATTCTGGCATCTTTAAACAGCCTCTGTCTAATGTCAGAATGTGCCAGATTCCAGATGCCTTCCAAGGACCTCAGCACCCTATCATCATCTGCAAATCCAGTCTGAAACTGACGCTGACTTCTCCCACTCATCAGATCCTTATTACAGTGTAATGTCAACAGCCTTGATGCATTATGTGCTATAAGGCTATAATTAAAAATGTCACCTCAAATGCCCATAGAGCCCTATGGCCCCAACAGACCCTCATTATTTCTACACCCATGCCAGTTTTCAGGTATTTCCAATGTATAATTTATTGAAAAGCCTATTCTATCCTGAGGTGAAATGGACTTTCATTTGTTCATCTCACTGCAATGTTGTTGAGCTAATGTGATAACCCAGACTTTTTTCATTTTAGATGGAGAAACCATCAAAGACAATTAATCTTTAACTTTTTGCAAAGCAGCGTTAAAACTTCGGCTCCCTCTGCCTCACAAATAAAGACGTTTAGCAACCTGCTTTTCCAGTTTGATCCGATGTTTCAGATCGCTGGACACTGTAAGAATAATTATTATATTGTTATCATTTAAATGCATTTGTATGTTTAGCACCTAAGTGCATGAAGAAGAAACAGAGTGTTTTTCACCTCCCTTGATTTAGCACTTGTCCAGAGCACCAGGTTTACTGTGAGATTGTTATCTGAAACCCTAAAAGCATCTTGGGAGGAGGTGAAAATTCTACGTGGATATAGAGCTGATGTGAATAAAGGAAGGAGGTTTGCAGAGGAGCAGCAGAGCGACGGAGGGTGTTCCAGAGTGAACTGCTGCTCGCTCGCCCTTGCAAGGCTGCCTGTGTTTGTGTCTTTTGTTGATTCACGCAGGGCTTTACTGGGTTGCTCGGTTTCAACTCTAGCAACAGGCTCTTGATTTCATCGGAGCTGAAATCTTTGAGAGTGAGGCAGCTGCGGCCCTTCAGGCTCCCCGAGCCCAGAGAGGCGGATCCTGTGCTGCAAGTCACAAACACGAGTAATATTTGAGGCAAAAAATATTGATTTGCTAAAACTCCAACCTGCAGCATCTTACCCGAAGCATCGCCACAAACCCCTCTGTTGAGTTTGCCAGCATTTTAAAACGGTGCTGTGAGCAGAGAGCAGTTTAGCAGACATGATCGTTCCCAACACCAACTGGAGCGTCGCCACTGAAGCGCTGACTTCACCACCAGCCTCCAACTCCTCTCCCTTGTTTCCATATTGGCATTAGAGACTTTGTTTGGAACACTTTTATCTGCCATGACACCAAGAGAGACTTGGACAAAAAAGGTAATTCTAAAAGTCTAATTGAATGTTACTATTTGGATTCATAGACAAGCTCTGAAGTTGAATTTGGTCACTGGAGAGTCTGTCTGACTTTAGATTTGCTGAGCTCAGCAGAATTTCCAGATTTTATTTTTCAAATAGTTGATATTTCTTTGATATAAGTATGACAATCATAAAAGTAATATTATTATTATGGAAGAGGAAGAAGAAAAATTCTTTAGGGATCAAATAAATGAAGGATAACTCTCATGAAGGTTCTTGTTTACCCAGGTCATGATCCATCAACATCTAGAGGAGAGTCCTCTGCACCACTGAAATCAGCTGTGAAACCATCTTTGTGATGAGCACAAAAAGCCAAATTTTCCAAAAAGGTCATCAGATCTGTCAAACCTGTCAAGATAAACTCAACCTTTGAACCCAAGTCAATGAAGACAAAGTTTTGGTGAGGGTGGAAAATAATCTATTCAATTCTTGCAACAAGGAGACAAAGCTACCAACGTTGTTTGAAAACCGTCCTTCAATAGCACAGTTTAATACTCAGGTCACATAATCCTGCATCATTGGGAAGAATATAGAGGAACTGTCGACAGATTTCCATTCAGATTCTCCTGCATTCATGTCTTCCTGTTTTCCCCTCAGCTCTACCCAATCATTCATGGACACATGGAATAGAACAACACACCCACAGGGTGAGCGGGGCAGCTCCTGCAGCCAGAAACATGACAAGACTAGTTAGGATTCCGTTCCATCGCCCAAACCGCTTCGTCATCGTGTCACCGAAGGGATTTTCAGTGGCGGAGTTTTCAGCCATCTCCTCAGAGAGCTGTTAGGCCCTCTGGTGATGCTGCCATCTGGAGAAGTGTTGTTGGGAATAAAAGTACAACCGAATCTTCCAAACGTTCTGTTGCTTTCAGACATCATACAGTTATAGGTCCAAGTGTAATAAAAATAATCAGGAGTAACACACAACCGGGGCCACCGATCATCGGCTGCCAAGATGAAGTGCCGTGGCCAGAGATGATCCATGGTTGTGGGTGGTAATTATTTCCCCTCTACTGTTATGGATCCTCCTGTCTCACACTTCAGCACGTCGGTCGCTTCGCCAGGGCTGAGACGGAGAATTCACAATAAGAACTCTCCCCTTTGCAGCTGGACTTTTAGCTTCAGTGGAGGTTGAGGAGTTGAGTCGCTCAGTGGCTGTAATAGTTGCACACACTCAGACAAAACTACTGAAGCTCCGATCTAAAGAAACCGATGTGTGAATCCAGTGTTCTGAGTATCACTGAACTGCATCATTTTCCACTGTAACGCAATAAAAGTCTGTTTAAATCTTGGGCATTGGAATTTGTGGACTGTAGTCGGTCAGAAGAGCAACTATCAGACCCTGAAAGAGAACAAAGATGCGATGATCAAGTTAGGACTGTACAGAGAGAGACAGAGAGAGAGTAAATATTCAATTCACACACCATGATTGTCCACTTCCTGTTCTCGGACTCAGGGAAGACGAGGGAGCGTGATGAGTAGAACACCTCATCGTCCACCTCCTCCATTTTCCTGGGAAGACAATGCAGGAAGGTCCAGTCTGGTTTGGCCACACTTGCTGTCTGTAGAAGACCGATGCAAAACAATCAGGTTAAGGTGAACGTTAGCTCAACCAACCGTCCAGAGGGCCCACACCAAACTGCTGCACGTGCTTTAAAACCTGGACAAATTGACCTGATTATACAGTAAGTTTACTAGTTTGAGCAGATTAAATGCTCTTGGTTGAGAAGCTCCCCCCCGATGATGACTGAGCTGAATCATTGGTATATATGGGAAACTTAAACTTCTGATTTACCTTCATTGTAATCTGGTAACCTTCAAAATCCTTCATTCTCTTTTTCTTCTCCTCCTCCTGCCCCATGCTGATCCAGGTGTCAGTGACCAAAACATTGCTGCCATGGGCTGCTTCCATCGGGTCATCAGTGAGAAGAAACTGGGTCCCGTGCTGGGGCGAAATACAACTAAGAGTTACGGAGCGGTCCACCGACAAGGTCTGGAGACACGTCCTGCAAGCATCACCTCTCTGGAGAGTCTCTGTGCCTCCTGAATTAGACTCATCTCTGGTTCATATCCCTGCAGATCCAGAAAATAGAAGTCAACCTCAGAGTTTGGTTTTCATCTTTCCTGAACCTCCTGGAGTCTATTACGAACTCTACAGTTTCATATTCTCAGCATTTATTTAATTTCTAACTGATCTACCTGCATCTTTCAATCTTTTATTATTCAACATTATAGTGCAGCTGATAGAAATGGGCCATTTTGCCCTCTTATTATTTGCAATAATGCTCCAAGATATTATTTGCAAATAAATTAATTTAATGGCCAAAATGTTTAAATGTGTTTTTGTATAAAGTTGCTGATGTGACCTCTGCTGTCTGATGATTTATTCTAGTTCATTTAAACAGTTAAACTACTGATGGGCCGACTCGTTCAAAGAAACGATTTCGGGTGCCACAGTTTCACACTTGGTTCCTGTTGTTTACGGGTCATAAATCTACTCCGCTCTACAGTAATGGGCCAAACCTTTGGTGTGGCGATCCTGAGATGAACTCCCAGTTTGGCTGCAGCCATCATAAAGGAATGAAGGACATTGTTTCCATCCCCGATCCAGCTAACGGTTAGCCCCTGGAGGGACCCGTAATGCTCCTGCAAGAGAAGAGTTCTAAGTATCGTTTTTTTAAAATGGCTTTTGATGAGAGGAATAAACAGAGAGCCTGGAGCACCTGCAGGGTGAGGAAGTCAGCCAGAATTTGGATCGGGTGGTAGAGATCAGAGAGACCATTAATGATGGGGACCGAGGCTTCCCTGTCCAGTTCCTCCAGCGTGGAGTGACTGTAGACACGCGCCAAGACAATGTCACACTGTCTTGAGAGCACCCTGGGAAGAGAGGAACCCACTCAGAAACTTTCATCTCGTCCTACAGGAGACAGGTCACGTGTTTTAAACAGAAGTTACGGTAAGAAAATCCTTGAATACTGACCTGGCTGTGTCTCTACAGCTCTCGTTGACCCCCAGGTGAATGTCTTGAGACGTGAGGAAACAGGGGTGCCCACCCAGCAGCGCAAAACCTGAAAGGATCAGAGATGACAATAGTTTCCACAGACCAGTCCGGGTTTACTGGGGAACCATTCCAGTGCAGAGGGCTTTGTCCCAGGGATGCGCTAAAAGGTCACCAGTCAGCACAACTTTTGTGTCCACATTAACAATACGTCTTCCACCACTGGACAGGAGCTACGAGTGTGTTCTGCTGCTCTGAAATGTACCAGATCATCTGCTGATCAGCATCAGCGTACACTGGGAACATGTGTAATATTTGCCTGTGTGGGAACTAAAGGATTGACTTGGGACTGATACTTATTCTGTTGAACTCTTGCACCTGTCTCCGTGGACATTCTTGTTCTGGTGCTCCTCTTCTCAAATATCATGGCCATTGACTTCCCTTGTAGAATAGGAAGATACTGAGGTAGAAATGACAGTTAGTGGCGCTAATGGAAGCTACGCGCGATCTCCTCACAATAAAGACGTTTAGCAACCTGCTTTTCCAGTTTGATCCGATGTTTCAGATCGCTGGAAGCCCACAACAGGCTCTTGATTTCATCGGAGCTGAAATCTTTGAGAGTGAGGCAGCTGCGGCCCTTCAGTCTCCCCGAGCCCAGAGAGGCGGATCCTGTGCTGCAAGTTACAAAAACAGCATTTACGGTGGGTGAAGCGTCGTTGTTGGTAAAAACCCCCGAATCGCTGAACCAAACTGCCGCGTCTTACCTCAAACATCGCCACAAACCCCTCTGTCGAGTTTGCCAGCACTTTAAAACGGTGCTGTGAGCAGAGAGCAGTTTAGCAGACATGATCGTTCCCAACACCAACTGGAGCGTCGCCACTGAAGCGCTGACTTCACCACCAGCCAAAGTTGTGCGCAGCAACGTTGCTTCAACGCCCACATTTCTCCATCCCTCTGAATTTAATCTCAATCTAATCAGAATTAGCGAATTTTTGCAGCCAGATTTTACATCAACAACAACATCAACAATACTACAACTACAACAATAATAATAATTATATAAAAAGAAACATAACATTTCCGGATATATCCACTAGGTGGCAATATTTCTTCATCTTAAAATACTCACATTGTCGCGTATTCACCGATTGGTGGAGCTCCAAAGATGTGAATCAAAAATGCATCCAGTCATGTTTTTTTCTCTGCGCAGAACTATTTGGAGCACTATTTCATAATGTCTCGTGTCTAAATTCTGGCATCTTTAAACAGCCTCTGTCTAATGTCAGAATGTGCCAGATTCCAGATGCCTTCCAAGGACCTCAGCACCCTATCATCATCTGCAAATCCAGTCCGAAACTGACGCTGACTTCTCCCACTCATCAGATCCTTATTACAGTGTAATGTCAACAGCTTTGATGCATTATGTGCTATAAGGCTATAATTAAAAATGTCACCTCAAATGCCCATAGAGCCCTATGGCCCCAACAGACCCTCATTATTTCTCTACCCATGCCAGTTTTCAGGTATTTCCAATGTATAATTTATTGAAAAGGCTATTCTATCCTGAGGTGAAATGGACTTTCATTTGTTCATCTCACTGCAATGTTGTTGAGCTAATGTGATAACCCAGACTTTTTTCATTTTAGATGGAGAAACCATCAAAGACCATTAATCTCTGCCAAGCACAGGGAATGATCTCACTAGTTTTACTTTGGTTTGAATTCGACAAATAGAACAAGATTCATTTCAAGATTCATTTCCAAGCTTCATTTATTTATTTTTGTTGCTTTAAGGGATTCTTGATTGTGGTCTCGGTTCGGTATGAGCACTCCACGACAGGAAGCAGCAACTTTGCACACTGACTGACTTTTCCAGGAAATGTGCACAACTCAGCAAACACACTAAAGTCATCTGTGTGTGTGTGTGTGTGTGTGTGTGTGTGTGTGTGTGTGTGTGTGAGAGAGAGAGAGAGAGAGAGAGCGCGTCTACAGGGAGATTTCTGGACTGGTTCTTAACATTAAAATTTGACGCAATTTAATATTGGGGCCCTTTTAGGGGGGTTTTCATGCTCATGTTTCTTTTTTCCCAGAAATGTGTCTAATAAATTTACACAACACAGGCCTGAAATTCAGGTTACCTCTGCCAGCAAACACATGTGTTTGGGCTCCAGCAGTCTCAGATACACAAACATGCACACAGATAAATGTGCTCTACAACAATATTTTGGAAGAGCTGGCAGGACTTCTGCTTTGATAGGGGTTTCACTGCTGGGAATGAAGCAGCTCTGGGTGTCTCGGAGCACTCACCATTATCTTCCAGGCTATGCTTTAAAATTTAAATGATAACTTGTGCAAAGATATGGTGTACAAAGACAGGATCAAGTGCCCTGATAACCCCAGAAGGTCCAGCATGCAGGGTAAATACTGCAGTGAGGAGTTTGGGCTCTGACAGGTCAAACTGGTCCATAGTGAAGGGTTAAATAAGAAAAAGCCCATTGGAGACTGAAATAAAGATATGTAGACCAAGTTTAAACTTACTATAGATTTTATGATCTTTCAAAAAAACCAAAAATAGTACATCGAGCTACTTCAACGACCCAAATTTTGCACACTAAAAATGCTTCTTTCAGAAAAACATGCGCATGCTGAAAGTAAAATTTTTGCAAGCGATTCTAAATAATAACATCATCAAAATCAACCAAATGTCTGTTTGATTATGACTAATCAAGGCCTATTTCTCCTCATTGCTCAATGACCCCCTGGTTAACAACCATCTGATTAGCTCCCATGCATACGATGATGCTGTGGAAAACATCAGGTTTTTGTGCCTCCCAGCCTGGGTGAGTCAGCTGATCTATTGCTGACTGATTTGTCATCGGTGCCCCCTTCTAACCCAAACATATGTTGTCTTTTCCTCCATGTGCATTATATGCACAGCAACTGACCCATGCACATCCATTTGTAGAGGATTCTTGTAAATATGAAAGTATGTCTTTCCATCTGTGCTTAATCAGAAAAAGCAGGGCAGGACCAATTTCAGCAGAAGGAGCAGACGTTCTCTGAAAGGTTTCTGCTGTACTGAAGAAGCAAAACAGATTTAGGAGACACACGGGTAAAGCTGGCGGTGACTTTAGTGTCGTTTGCATAGTTCCCGGTGGTAGCACAAGGAGCAGTGAGTTCTTAGTTCAAACCTTGGTGTGGATAAAACATGGAAGATTTTCTGGTAGATGTGCCAGAGCATCTTCAGAGTGCTGCCTGTATATTTTGAGCAAGTTAACAAACCCCCTGATGGTCACATTGGGCCCTACAATAACCTGGGGACTCACCAGGGCTGCGCCCTGCCTTCGCCCCGTCTTGCTGGGATAGGCTCCAGCACCCTTCCTGTGACCCTGAAAGGGATGCAGAGATCAATGGATCAAACAGGTCCGGACTGAAACCGTTGTGGCCATGTGGCAACCCCATTATGGGATGAAGAATCTTCACATGAAGAAAGTCCTTTACATCCAGAGAGGGAGGCATGGAACCAGCAGAACCACCATGTTGAGGGTCCCTGAATGAGACAGCTGCCTTAGTGGGCTTGTCAGGGTGCTGCTGATGGAAGTTGGCAATGAGGTGGGGGTCTAGGGACAGAAGGCTGAAGAAATGACTGGGATTCATGCAGGACTGACTGGTCAAAGACAGGCAAGGTTGGCAAAGGGAAACCAGTCCAGGAGTTAGTGCTGGAGAGGACAATCTGGCAGCGAGTGTGGCTGGAGTGGAGCAAACGGTGGTGTCAGTGGAAATATACTGCAGGAGGTGAGCAGAATGGCAGGACTATGACAAAAAGTTCAACAAGTTCAAATCCCACAGAGACGGAGAAGCTTACATTTAAATTCAAGACCTGGAACAGTCCACAAGTGTTCATTATAGAAATATAAAAATGACTGAAAGACAGTGGATATTCTAATAAATCAGATGTATAATGTATCATGAAAAGACTCAATAATGGCTGAGAAACATCAATCATAAGCGTAAATTGGGCTTTGTTTTAAAGTTGATTATTTAATTATTCATAACGGAGGTGAAATAACCAGCATATCTGTTATAAGTAGGAGATTAAAACACGCTGAAACCCCTGAAGGGCTGTCACTGTGGAAATAAAGGCAGGCACTGCAGTGAACAGCAGAGAATGTGAGTGGCCTCACACGCCGCACCTGATCACAAAAGAGATAGGAATTTATAAATGATACTTAGTGTCGGTTCCAAACTGTGAGCGAGGACATCTTACGTAAGAGCAGGGGTGCTGCTGAAGAGTCAAAAAGGGTAAAAGATCCAAAGAGCGAAACCTGCTGGGATGAAACTGCTTTCTGTCACTGTATCAGCAGTCTAACCATGACACTGTGCAAAGCCACCAACCCCAAAGAGGGAAGGAAAATGTGTTCCATTAAGAGTCTTCCAACAGCCTCCTCCTTTGAGGAGGAGGAGGAGGAACGTGTATCTGTAAATCTTAAACAGACTCTAGCAGTGAGGGAGAACATATATAGAGATACGGGGGGAAGAGAAGAGGTACTCGTCAGTATCAGTACCTGGATCTATAGAAAGTGGAGTGATGAAGAGAACAGAGAAAAGGAAGGTGACGATGCAAGTAGAAGGTTGAGAGCAGCTGGAGAATAAAGAGAACGGTGACCATGCGGAGTGGACTCTGAGGGACATGTGTGAATAGAGAGGATGACGCAGAAGAAGGAAGTGATGACCAGGATCATTCTGATCCAGAAAAGTAAGGCATGGAATCCATGAAAGGGAAGAAGACTGGTGAGAACAGACAGTTCCCAAATGATAAGAGAGGGGGAAAACGTAAAAGACAATTTGTTTGGGGAGGGGGACAAGGACACGGAAAAGAATAATTAAAATAAACACACGTGCACTTCAATAGTAGAGAGTCTCAGGAGAAAGTGAGATTTTCTTTCATCGATTTGCACCTAACGCGATTTTTGGAGTGTGATTTGGCGACATCCAGTGATGAAAATACGAGCTGCAGGAGATTAGTTGTTATTATCAAGGATGTCCGAGAACCTGCAGTTTCTACGCGTTTTTCCAAAGTTTTTTAGAGTCCAAAAAAGGATGAACTTGGGAAATACTCAATTAGTTACAGCTGTTTGAACAAGTACTAAATGCTACATTCAAGCTTGTTCCTGGATTCTGCAGAAACAACATTCTAGAACAGGATCCATAAACAGTGTCAGACGAGGATACGATGCAGCTGCTGACGCCTCCACTGGAGCTCTGGTGACCCGCAAACAGATGAGCGGCGCATATTTCATTTGATGAACATCAGAAGAACCACGAGAAAGGATTTCTCTGGAAAAATCAATTATATGTGATGCAAACGACCAACAAGAACATCATGATTTTCAGACAATCCTGAGGTTTCATCCATCTGTTCCTCCAGGTGGTCAAAGATTGTTTATTTTAGTTTATTTGAGTCTGAACTTGTTCAATGATGAGACCAGAGACTCTCGGTCAGTGATGATTAGGGACTCTGGCAGGTAATTACACAGCAGCTGAGCTCTCCTTCAGCACGCACACACACACACACACACACACACACACACACACACACACACACACACACACACACACTCTCTCTCTCTCTCTCTCTCTCTCTCTCTCTCTCTCTCTCTCTCTCTCTCTCTCTCTCTCTCTCTCTCTCTCTCTCCCAGCCGTCAGAACTCTTCCAACACCTTCATGTTTGGACTCGCCGCTTTCAGTGACGCACCGGATGTAAAAGCTTTTGAGGAGTGAAACAAAACCCAGCTTAGGCTCTCAGCAGGCCTGGACTTTCACCCAGCTTCCACCTTTCCCGCTGGGCAGACTGGCATTCAGCTTGGGGGGCTTCAACAAATGTCAAGACAGGACTGAGATGCTATCAATGATCTGCAGGGGGAAGTGGGCGAAATCTGCACACAATACCTCTGTCCTGAGGTCTCAACATGACTTGGCATTTGGACTCACTCACTCACACACACACACACCTCACCATGTATTTCATTTTCAACGTGTGTTGAAACGTGTGTCCCTACAGGTATAGATATAGGATAAAGAGAGGTGTTCATAGGCTGGGTGAAAAATGCAGAATACAAATTTTAATTTTAGTTCAATTATTATTGGTGCTGCTGCTGTTATTATTACAGTAGTGTGTGCGTGTGTATACGTTGGTAACCACTTCTTAAACCATATTCTGAACCTCTATTTTCCTTTTAAATGCTGGTGTTTTCACCCACTGGGTTATTCTGTGCCATTAAAGTGTCTGCTCACACCACTGCGTGTTTACACCGCCTGGATTGTGAGTGGAGCACCGGGATCTGACACCATGCGCTGCAGCTGTCCTGCAGGATCATCTGGGAGGAACTGGGCTGTCTTTTATGGCTCCAGTCCCTCGTACTGGTAATCAGGAACGTGTCACCGCTGACCCACATGAGCTGGCGCAGCCTCCTGGATCTGACTCGCCTCATGGCAGGCTCTCTCAGAAGAATCCTCCCTTGTTTCTGGAGCAAGAGGCGGGCCTTTGGAAAGTAGGAATGCGCTGGAAGTTTTCCTGCCGTCTCCCCTTCACATGCTCAACTGCGTCCGTCCAACTTTCAATATGGACATGTGGCCGCTGCTGCTCCTGCTCGTCCAGCTCTGCCTGTGCTCCGGCTACGAAGGTAAGAACCTGAGAACGAGCCCCATTCATACTTTAGCCTGTAATTAAGCCAGAGCGGCCAAAAGGATCAAATAACCGGAGCCCACAATTCAAGACTGCTGGAATGATGAGTTTTCAGAGGAAGGTTTGAGACCAAAGGTTTGTGGAGTCCTTCTTCTCTTGCATGATGCGTGGGACGCTTTCTGCGCTGGTTTAGGGTGAACGTGTTTACGTGGAGGGGGAGGACAGCGGGGGGAGTACAGTGTGCATCTGGGGGACTTTTCCTCTGCACAGAACTCTAATAAAAGTCCCGTATCTTAAGTGAGTTTGCGCTTTTCGTCCGTTCTTTATAATGGCTGAGCCAGGAACTAACCAACAAGACCTCTGTTCAACCTCTGGTCAATGCTGCTCTTTGTGGAATGATGAGTTTCTGTCTCTGCTGTTGAGCAAACACACTGGGATTCACACCCCAGCAGGGCTGCAGACCCTTTCCCTTCATCTTATTAACCCTCACCTTAAATACACATCCACATCATATCCTGCTTAACACATTTAGACATTTGATTCAAGACCCAGGGACAGATGCTATTCATATTGTTTGTCAGTCATTAAGTAATAACTGATGAGAGTATAGTATAAATAGAGACTCTTTGGTCCAGAAATAACAAAAAGATTCAAAACATGCGAGTCAGTGCAGGATTTTTAGGTTCTGAACTTTTTTTCCAAGCACAAAAACTATGCGGTGCACATGTGTGCCTACATGAGGTCCTCTGTGTGTGTGTGTGTGTGTGTGTGTGTGGGTTGACTGTATGCCTGTAGATGGTCTGAGAGTGGTTCACCACTGCTGATGATCAAACAGACTGAAACATGAATACAAGCTGTGGCGCAGATTTCTACACACTAAAAGCTGCCTGTGAAGCTGATAGTGAGGGCAGGGCATGTGTGTGTGTGTGTGTGTGTGTGTGTACATGTGTGTGCATGTGTGTGCATGTGTGTTTATTTTACAGGAGAGTGTTCTGTTTGTTCTGCTAATCAATTAGGCCTTTTTACCCATTGCACTGCCTACACTCAGGTAATGAAACCCTCTGTGTCCCAAAGCAAGAAAATCTGCAAAGTGTGAAATCATTTATGAGAAATAAGAGATAAATATCAGATATCTTCACTTTGAAGCGCATCCTATCCTCCATGGCTGCACTCAGAGAGGGAATATTTGGACCCGTCATTAGAAAATCCTGAGGGAGGAAAGAACGTCCGATTAATATTCAGTCAAGAAACACCGTCGAGCAGTGATAAACTTCAGAATGGTTCTTTTACTTTTAACATCCGATCAAACAGCAAGAGGAGTGTTACCATGTTCCTGAATCACTATGATCATAATTTATGTAATTATTTTCTATATACTAAAGAATGAAAATATACTGAACCGAACTAGAATTACAGAGAAGATAGTTTGCAGCTCTATCGAGAGGCACGTTGTCAGTTGTTCATCGACACACTGTCTAGGTCATTTGTACTGACTGGCCGCTGTTAGAAAGAACCATATTTCATCACTGGGCCTCTGCAGCCAGCAGCTGCTGCATGAATGCCTCCCACATAAGCAGTAACTTAAACCTACACATATTGTGGTAAAACATGTAACCATTACTGTTACTGGGTTATTAATGGAGGAAAATTGGGTGTCTGTGTGTGGGGGGGGGGTATTTTTCCCGCTCTCAATCATCAACCACTGATATATTATGTAAGCGGCAGCAGGCGTGTTAAGCAGCAAGTTCAATGTTAACCGTTAACGTGACATCCTATTTTATGTGGTGCTTTATTCTGCCCAGACAGTCCCTGGCAACCGTTCCAGGGAGTGCTTATTACGACTTTCTATATCACAGGCTCACACAGAAAAGATAATTGGGATATCTGACTCTGAAATTAAAAGCTAATTCACTCCCTGAGGATTTTCAGCAAAACGAGCTTTGAGTGCATCCTGTTCTGGCTTGACATGTCCTATACGCTCCACAAGGCTACCTTTGGAACAGCCGTCACAGGCTGCACATAAACGCTCAGGATATGATTATGGGAAGCTCAGTCAGTTGAATCTAAGTGCAAAGCAGTTCACTGCATTTATTATGGGAAGAATTTGCTGGAGCTGGAGCCTAACGCAGCTGCCCGGGATAGGCCTGAGGTCTGGTCCACAGCTGGACAAGTCGCCAGCTCATTGCACTGCCAACATACAACAACCGACAACCATTCACACCTACGGGCAATTAAAGAGCGGCTCGTTTCAGCAGGACTTTCTTGCTGTAAGGTGGCAGTCCTCACCACTGCATCACCAAGCCACCCAGCAGATTCTATTATTCATATATATTGGGGCCGCTGTGTGCGGACCAATGCTCCGGCCCTTCAAGCCTCATTAAATTACTCCAGTTTTAGAAGCAGACATTCTACAGCTTAATTGCCTCATTTAAATATGAAGGTAGATGCTGAAAAAGGAGGCAGCACTCCGAATACACAGACGTGGGTAAGTAGGGACGGTCCAAAAATAGTTCCCCACAAAGCCTTTAAAATGAGTCCTAGAATAAGATTTAAGGTAACACTGGTTTGTTTTATATATTAGAACATTAAAAAACAACATGTAACATTGTCAATGATCTCATCCTAGATAATCCAAATTATGCAGCACTACAGAACTTTAATCATCCCTTCAAAGACACACACACCTGCGCACACACCTGTAATTTGTTTTCCATTTTGTTCTCTGTCAACTTTCTTCCCATTAAGAAATAGATGCTGACGTTGTCCCATTAGGGAGCTAAATCTGACTCACACAGTAGGTGGGTTTGTTCTGCACCATCCACACTGTGTGTGCTGACTGCTAAAACCTCAGCGTGTGAATAGACTGAATACGCGCGCGTGTGTGTGTGTGTGTGTGTGTGTGTGTGTGTGTGTGTGTGTATTGAATGACTTGTGGCATTTTGGTCCAGACAGCTTTCATTAAACTGAAAGAAAAGCCATGATTAGGATATAAGGGGCTGGAAATGTGAGATGTGCCCATAGTGCCTGGTTCAATAACCAATACTAGGCCAATATGTGATTTCTTTTGGGGTGTGGGGGGCGGCTCATATGGGTCCACAACATAACATCCTAGAGCCAGGGTTGAAGTCTGCTAACTGTACTTAACCCCTTCCTTACACCTCCTCCTCTCAAACACATCTTTCCATCCTTCCTTTCTCGCTGGCTCATATTCCAATAGTAACCCGCTGCTTTGTGAAGGTTAATGATACATGTTCTGTTTCGTGTCACCGCTTCACTCTTATCTCAGAAAGGTAAGTACGATTAATAGAAGCAAGTTTGGTATTAAAAGTTAATCAATGTTTTACTACTACTCATGCTTCCCAAAACAATAGAGGGCCTCACTGCTGGATTGGAAACAATGGATCTTTGTATCACAAAAATACATTTTTCCAAATAGGATTATTGAGCTTTATTCCTTTAGTTGCATGCAAAGTCTGTCCAAAAGATCCATATCCCCCTAGAGTCTGATTCTAATGAGAAGTTAAGCAACAGTCTCAAATGAGTTCTCGGTGCTGTTTGGCATTTTAAAAAGCCCCCACACAGACCAGAACAACGCTTTCATCTATTGCTTAACATCTTGGATACAGATCTTTTGGTTGTATTAGTTGCTTTTCCTCCTCTTTTTCCCCTTTTATCCCCAGGGTCAGGACAATATTCCTATGGAGATGATGAGGAGTGGTATTTTCGTACATATCAAGGTGACTACCTGCTGCTAATACCTGCATGTAGAACCACAGTGCATGCGTCCAGAAAAGGATTTTTTTGGTTCAAAACCTTGAAGAACTTCCCTTTGCTGTATTATTGTTATTCTATTTTAAATTAAATCCTCACAGTCCTGTCGATTCCTCAGAAGAGCAACTATTAAATAGTTTAGAGACAAGTGGGATCTATTTACTGAGTTGTTGTGGGTCACACAAATGTCATTAACGAATACCATGGAAAAGAAAAGTCCCTTAAAATCCAAACCTTCAGTGCTTTTACATTGATCAAGCAGGACATCGGAACCATTGTGAGGTGAACTCAGAAAAAAGTTTTGTCTCTCGTCACTGGAACCTGGCGACTAACAACCATTTTCTCCCGAGTCGAAGTGTAAAAGGGGTCCCTATTTAAATGATCTTGGCAGGGGCCAAATAGTATTGGCAGGTTGTCTGGGTCAGAACAACCCCACAACTGTTGCCCCTGTGGGGTTTTCCTGGTCTGCAGGGGTCAGGAACAGGGAGAATTAGTGACTTGGTTGTGAGTAGTGAAGGTGCTTTCATAAACAGGAGTGGGAGCAATGGCCGAGGGACAAGATCCTGGAGCTCCAATTGCTCAGGAGCTTTATGCTGGCTTTGATAAAAAGGTGTCACACATTGTTGTGTTTGGGGCTGCAGAGCTGCAGAGCGGTCAGGGTGACCAAGCTGACCCTTGTCCAAAACTGAAAGTGCCTCATCTCATGCCAAGAAAACCATGATGGAGGACTTGTTTGGACACCCCTGACATACACACTTTCATAAAAAATGATATTCCTTGTAGACTGTGACCTATTTCAGCAGGATAATGAGCCCTAGCGCAAAGCCCGAATGGTCCAGAAAGGGGTTTGCAGGCGGTCCTGATGTTATGCCTGGAGTGTATCTTCTCCAGAAGTACACGTTCTTACTTCTACCTCACAGCTCAGTCAAAGGGAAGTAGCGTCCATCTTATTGTGGTTAGTTAATGCAGATATGGAACCTCACTGTCCAGGCCAAACCAACCTCTCCCCTTATGTAAAAGGCCAAATAAATCTAGACATTATGTTCTCTCTAACTGCTGCAGAGACTTTGCCAAAACACACATCATCTTAGCTTTGTAATGAACCTTTATTCCAACCTGAAATTGCAAGCCTAGTGTTTATTTCCCCCAATTATGGCTCATTGGGACATGTTGCATAGTCTGATATTTCTATTGACCATAATTTTGGCTCTAAAGAACTTTCACTGACTTTCAGAGTTATGCATGCTTCAGAAATATTTTTTCACAATATATAAATCAAGTAAAGACATTTGGTAACCACATAGTCCAACAGTTTCTTAAGATTTATATATAATTAGGAAGCGGATTAACCATTGAAACAGCAGCAATACATATTATTCCACCAGCTACAAGGGAAAATAAAATACCTTAAATGATCCTTAAATACAGTATAAGGAGGAAGAAGAATAAACGTAATTAAATGTTCATGTTATCAAATAGCTGTCAGATTGCATTCAAAACCTCTCCAAAAGCTCTGGAACACTGGATACATACGTATGTGCAAGTTAATGCAGTGTTTTCCTGCAGGAGAAGAGCACCGAGCACCCGATTAAAGCATGCTGTGTTTGTGATGTTGCAGGGTTGCATTAGTGGCAGCAACAGTTATTGGTTTGCACATAGATAGGGTTTGCACATAGACAGGGTTTGCACATAGATAGGGTTTGCACATAGATAGGGTTTGCACATAGACAGGGTTTGCACATAGATAGTCCATCAGTGCTGACAGCAGGGTTTGGAACATCATTCTGTGCTGTTTGCTGCCGATCCAGATCACTTCTTTTCAGAGATGTCTGTTTATTCTCAGCACGACCACAGGCCGAGCCACAATCTGATCATTTTACAACAGCATGGCAGCAGAGTAAAGTGACTACTGTGGTGGCTGGTCTCCCTTTTAATGTGTCTACCATAGTATGAACGCTGGTGGATTTAATTAGCATCTCTCTATCTATTGCTAAGCTAAACTAGTTAAGACTCTGTATAGTTGCACTGGAATATCTATGATCCATCTTAGCTTGAGGTGCAGATAGCTTAAAGCTTGAGGATAATGCGGAGTAAGACTTTTCTTTTGACATTATCTGCCTTTCTTATCAAAGCCGGCTATAATTGCCCCATTAGATAATGTTGGATTATGAAGGTAATGAAATCAAATACATCTTAGCTCAGATAGCACTCAAGGCAAAAGTCTTCTCAGATTTTAATGTCCTTGGATAAGTGTTAATCACCTAACGACCGGTAAGTTACAGTGCCCCCCCCCCCCCCACAATGCTGTACCATTTAACAGATAACAAATTGGCAGCTAGGCAAGGAGGAAAAGGTCAACTGAGATATCTTTCCTGCTGTCATAGGAACACCATGGTGTGCGCCCATTAAATATGTGAAACATGGCTCTGTGAGCTGCAGCGCGCCAACAGGACAGCAGCACAAGAATGTGATGGGGACGCGCTGTAAGATCCGCTGTAAGCAAGGCTATGAGACCCAGAGCTCGGAGGTGGTGTGCATGGCCAGCAGGCGCTGGTCCTCCAACTACGCCTGCCAGGGTAAGCTCCCAATAGAACACACGCAGTGTCCCCGTACGCTCTCCACATGTCTAATTTTTTGGACATGTTCTAGGTTTGACACATTTGCTTTGCACACAAATTATTTCTTGGAGCTTTCCTACGACTGAAATGCAGCCAGAAAAATGTTTTCTTTGTTGATAAGAGCTTCGTCAAATGGAAATTTTCAGAATTGTGGGAGACAATGAACAGGACATTTTCTGGGGGGGGATGATTACATGGCTCAAATAATGTGTTTTCATGTGTGGCTGTGCAGAGGTCCGCTGTCCCAAGCTCAACATGCCTGTTAACGGTGGATACAAATGTTCAGATGGCTCCTACTTCAACTCCCGCTGTGAGTTCTTCTGCGCCCCCGGGTTCGGCCTGAAGGGCCAGAAAACCACAACCTGCCAGCACAACAAAGCGTGGAGCGCCGGAGTCCCCACATGTGTCGGTAAGTCTGGTTTCCCACAGCCTGATGGAGACTGCATAGCATTCGTCTCGCAGAACCCCCTGGAACAGGTAATTTCCTTGCCTCAGGCGTGAGGTGAATCCTAGATTACTGGATATCAATCAGAGGTTATATTATGGCTGCTTGGGAACAGAGCTCTCTTCTACAGAGTACCTATACACACATTAACCCACACTGTGATTATGATCATTATCATCTCTGGAAAATTGTGAGTTTTTCACATATTTGCTGCCAGACTCTGAGCATGAAAATAACGGCCTGCGTGGAAAGAGCTGGCACTTATGGGGGGGGGGTCACATAAATGGCTGAATAGCCTCGAAACCTTGGTGACAATTGATAATAACGGGGTTTTTAGAGTGTACACAGTTATTTAGACCTCATTACGCCTTAGCCTTCAGATTCTGGATCCTGTTTATCAGCCCGTAGGTCTGTAATGATGTTATATGATGCTTCCAAGCCGGCAACAGCCACAGACACACATCAGGTTTTCACTGCGTCTGACTCTCGGTGTGTGTAGTTTTTTCATTAGGCCACCTCTTTCTCAATTTCCGTCAAATTTCCGCAGCCCTCTCACTTGCACCTACATTTGAGTGCATTACAGGTCAAACAGGTCTCTGGCAAGCTTTGAGGGAATCTCTTCAAATTTGCCACAACCCTCGGTAAACAGATTTTGGTGGTTAAAGGTCAAAAGTCACGTTGAACAAGACCTTTGCTCAATTTCTCAGGAATGCTCTGCAGGAGTTTCTTCACATGTGTTTTAGATTTGGCAGAATATTTGCAGCAAATTTGAAGGGTAGTAACTCTCTCACTCAACATGTTAACCAGCATCAAAGTGTAGAGGTTTTGGTTAAGCATCGTTTTCTAAGTTTCAGTCGCAGCTCAGTCAAACTTCAGTCAAAGAAGCGGTCGGTCATGACCCCTTTAATGGACGATTCCGCTCTCGGCTGCATCACACATGACTCATTCACAAGCCAGGTTTAACAGTCTTTCATGATGACTAAGTCTCTTTTTTGCTGCACCAGATTACTCATGCTGCGAGTGAGACATTAACGTTCCCACATGCTTTCTCTAATGAAGGTCATACAGATGCGTCCAGCCTAATGTGAGCTTCTCCCTCCCCATAGACATGGATCCTCCCAAAATCAAGTGTCCTAATCTGAAGGATAAATGGGCAGAACCAGGAAAACTGACAGCGAGGGTGACCTGGGACACACCAGAGGGTGTAGACACTGCAGATGGCATCCTGACAGAGTCAGTTCCGTCCCTGCCTCCTTTTTCGGCCGATTTGTCTCGATTCCTCCCGGCTACGCACCTCTGAGCAGGTCTCGTCTTTTTCAGTGTTGTTCTGAAAGGGAAACCTTCAAAGTCAAACTTCCCAGAGGGGTTGCATAAGCTGTCCTACACAGTGTTTGACCGAGCGGGCAACAAAGGATCCTGCCGCTTCACTGTCAGGGTGCGAGGTGAGCTTCTAACACGTGTCTGAGAGATGGAGCATTTTTAATTACGCATGCATAGTCTACATGTTCCTGCACAAAGGTTTGAAAAGAACATTAGAACAGAGGAGCACAGAGGACACACAGTGTATTTGATATCTTGTTTTCTTTTGATCTGACCTGCTCACAGACACCCCTGACAGCAGAATATTATTAACGTTAAGCCTGCCGCTGCCTTCCTTTCTGCTCTGCTTCTCATGTTTTCTGCTTCTGTTGTATTTTTCAGTGCGCCGTTGCAGCCAGCTGTTTGCGCCTGACAACGGTTACATGAATTGTGACAGTGATGGCGACAACTACGGAGCCACGTGTAGTTTCAAATGCACCGGCGGCCACGAGCTGTCGGGCAGCGCCGCCAGAGTGTGTCAGTACGGGCTCACCTGGTCCGGCACAGAAACAAAGTGTTCACGTAAGTCTGTTTTTTTCCTTTTTCACTTTGCTTTGTGTGCATCAATGACAGTTTTATTAAACAGAATTTATTTTAAGAGATGTCATCAAGAACAACTTCAGAACTACTAAATGATGAAAACATTACTTTAAGATTATTTTACAGTGTTATTAATGTATTTGATGCAGCGTTATTTTTACATTACATGGTAACAAATACAAATATCCATTAAATCTCCATCTGGATAGATCTGATCTAAGCCAATCACACCGAGTAAAATCCTCAAAATATTGTAATGTAGCCTTTTCATGCATGTTAGTGAAAGACATTGCAAACACAATTTTTATGTTACCTCTTTCTACTAATCAGTAGCTGCTCAGAGGACCATTAAGCTGTTTTATGTGCCATCTTTCCCCAGCAGCAGCGTTCTACTAATGTACCCTTTGGTCTTAATTTCATTTCATGAGCGACGTTGAGCGGAGGAGAAAAGTTCTGCTCTTTGTTGATTAGAAAAATCCACACTTCACATCCCTCTGCTGAACATCTAAAAACCTGAAAGAAACACACAAATGACAGAAGGAGTGAAAGTGGGGCAGCATAAACTAAAATGTTGCATGAATGGCTGATCTGCAAGAGGCTCAGGGGAATCTGGGGGCGCTCTCTGTAAATCCTGCCCTCTTGCCCTCTGTGTCATATCTAGACTTTGTGTTTTATTGTATCTTGCAGCCATGAACATTAACGTGGGGGTGCGCACGGCTGCTGCGCTGCTGGACCAGTTCTATGAGAAGCGGCGGCTCCTTATTATATCAGCCCCCACAGCAGCCAATCATAATTACCGCTTCCAGATGACTAACTTACAGGTGAGGCAGGAAGGGTAATGAATGGTGGGAGTTTGATGCTCCGGTGAGTCTGTTGCTGCTGGACTGCTGCTCCATTCTAACCATCATGGAACAAAACATTGATAAAAATAACAGAGGTCGAGAAAGGTTTTATTCCTTTGGGAAAGGAGCGATGATATGTGACCAGCTGAGTCACCGCACTGTTATCCACTTAAAGGTACTTGTGTCCGGGTTAAAATGTTTCCATTTCCTTAAAACAGAATGGAATGTAAATCAATAAAAACAATTTTACAAGAGCTACTGTTATCAGCAACTATTAAAGATGCCATTAATGTGACCCTTTCCCACGACCTGAGCTCACCTGAATGATAAATGCTGCTTTAGGAGAATCTTACGTCACTTGATAATATTGAGATTTAATCTCCTCACATTTTCCTTCTGCCTTTTCTTGGCTCGGCTTCTTTTTAGAGGCTGTTTTGTCTTTTTTTTCTTGACTACTATTGTGGGATGATGGGAAGGGGTCTGGAGCCTATCTCAGCTGTATACAGGCCAAGGCAGGGTTGGGGGTACGGTACCTTGCTCAAGGGTAACCCATCAGTGCTCTGATGGGGTGCTGGCGACGTTACTAACACACCTTCCAACTGCAACCGGGGCTTGACCCGAGAACTCTCTGCTTTGGGATAGAGCGTTTATTAACCTTGGGTTACTCCTTTGCACTCGGTAAAATGGATTATAGCTCAGACCCTCTTGATCTTTCCTCTGTGGTAACAGCATGCTCAGTGTGGACTGGACCTACGACACGTGACTGTGATTGAGGTGGTTGGGACGTATCCGGCACAAATCGGCAGAATTCGGCACACTGTGCTGCCTCCAGGACTGGCCCTGCAGCTCCGGTATTACTGGGATAGCAACCACACACACACACACACACACACACACACACACATGCATCCTTATACCTCTATCTTCATGAGGACTTTTACAGACATAATACATCCCCCAGCTCCTCACCCTAATCCTAACCTAAACCCACTTCTAACCTCAACCTTAAAATCATGTCTTCACTTTCAAACAGTCTTTTGAATTGGGGACCAGCCAAAATCTCCTCACATCCCCAAAATGTCCTCACTTTGCTAGTAGAATGAATATCGTGGTCCTCAATAGCAAGTGACATAAAAAGTACAATAAAACACACTCACACCCAATAAGGTAAAATAATTCAACTTCCCACCACCTTAAGACGATGCCTGACAGACTCGGCTGTTTACATGTTGTTTTTTTAAGGTTACTGCTCCGGATTTCTCAGCGGTCTTTCCAAATGGTGCTGGTAGACAAGCAGGGCACGGACAAGCAGCGTTACCCTTTCCCGATCACAGCGGCTGAATTATTCACCACCATCGACACTTTCCCCCTCCGCAAGGACGAGATGGTGCTGCAGCAGGAGGCCGGCCAGACCTGTCACTCCTGAAACGCCGGGGCCCCCCCAGTTTCTGATCCGTTTCTCCTTCACTTACAACAGAATGGAATCTAGTGTATCTTTTCATGTCACACACTTCTACCTGGACTCATTTAATCTTTTATACAGAAGGTGTAAATACATCTGTGTTTATGTCAGAACAGATGAAGATGTCACTCATGGACCTGCAGCAAGATTTCTTCAAAGACCTTACTGAATAAAAGGGGTCACATCGTTGATTAGAATTGTATTTATTCCTATGTCCTGTCTATCTTTGTGTTTTATTATTGATATTTTGTAAAGCAGAAAAACATGTTTTACCGTTTTGTATGGCCTTTTATAAACTGTACCTGTCTAATATTTATATCTTCTATAAAAGTGATGTATTCTGACACTGAACAGTGTGTGTGTGTGTTTTATGTATAGTGATTTGCATGTATAGAGATAATGAATAAATATGACAAAAAAACATCTGGATGAGCAAAAGAGGCAGCCTGGCCGTGCGCTCGCCTGAACACATTTGTTTCTCTCTGCGTAACCTGCAGTCCGGAGGAGCCATTAGCAGCTACTCTGTGGCGCCTGGGGACCAGAACCAGATCTGGAGGCTCCCTGGAAGCAAAATTACAGGTGGAGGGTGGGGGCGGGGTGGTGAAGCTGCATCCAACAAGTACGGACATGAGGAGAACGTGCAACGCTGCAATTTTAACCACATAACTGGTTGATTTAAATGAAAGCTTAGAATGTGTGTGGGAATTCCATCAGCTACATATTTCCAACTGTTGCAAAGAAAAACACTGAGCTACCTGAAATCCCAGTGATGAGAAGCTAAACTGTAACATGAATGTTTACAGGACGTACGTGACCACTCGGTTCAGACAGCTACATCTTCATATATGTATAAGTGTGAAATAAGTTAGGAACTCAAATGAAAAACAATCTTCTTTTTCTGTCTGCGTCTGTAACACAAATTTCAATGTTAAATCTGCCTTTGAAAAACGCAGCTTAAATCAATACTCCAGTGGTGTCAGACTGTCATTTGCAAACAAACAGGAAACATTACAGATTATGCAAAGTTTTGAGTTTATTTCAAAATATTTCTGTAACACATTTGGGACAAAAAAGGGGGAAAAAACAGTTTGAATGTGGTGAGTTTGTTGCTTGGACACCAGACACAATAGAGATTGTACATGCTGTTTATTGAGCCTCTTCTGTCTGTAGCTATTGCAGAAGCCTCTTGTCTAAACTATGTTGCATGGTGAGCACGTCACTATTATTACTACAAACTTGCAGTATTTACCTGCCATGAGGCTTCAGAGTTTGTGTGCCACATGAAAAACATTAGTACAAGGTCGAACTTCAGGGTGACTGTTGTGAGCCGTCACAAAAGGGGACAAGACGACTTCCCCTCGCTCATCGTCAGGCTCGCTCGGAGATAAATGATGCTGGCAGCACCGACGCTGACTCACACCAACATAAGTCACCATCACTGGGTTCATGGAATGTCACATTTCACACATAACACTTCCGAGGCCACAGTGACGTCATTATCAGTGCATTACACCACCTAATTTGTTCTTCTACCACTGTTTTATCTAATACCATGCAGTTCCTGTTATTACACTGATAAAGTGCTACATAAATTCACATCAGAAGTAGTCTAAATAGGGTGTGTCTGCATGTGTTTGACAACCAGAGGTGGAAAGCAAAAGACTACGAGTACTCTTGTTTGAACAAGCGTATATTTTTGTCTTGAGGCATGATTATGTTTTGCTAATTGGCAGAAACTTGCCAGACCTTAGGCCACCATAACCATGAGGGTACATTTGAGGACACCAGCACAAGGAGATATTTGCTGTAAGGTTACAAAGCAGTGACAACGTGCACGTATGGGTGAATGTTCTGCACCGCAGTTCCGCCTGTTAGCAGACTTGCTAGCTGTAGCAGGAGCAGCATTCAGCAGTTCACAACCTCTCATCAAGGTCCATCATTCCACTTCTGTTTTATTCTGTATCCATCTGTCTCTCATTGTCATCATTATTTCTCAGAGGGCATGAATGTTTCCGTGTGACTCTCGAAATTCAATCAGTTTACTCTTGGAGTTGTTATATTTTTGTAACACTACCACGATTAAACATGAGTAAACATGCGACCCCTGTGGCAATAGGGTAACAACGCATTAGTGCACTGAAAGAACGACTTAAAGTTCAACTCTGTTCATTGTAAATCCTGCATTAGCGCAACTAATTTAAGTTTAAGTGCTTCTCTTTGATGAACATTAAAATGAATTCATGATGCAAGGAAAAACCTCAATAAAATGGTCACCTTTCATGCCAGGAGTACACGCTCTTGTCACTTTCCACCTCTGTACGCGAATGTTTCTGGGAGACCGAATCTCAGCGTCCTTGAGTGCTTCATAGCACAATGCAGCTCTGTTCATGAGGATAAGGGACGTCACCATGTCGACAATGATCATTCCTCTTTAATGCCCTGCGAATGCTCTGCTGAGATAGATATCAATCACTGGGATGGGGATGAACGGCCAGGATTCACACTGTGCTTATTTTTAAACATACGACACATTTGTATGGCATAAACGGTAATGCTGGGTGAAGACGAGATGTGACGAGTGTGTAAGGCATGACTGGCTGCTGTGAGGGGATCTGATTCATTGCGGGGGAAAGACGCAGGGAGAGGAGCAGTATCTGTTCCTGTTAAACTTGGACCCTTCGCACTTTTGTTTTCTCTCCACTTTCGCTTGTGCTTGTCTTCCCCTGTCTGGACCTCGGGCACAGCTCATGTGCTGCACTTGCGCATGCTGGATCGAAGGAGCAAAGTGCACTCCTGCGGAACCTCTGGGTTTTCGATCATGCGTTGCCACGCGCGCTGCTCCTCCCCAAATGAGTCCATCCAGTCTACGTCTTTCCCATAACTTTGACCTTGAGTGGAGAGGAAGTACAAAGGTATTTGCTTCATTTTGTTGGAGCCAATCTGAATGATGAGATTAGGAGAAATAAACTACACACACCTGTGCCAGCTCCAAGCCTGACCCCTCCCAGGAAGACGTTGCTGGCGAGGGCTTCTTTGTCCCACACAGTGAGCTCCAGACAGACATTATTGAGATCTCCGGGCTGCAGGCCGCAGTAGGTGAAGGTGTGGTTCCACTGTGGGTTCACAGTGCGTCTCTGCACCTCCGTCTTGTGCTTGGTTGACTTGTTGGTGTCAGGGAGGAGGTATCTGTAGAGGAAAATCAATGTACTATTGTCAGACATGTAAGGGGCGAACACAGGAGAGCAGCAGCTATAAGCTGCTGGCTGCAGGGAACGCGAGGAAAGGGAAGAGATTAATAGAACAGGTAGAAATGTAAATAACAGAGAGAACAACAGGGAGGTCAGGACAAGCAGGAGAGGGAAAGCCCAAAGAGAAAAACAAAAGACAGACAGACAGACAGACAGACAGACAGTCAGTCAGGCAGGCAGGCAGGCAGGCAGGCAGGCAGGCAGGCAGGCAGGCAGGCAGGCAGGCAGGCAGGCAGGCAGGCAGGCAGATAGATAGATAGATAGATAGATAGATAGATAGATAGATAGATAGATAGATAGATAGATAGATAGATAGATAGATAGATAGATAGATAGATAGATAGATAGATAGATAGATAGATAGATAGATAGATAGATAGATAGATAGATAGATAGATAGATAGATAGATAGATAGATAGATAGACAGTCTCACCCTTTGACAAAAGGATCAGAGGTGCCTCCAGACTTGACAGCTGTCAGGTTTTTTGCTCCTTTAATAAGCAGCTCAACCATGCCCCCTTTAGGCAGACTGAAGCTGCTGGCCTTCCGGCCTTTCAGGAACCCTTTACTTACTGACGTAGGAGTAGGTGGACAACAAAAAATTCAGGGTTAAGCATGTCTGAAGACACAAAGACTAATAGAAAACTCAAGAAGTCAGAATATTGCTCAAACAAATGAGGGCTGACTAATAAAACAATGGCTCAAATCACGCAACCAGAACCACATATAAGGCAAGAGTATAATCATAAAGCCAATTGTTGAAGACTTTATTGGAAGAAAATCCTACATTTTCACTTTGATCTTTGTAAAGTATCAAACATTGTCACCAGTTAACTATCCATCAAGATGTGGAATATTTCTTTAGGCAGTAAGAACATGAGGACTGTACCTTGCACTTGGTCCAGAGGAAGCAAGAGGTTCTTTTCTGCAGGTATATACTTCAACACCACAGTCAGTTCTCCTTTGTACTGCATTGTGGTGTCTATATTTTCCTCTATCTACAGAAAACAAGACACTTACAGTTTTTTTCTGAGTGTGGACAAGAAGTTCAGGATGTCAAAAGGGCTGATTTGAGGCCCTACCTTGGGCTGCAGCGCGTACCACTCCTCTATCTGGGTGTCAAGCTCCCAGGTGTCGAAAGTCAACTCCACCTCTCCCAGGAATCTGTTCTGTCCGAAGCGATCGTGGTGCCACACAGAGACCTGCAGACTTCGAGTCTCCAGCTGAGAGTGGCTGATAACATACTGCGAAAAAACCAGGAGAAGCCCTCCACACTTTCTGCTAGCAAACATGTTCTCTGACACTAAACGCACTGATGATGATTGCAAGAAGCCGAAGCTCCGCGTATGAAGAGAAAAAACGGAACAAAACCTACAGAAGGACTGTTCACACACTCACCCTCAGGTTCTCGTTGAAAACAGGGTTGATGGATTTGGACTTGATGCTCGTCTTCCTCTTGCTCTGCCGGGACGTATCTGGCAGCAGGTATGTCTTCACATAGCTAACAAGGAAAACAGACTCAGTCGGACTCACAGGAGCCATGAAAGCTCCATTTATAGGTCGCACGACTAAATCTACTGAACATAAAACACGCAGCGCAGTGATGAAAGGCAAAAAAAACCAAACACCCCTGACCACCCGATAATTGCAGTATTGAGCTGATTAAAGGATTAACTTTTTATAGAACACATTATTTTCCAGCAGATCTGGTTTACAGGGCCACGGTTTTATTGGACTGACTCAGGGTTTCTGTAATTAAATATTTTATTGGACATGTAGGACCTATTTGAATACCTAAGGTGGAAAAGGTTTGCATAAAAATTAAATAGTGTGTGTGTGTGTGTGTGTGTGTGTGTGTGTGTGTGTGTGTGTGCTTACGCGTCAGTGCGTTGCTTCCTCTCATCTCCAGTGGCGAGGTTGTGACACTCCTTTACCAGAATGTTGAGAGCACCAGTCTTGTAGCTGTAGCTGATGTTCAGCAGAATCTCACCACTTACTCTGGCGTTGCCATAGTCACCGGTATCACTGTACATGCTCATCATGCTGTTTATGCTGCTCTGTAAGGCAATGACAGAAGATAAGGTGTGAAATGTGCCCGAAGGTCAAGGAATTAAAAAAAAGAACTGGGTTTGAGGAGTCAAAACTAAAAAACAAAAACAGACACAAAACCTCGAGGAGAAAGACTTTGTAACGCATCAGAGGATTCTGATGAAATGGGTTCCACACTGAAGCGCTGCAGCCATCTGCTGCGCTGCATTAAACACTGTAACTGGCTGTGTGTTGCTACGAATTGTGTGGTACGGATGCTAATGAGGGCAATAAAATCCTCCAAATGGATACCCTGTGTGTGGATGTTTTCAAACTTATCACAATTTTGTGTTTGTCCAGCATTCCAAATTAAAAACCCCAATAAACAAAGTCACAACACGACCAAAATCACAGATAGTTCCAAGGCTGCAATTAGCAGCTGTGGCAGACATTAGCTAGAATATGTTTGTCTGCTAATTGTCAAAATAATTGGTTACTGTTTTAACTTGATGTTTTCTTGTGGCCACCTGTGCGAACACACTAGGGTTGGAATATTTCTAGAACTGTTTAAACTGGCAAACAGCTGTCTGAGTCTCTCGGTGTTTGGAACAGCAGCTCATTTGTAGCTGCTGTACAAAGGACATTTTGACAAAACATTGCCTGGATAAAGTATTTTGTAATTGCAACTACTGTTGTTTTAGATAGACCAAAAAATAAAAAGCCTATCTAGTGCCCCCACAAACTCTGGGAGCTGAGAGCTTCGCTGATTTATCCACAAAAACATGTTTTTTCCCCCCACCTAAGGCCTGTCTAATGTACCACAAATGTGATTTCACTTCATTCTGTTCTTAAAAGATGCGTACACGCAGCACATGCCTGCACACGATAATAAAAAACGCTGTCAATAATAGATGGAAAAGACGAACATGCATAATGCAATCAGAAGGAAAAAAAGCAGAAGCATCTCCAAAAGCAAATCTCATAAATATCTTTAATCAACAAACACTGTTACTGCAGCAAGCTGCTCCTATTGTAGCTTATATGTAGCTTTTGTAATCAAACACCAAACCCTCAATAATATCTGCAGCAAATTTATCAATATTGTGCTTATCTTTTGTGTCTTTGCTGCATCTCCACAATTGTGTTAAAATGATGAATCAGTGCATGAATGAAGCTGGATGGGGGGGTAGACTTACAGTCTCTGCATCCGAGTCAGGGATATTAAGGTACCCCCATCTCCTCTCAGAGCCAGGAGTTGAAGACTAGACGAGGATTTGTTCAGGAGATGGAGATAAACAAGAAGAAAAAAGGAAAGTGGGCAAAGGCAGGAGAGAGGGAGGGAGATCTGAGTTCCTGATGTGTTAGTTATAGAGGCAGACCCCAAGCACAACCCCCCAGCCCCCAAGGAGGGGCTTCAGAAACTACATTACACACGGTTACCATGGTGATTATCAGAGGAAAAACCAGAGAGATTACAAGTCATCTGGAATTATTTGTGAAATCAACATGGCTGCAGACGGGGCAAAAGTCAGAATGAGAAAGAACGAGGAAGAGAGGCAGCTGCTTGTGGTACGTTCAGAAATATGCCAGGCTCAGGCGTGTTTGCATTAGCTACACGCTCAGGGCCGTTCAGAATAGACCGGCATTCTGTCATCACCTGCAAGTGCATATTTGGGATTTTGATTTCAAGTATGTCTCCAAGTAATAATCTTTTCATTAACGGTCTAAAAAAGAAAGAAAAATCCCTGCTGGGCCTTGGAAACTGGCAACTGCTGCCTTAAATACAGTAAACATGAGGAATTCTGCTAAACATTGTAGTTTCATTCAGCCCAAACTCTCCATAATGAAACTTCGAGAATTTGGGAATCGATGACGAAGTCTGGAATCGTGGCGGAGGCAAATCTGAAGGCGAGCCCTCATTTCATGGCTGAGCGGCTCGGGCCGTCGCTGTCAGCGATCCTATCACACCACGATTAATGCCAGACGTGGCAGATGTCTGTTTACCGGTGCAGGTTTTAAAATTATGCACGCGGAACCAGGAACATGCTGTGAGTCACTTAAAGGGCTCATTACCGATGCATAACTGGATACTTCGCGAGGTTGTGGGGAAGATAATCAGACAGGCCCTCGGTGGCAACGACCTGGGACAGTTTAATACGTGATACTGAATGAAACACTGTAGATTTACTGTATATGTGTTACACTGATACAACTGCCTCATTTGCCACCCAATGCCTGGCATTATTATTATCAATATTATCATAGTCAGGTGAAACAACCCTCAGGTATTAAGATAACAACCTGTGTTTATGTAGGCTACTACAAGTCAGGTTGGAAATGCAGCTGTTTTTCACCTGGTTATGACGCAGGCTGTCCCCAGCGTTTACACAACTAACAACACAGGCATGTCACGAATAGGGTGATGGCGTGTGTGTGTACATATTTGTGCTGACAGCATACAGGATTTCCCAGAATCTCTTTGGGACATGGGCAGTACCGTTGACAACGCGCTGCTGAGGTGCCGGTCATCAGTCTTACTGTGAGCCGATATCAGGGCATCGATGTCCTCCTCCTCGTCGGAGAACTCCTGCGGAAGACAGCATTTAGGGTTAATGAAAAGGCGGACTGCCTCCGGGAAGCTGGCCAAAGCGTTGCACACAGCAGCGCTGCGTGGGCGCAAGCGGGCATCTTCTGTAAATCTGATCAGACAAGTCCGGATGGAGCGTGGTAATTTGTTTACTCGTTTCTCACACACAGTCACAATGTCATCGGGTTTACAGTAAATCTGCTCACGTGAATGGACCAGCGGCTTCAAACTCCTCCAAACACTCAACACCCATCATCAGCTCCTCCTCCTGCCTTTAGCTTTCAGCTGCTCCGATTATATTAACATGAAAATGAAGCATTATTTTGAAGCCATCGTCACTTTGATTTAGAATTACTGCTGTCTTTTCTCCTGCTATTACCATGTGTGGTAAGAGCAGAGTGCCCTGTGTGTGTGCGGGCGTGCGTGTGTGTGTGTGTCCCTGTGCGTGTGTGTGGTTCAGCCGTAGGGGAAGAAGAGATGGTGTTTACCGTTTCATTGAACCCGGGGACAGAACGGCTTCTGAGGCTGAGGGTGTCGTCGCTGTGTTCAGAGCCAGGCCCCAGCAGATCCACCTCAGAGCGACTGTGATCTGGAGCAGAACAGAGACCTCCATATAATCAAGCCCTCGTGCCTTTTCCAGTATTTGTCCTCAAGCTCCTCTGCATTTTTATTACTTGGTAAGCAACACTTATTCATTTATTCAAAATGTCAATATTGGGTCTCAGTCGTGTTCCCGCGAGCTACCAGCGAGAGAACGCGTGAGGTCAAACAGCCAGGAAAGCTCAAGTTCAGCCACAGCAGCATAAACACTGGTGGCTTGCAGGCAGGCGTGAGACTAATGTTTAAAATATGAGGGGCGAGAAACACAGCAACAGAATGTCCGGAACAAATCTAATAAGCTTTTGACTGATAAAGTTAGACCGTGAAAAAGGAGGGACAGCTCCAAATTAGGCAGGTCATAGCATTATATCATTAAGGCGCGTGGAAATCATCCCCAAACGGCTGTAACTTTATATACGGTATGTAAATATATGCTCTGACTTTAATGGTAAAACTAGGAGGAGGAGGAGGAAGAGGGGGTGGGGGGTTTGAGCCCCCGGTTAGAGTGGTCAGATTTGTGTCATCGGCTGTAACGAATGCAGCTTACACTGTGTCCTACACGGGGGTGTGAGCTGGGTAACTGTCAGAATATTTATCACTGCACATACAGTGACTGCACTTGTTCTTTTTGTGGCCTTGCCCTTAAAAACCGTGAATAAAACATAACCAGAAGAAATAACACTGGGAAAGAGTTTCAGTTAAAAGGCCATTAATGGCAGCGACGGGAGTCGTTGGGAGATCAACGCGCTTATTAGCTGCTATTATTCAGCGAGAGGCAGGAGCTGAGGTCAACCTTCAAACTGATGACAGTATTCCAGGATGAAGTATTCCAATAATCCGGCCTCTTCCCAGCAGAGAAGCGGCTCTTTCAGGTTAATTAATTAACATTACGAATGCTAGTGCTGCCTCCAACACATCTGTGGTCTTTGCATGTGATGTGAGAAGCTGTTTGACGATATCGAGCATGACAGTGCAGCCAGAGCTGCTGGTCAGTACCGGATGACCCGGACGCCCTGGAGACAGAGATGGTCGGGGTGCCTGAGTTATGCGTGTGATGGCTGGCGGCTCTTTTGTCAGACGCAGTGTCGCTGGAGTATAAGCTGGCGACACTTTCTGCTCCATCAGGCTGCATACAAACACAAAAAAGACACACTTCTTAACCATTCTAAGCTCTTTGAATAGAGCTTTTTTGCCAGTGTGCTGCCAGTTGGTGCTTGTGCCGCTGACCCTGACCCTCCGGGTGTCGCTGCAGGAGGACAGTCTGTCCGGCGTTGTTGATCGCACATTGTTGATGACCGTGGGCATCCCTGAGGACTCCAACAGCCCTGAACTGTCTCTGCAACCCAGGAAGATGAACAAAAATATCTGAAGATCAAGATGCTTGAAAATGGGGGGGGGGGGGGAGCGTCCCAGAGGGACACCAGAATAACACAAAGAATAATTACTCGTGCTTAAAATCCTCTGAGCATTTAGAGAGAACACTGAAAAGGCAGACAGAGACTGACTGCAAGGAGACAGAAGCAAAAGCCTCAGTGCGATATGATCAACGTGTCTCAAGACTCACGTGGTGCCGAGTCAGCCTTTAATGTTGAATATGATGAATGAAACTATTAAGTAATAACTATATTTTGTTTGAAAGGTTTCCAAGTAGCTGCTGGAGAATTGGCCAACTGTTCTAATCAGCTTTAAGGTTGCATTACCGAGGGAGCAGAATCGTTAAAAAGCCGCCGGATACCTGGCTGATCGTGAACTCTGAGTGGAGCGAACGCTCCTCTCGCTGCGAGCATCTCCGTCTGACACAGATCTGACACTGGAGCTGTCAAATCCGTTCTCTGGCTTCACATTCAGCCGGTTACCCATTTTCTCCATCTTCACCTTTCTACAAACACACACACACACACACGCACACGCACACACACACGGTCAGGCACACCCAGACACATGACAGGCACGTATAGTTCATTACCTTTTGTCATTCATTAAATATTTGAATTCAGTGCTTCCTGTGTGGTGACTTTAGGGGAGACAGTGTGTCTGAACGGGCTGAAAGATGTCAACATTTGCTGAAGAGATCAGCCAAAACTTTAATTCTTCAACGGGAAAAAAAGAAATCCATAAAGCTATTGATCTGATATGAAAAACTGGCAAAACCAGAAGATTGCATTTGCATTTGCTGGTTTGTTTGAGTCCCTTCTCCCAGCTCGTGTGTTGGAGCTGCTCACCGTCTCCTCCTGGCACCATCCACTACGCTGCGTATGGCGGATCTTTTGGATTTCGGAGTGTCCGTTGCCTCCAAGTCACTAGCCACCGACAGATTCTCTGTCGATTTGTTTTCTGCAGCTAGCCGTTCAAACACAGAGAGCGTCAGCAAACCGTACTCAGAAGCCCAACGATGGAGGGTTTTGGGACCATGAGCCAAACTCACAGTATGGGATGCTCATGATGGTCTGTTTGATGGCGTCACTGCTGGGCACTCCCTGCTCAAAGCGCTTGGACCGCTCCTCCAGGAACCACTCTCCTGTTGCCACCTTCAGCTCCCTGCAAACACAGTCTCCACTGAGTGGATCCAACTGGCCTCCAGTATTTGTTTAAGACTGACAAACCCACCAAAGCCCCTGGGTCCACGGAGGCGAGTGATCATTCAGCGGGTGACGCCAGAGTGTCAACAAAGTTTGTAAAGTTCAAAAAGAAAAAAACTTTGACAAACTATTAATTACCTTCAACAAGAGTTGTTGCAGCTGGAGTTTGATCTTATCTGAATTTCGATTGATAGTTTATTGACCCGTCACAGGAAATTGTTAGAGCGGTTAAATCGCCGCACAATAAACACAATCAGTCTGATATTTTCCAGGTTTTACCCAACTAGAATCAAGCATATTTAATTAAATGTATCATTATTTGAATCATTTGAGTTATTCACAGCGGGTTTTATCACATTTATTTCTCTTTACATCGACTGTAGGTGAAACAGCCACGGTACTAAATCCTGATATTTATTGGATCAGCTTGATTCATTCAGCTTTATTTCAAAGCAGATCTGTAAAATCTCTCTAAACCAGTTCTCTAATAATTGGAGGCAATAACAATATAAGAACATGTCCAGTAAACTCAGACGCTCAGAATATTTCAGACTTCAAGATCCTGGTTTGCAGGAAAAGGGTTACGTGCTCTCTAACAAAAGAAAAATGAGTTTGATCCATTTGTATGCACTGGCATTTACACAGTAAAAGCCAAAGCATGAGGGAAATCCTTTCCTAAACAGGGCCAGACGTGATCAAATGATCAGAGGAGTTGAGCAAAAAAGAAATATTGGCTGGTAAACAGTGTGTGTTCTGACATCCATTCTTTTCTCCAAAAAAAACAAACCTCGAGAAATTTGACCTTTACATTTTACATAAACAACCAGGATGACAAAGTAAGTACACTCATAAAACTTTCAACAATAAATAACGAACATTGCAATTTACATAAAACTAGAGGATGTGACGAGGTTAATGTTTTAAAAATGTTTTAAACTTTTACTAGAAATGCACCAAAGAACTAACTTGTCCAATATTTAACTTCCAGTGATGATTCTGGGGGTATTCAAATGTTCCTGTTCTATTCTGTGTCCCAGTAAAACAAGCCAACGAGGTAGCAGCCTCAGAACCAGGACCAGAACCTGGTTCTGAGGCTGGACCAGGACCAGGAGATTCACTCCCAGAATGCAGCTTGGCCACAGTGACAGCGGTGCAGCAACATCTCTGCTGAGGGAAAATCCCAGGCTGCGTATTTACTTGATGCTAATCTCTGTACACAAGAAGCACCAACCTTCACCAAACAGAAGGTCACCTTGCCAGCCCAGTGCATCACCTGTGCAGAGAGGTAAACCTTTGCTTTGCTTTCTGCTCCCATAACCCACCTCGTGACCTCGATGGACTCCTTCCCTAAAGTGGAGGCCATATTGCTGCCCCCTACACAGTCACTGCTGTTTCCAATATCATTTAAAGTTCCAAACCCACCTATGAAGACTGGGCACACACATCAAATGGCACCAACACTCATGCAGCACACCAGTGGTTACCAGACCCGAATGACAGTTTTAATGTCATTACCATTTTATCAAGAGTATCTGGAGGACTTACGAGATCTTGGCACACACGTTACACTTCCACTGGTAGGTGTTGGGTAGTTTAATGCTGCAGTCATTGCAGATGCGCAGCTGACATTCTGTGCAGAGATCGCCGCGCCCAAAGATCAGACCCAAGGCCTTGAGGCAGCGAGCGCACTGGCGCTCTCCAACCTCCTGTGGCCGATGGAAGCCTTTGTGTTTCATTTCCAACAGCTCGTTCTTCAGTCGCCTGTTTGACACAAAGAAAAGACCATCAGGGGAGCCATCAAAGAAGCAACGATTTCAAACGCTTTCAAATGGAGTCGCCACCGTATCCTCTTCTCCTCCCTCTTCCTGAGCTTCTCATCTTTCTGCAACACCTTCAGGATCATGTCTCTCTCGTGCTCCAGCAGAAAGGCGAAATCCAGGTCCTCCCCGAGCTGCTCCATCGCTCCCTCAGTCTAAATGCCGCCAGTGGAATCAGCCAAGTGGTTGCATGTAAGGGAGTCAGACCAAAGCTGCATCATGCTTCTCAGTGCCACCCTCCCTCGTTTTCCAGCCTCATTCTGCTAATCGATTTGTTCTTTTTCACTTGGCATAATCCTTAATCCTTTTGCGCAGCGTTTCCTCCAAATCTCCTCCAAATGTTGAGGAAGACGATCCTCTCGGGAAACCTGCATGGGTTCAAACAAAGAGGGTAATCAGTGAAAGGCGGCTGACAGGTGACAAACTGAGCTGGAAGGAACTCTGCTATTTTATATGCTGGTCCACCGATATGTGTGGAAGACACTAATTGAAACATTGCTCGTCACTGAAGCCATGGGTGGATATCCTGTATAAACACAGTGGTGGACAAACTAAACCCAAATTAAACTGAGGACTGATATTGCAAATACAACATTTCTTCATTTCTAATGGCAAAGCCATTTAATTTCCGGGACTCATAACAAACTTGTACTAATTATAATGCTGATTAGGACACGAGAATGCTGGCATGTTATCATTAGCACTTTAGCATTAGCGGCCACTAATGCTGCCACTAATGCTCTTTGTCAGTAATAGTTCCAGAACTACAACATGTGAGGCCAATGCTTAATTTCTGGTACAGACAACAAGTCTGTGTTTAACATCTGATTCCATCTGATGTTTAGTAAACACATTAATGCTTCTTCTCCATTAATACAGCCTGTATGAACACATCACTCACTCTGGCTGCCATTTTTGTGCTAAACGGAATATTTTAGTGATTATACTGTTTCTTTGACTTCTTCTGGATGAGAACATTTGGCCATGTTTATGGAACGTCTCATTTCATTCTGAAGCCTGTGTACCATGAGAACATCACAGCTAATATGGTGATTGATAGGGCTGACATTTCATGCAGACAGTCCTCGCCCCACCCTCCCTCAGGATGGATTGCAAACTCGTCAATGAGCTCAATGTTTTTGTCTCCACTAAACGTGCCATCTGAAACTCTCGTCACCCTGGCCACACTTTCTGCTCTTTCTGTCTCTTAAACGGCAGTCTCTTTCATCTGCCGCCTCTCGTGTCGCCACTTTCCATGAAGTAGCAGTAATGAGCCACCAGGCATCATCTCAGCTCAATTAGCAACCAAAGGCACGTTGTGACATCTGTGGTGATGGAATCCTGAGCAGAACCGCAGCTGTGTCTCAGTCAAAAAGAGCCCAACACAGAGCCCATCAAAGAGCCATTAGATGAACTCGGGGAGAGTAAATTCATTTGAGGGATCATTGCTGATTTACAGAAACAATTTTCAAAGGACAGAAATTCCATATTTATTAGCTAATATTTATAGAGCGGGTTCATATGATGGTCCTCTGCTGAAAGTTGAATCAGCTGGTGGAGTAATAACTTTGCGGGTGTTTGGTCATATTCAGTCATACGATCTGAACTGTGACATCATCTGATTGATCCCTCTAAACTTATCATCCAAACAACCCTCAATACCCCTCCGGTCGCTCTTCTGTCTATCAAATGCAGCTATGAGCGTCCCACCAACTCCGGCCATAAATGCAGCTAGAAACACCCGACTGTGCTTTCATGTTCCAGAAATATACTGACCCGGACAAGACGGATTCTGGCCCCCGTTTCCCTAAAATAAATTCAACTTTACACAAGAATTATACCAGAATCGGTTCTGCCTGCTGACCCACCACTGTACTGGTAGACACAACAACAACCACAGGGAGTCGGCTGACAACTCAAAGTGGGGGGGGACAATAATGATTCTGCATGCAGGAGGGAGGAGGAGCTGCTCCCTGCATGGTGCAAATCCCATAACTTCGTCCATCCTTCTGTCTGGAATGTTGCCAAACATCAGCCACCAGTAAACATCTATGGTGCTGTGGTGTTAAGGTGTCAGGGGTGTCTTCACCCCCCACCCCCCACCCCATGAAGCTCACCACCTTTTAAAGGGGCAAAACTGAAACCATCCTGACGCACTTCCTGTTTGGGAGCTGGGGGCTTACGAGCCAAAGCATCTCATGAGCCTGAGTCATTGGTGCCCCTCTGCCTTTCCTGAAGGAGATCTACGAGCAGCATCCACAGAGCTCCCTCCGTCGTCAGGGACCCCCACCATCCCTCTCATGGCCTGTTGTCCCTCCTACTGTCTGAGAAGAGGTACAAGAGCATCTGCTGCACATCTGCCAGGATGCTGAGCAGCTTCTTTCACAACCTCTAAGGGGAGTAAATGGATTGCACCTCCTACCAACAAACACACTCATTTCCAACCCCCCCCCCCTTTGCACCTTAAGCCCTTTACAACAGTCAATCAACCTGCTGCCGGCGTATGTTTTCATATTGCTATATTTTTACTTTAAGTGTTTATTTTATCTAATTATTATTGATGCTATCCTCGTTGCACTGCTGAAATGGTATTTTCCCTTTAACTTTTAAATGACAACAAAGAATCTGAATCTATATATATGTATATATAGGATATATATATATATATATATGGGTGTTTGTGTCAGATTGGTCTCGCTCCTACGTCTGGATACATAATGCCTTAAACTCCCCTGTGGTAATTCCAAGGATGCTGTATAATTTCCTCTTGAATCATTGATGTGACAGTAATAACTGTCAGGAAGTGTTTCTATAATGACCGTGTCTAATCAAGCGTAGACGGAATGAATTATTCATCATCAAGTCAAGAGTTTTTGGCTACTTGTACACAACAACGTCCAGGCCCAGCCTGGGTAACTATTTATAACGGCTCATTAAGGGGACCTGCTGCCCCACACGGCGCCATATTTTCCAACATTCATTCATCTCTGAGGACGAAGGTGACCTTGACCGCCGCCATCACCAGGCTCCCGCCAACACAGTAAGTATCAGACAAGCCCCAGACACAGCAATTGTGGATTCAACCAACACCTTAACCAACTTAAGCTGCAGTTCTAAAAGCCTTTTTAGTCTCTCCAGATGTTCTTTTTGGTCCGACTTTCCTCTCCCCCTGATGAGCGTCTTCCCAGTGTTATTCTTCGCTCTAATGGTTTTCCCTCTGTTGTCCTGCCCAGCTTCCTGAGCACTGTTTCCTTTTCTGTGCTTTGATCGCCTGCTTCCTCTTTTGGCGTTGCTGCCACTTTCCTCTCACATTTTAGGAGGGAATCTAGGACATATTTGTGGTTTTTTACAATCCCAATTTTTGGCATTAATGCTGGCAAATAGTAAATACACACGCACAAAGATTTCTATCTTTGTGAGGACTCTCATGCATTCCCCAGTTCCTTACTAACCATCAGAACCAAATGCCTAACCCTTAACCTAAACCCAGTTCAAACGTGAATTCTGAAACCAACATTAACCCTCAAACAGACCTTTAACGCCGAGAGGATCAGATTAAATTTACAAGTGTGGCTCAAATTTATTGTGCTTAAGTCTCCAGGGGAAATTGTGTCAAAGAGCTGAAGAAAGCAGAGCATAGATGTTCTGGAGCCACACAGAGTGTTTAATGGTCCGGCTAATTCCTCAGGGAGACATTACAATAATCGCAGGTATTACGAGCATCAAAAAGCCATAAAAACACAGAGAGACATAAAATCTGATTGTTTTTACTGGAATAAGATGAAACATAGATTGTCGCAGATTAAAGTGGGAGGAAGGGAGCTATTACATTTATTACTGGCCGGACTTTCTCAGATCACCTTCAGCGACATTCCCTGTATGGATTCTGTTGAAGGAGGCTATATAATCTTAAAGGAAATAAAAGAAATGACACTTTTCCCACTCTCTCAGCTGTAAATCTCCCCGCGGGTAACCCGCTTCCTGGGATCAGGTATGGACCTGTGAAGGCCGAGGTGAAATCAATAAGCAGCCATCATCTTCACAGGAAGCTCCAAATGACATGTTATAGGAGGGTGGAGAGCCTTCCCCTGAAAAGGTGACCGTTTTTGTTTCTCCCCCAAGAGGAGACAACAACAAATCCGACAGTGCGGCTGCCTGTTCGGGCTCCCTGCTGGACAGTGATGTCACAGCCTTCGAATCCATGTCAGGGACAATCAGGCTGTCTTCAAATAAGCTGCTCCCCCTGTTCAGCCTCTGGACTCTGGGTAGCAGTTCGGTAAGCTGTTCGCACAGGTCTGTCCATCAGAATCCAATTTGAGACCCTAATTATTTGGTTCCTCAAAAGTAATGGACTGATGTTCGAGGCTGATAAGAATGAGTCACCTCCTTTAAGCCGGCGCCAAACAGAGAGGGCACGACGGTGATTAAGGTTCTGCCTTCTGCAGGTTCCTCCTTCCGTCTTCCAAAGTCGGTTCGTGTTGTCAAACGCAGCAGGAAGAGGGCTTATTTTCACCAAGGCAGCTGTCAATACATTTACCTCAGTTTTCCACAGGCTCCACATTCAAACACTGGGCACTGGGCAACGGACGTCTTTGTAAAGTGTTTCGAACTGAGGAGTTCAGCGATACTGAGGCTTGATGGCTGCTCCGAAGTCATCGTTATTGGAGCCTATCCCAGCTGCCTTGGGGTGAGCAGTGGGGATACACCCTGGGCAAGTCACCACGGCTCACTGCTAAGGTCAATCTAGGTTAGCTAATATAACTATAGGCCAAATGGAGGAGGAGCGGGGGGGGGGGTTGGCTGTGTGATTTGAACCTTCTTGTGAGTTTGTCAGCAGCACCATCAGCTACTGATTTATCCCTTAACAAGGTCATAGTGGCGCAAAGCTCCCTCAGGAACATATTCAAGTATGTCTCTTTGTGCCTTAATGCATTTTCAATTCTTCTTCTCTGTAGCGCTAGGAGTAACCTTGTGGTTGAGACGTAAACCCATCCTGCCTTAAACGCAGAGCAGGGATCCTTTAGTCTTACTCATTGTTACGGGCTAAGCTAAGCAAAAGAATTGCTGCCTGATGTGAGTGCGTGAATGCTTCTCTCAGCTCTGTTTCAGGGGCTTTTGTACTTGCTGTCACTGTTTAAGAGCAAGTCCTGCTCAGCCATGACTGCCATTTAAAACACTGCCCTTCGTGTTGCGGCCTCCGTGATATTGTGTAACTCTCGCAGGAGCCGTGATCAGTGATGATCAATGCTGCAGACCTGCAGAATCCCCTGCAGGGCTCAATGGAGCAGAAAATAGGAAAAAGAAACAAGCCAACAGAGTAAGCTCCCTTTGAGAACCTTAGCCTGATCCCCCTGTCAGCAGTCCTCTCCCAGCTCCCAGCACTTCCCCTCCCTCCACACATTTTCACCTTCACTGAGCACTCCAGTGCCATTGCTTATTTTCTCTGCACTGATAAGATGGTTGTGTCACTTCACATGCTAATTAAGAGGAGAGGGCAGCGTGGATTCAAGGAAAAAGTGATCCTGCTCCTCCGAGGAGAGCAGCAGAGCTGGAGAAGGACAACCATTGGGTTACCATCGGTGCCGGTCCGGTCTCAGGTGGTCAGGCTAAATAAGCTCTTTACTTTTATTATAAATAAAACCGGGAGAAAAGGGAACATTTATATTTACCACCACTACCTGGCTGCTAACGTGATGCTTTATTATTCATTCCAGAGCCTTTATGCTTAAAATTCTTTCGTAATATAATGAATGCTGGAATTATTCATGTTTTGCTCCAAAAAGCCAACTTGTATATGATTTATTTATTACACATTCCAGTAAAAAGAGAATTCAGCAATGTTAAAAGATCCAAACTGTCTTTTTTGTTTATTGATTTTTCATTATAATTATATACATAAATGCATGAATACATGCAATTATAATCTCCTGAATATACCAACATTTATCTCACAATTTCCCACAAAATATGTTTTAGTTTTATTTAAAATCTTGACCGCTTGAGCCCTTTCGGGGTCATGGGGAGGGTGCTGGACTCTATCCCAGCTGCATTTGGGTGAATGCAGGGAGCAACACAGAATGAGTCCCCAGCTCATCCCAGGGCCCCAAGTGGGGGTATGACACCTTGCTCAAGGGTACCATGGCAGTGCTCTGAAGGTGTTCTGGCACCTCCATCGCGACCAAAACACCTGCACCGGGGCTTGAACCTTCACCCTTCCGCTCCTCATCCCTACTTCCTGTTTATATATGCAGTAGGGAACAACAGCGTGTCGCCTAATATGACATTTTATCATTGATTTCCCCTGACACAGTTATGACCTGGCTCTCCGCCCTTCCCGGGGCCTGTAGGGAAGTGACCTCTGGTTTAACACAAATGTCGCCTGATCCCCGTTTTGAGCCCAGACACTGAAACGTGAAACAGTCCAGGAAGTGCACTAAAGTGAGCCTCTGGTGCTTTTGCATGCCTAAAATGCCGACGGCTGCAGAATCTTTCACTCAGCAGACATTTAGTAAATATTTTGAAATTCATCACTGCCTGACATTCCACCCCCTCCGCTGCAGATAGTTTCCCTTGGTTTCCGATCCTTTTAAGTTCAATACATCATCAATAATCAGACCATCAGCGCTGCATCCGTGGGCTAATTAGATCCACCCAAACTGCAAAGTGGCATAATTGGCCAGCCTGCGTCTCCTCCACAGCTCCGTTTCACCAGAACTCTGCTGCTGGAAAAACACTCACAGGCTCTGAAAAATGAAGCTCTAACACAAATAATTACCGGGAAACAGCTTCCACAGAGCAAGGCTGCACTCAGAGGTGATGAAGATAATAGTTACACACCTAAAGAGGGGGTTCTTCCAGCATCAGATCTCATTAACCCAGTTTCAGCCAACGGCCTGGATGTACAGAGACAGAGGGAGAGATTCCAGTTAGAAGCATCTCTCTCTTTCCTCATGCAGATGAATATTTCATTTCACCCACTTCTGTCTAAATGATGCTCGTCTGCCTCAGAGCAGCTGCAGCACTAAAGGAAATCCTCTAAATCAGCCTGTGGAAGTGTAACTACGGCCAAACTCAACCTGAGTGGATTCTAATTAGGGGTCTTCTTCCTCGAGAAAAGCTTGATATCTTATTTGATGGATTGCTTTTTGCAGAAGTGAAATCTACATTAGCGTTTGAATTCCAGGACGGTGCACATTCCAAGCACGGCCTCTCTTTTTTACAGTTTTTTCCTCCTGTGTTGGTTGACTGGTGAGACGGGAATATTTGGTCCAAATCAACAGCATCCAAAAACAATAACAGATTTAGTGGCATTCACCCCAAAACACCTGGTTTCTGCTGCAGCAGGCTGACGCTGATATTTACCAGAGCCGCCGGATCACCGGAAAAGGCTGCAGCTCCGTGTTTCTGCATAACCCAGAAAATTAATGAAGCCTCATCATGCAGGGAAACGAGTCTGTTTAAAGTTCACCGGTGCTCCAGAAAGCAGCAATTCTTTTAAAAAAGGTTCATTTAAGGGGGATAATGGTATAAAGACAGGGCTGAGTCATTTGGAAAGGTTTAAACTCTACAGTTGTCTTGATTTCTTTTCGCTGCTTTTTAACCAAAATTTTCGTAACTTTAACACTGATGAATTAATTGATTTATGTTTTTGTCATATTATTTGTCATATTTGTTATTATAAGCATGCTATCGCACGAATTCTAGCAAACACAATGTCGACTCTCTCAACTTTGTATGTCGGCATTTGCTAAAGAGTAATAAACAAACTCTTTTTATTGGAATACAAATAGATTTCTACTTGCTCACAGTTTATCGCACTAGTCAAATGTATGAATTATATCATTTAAATGAATCTGTCCATCTTTGACAGCAGCGCAACGTTAGCACAGCTAAAATATTCAATCATTGTAAAGACATAAACGGCTTAAAAATGTACATATTTAATGAGCCAACTGTTGTGGGTATTTCCCAGTGTTGATCAACAGTCTGCTGAAGGGACTTAAACAGTCAAAGACAGGGAGGGAAAAACACCAGCCGCCAGCACTTTCCACAATCTGGCAAAAAAAGCTGCTCTTGTTGACAAGGCAAAGCTGTGGCAGTGCAGCACTGCTGAATATGGATGGGACTATACTCAACTCTTATTTATATTGTCAAAAATAATAATAATAATAATAAAAAAACACTCAAAGTGGTTTTGTGACTCTGCTGCTGCAGTTTCTGCTGCTTCCACAAACCAGTTTGAGCCGGCTGATTAAACAGCCTGGCCTTCCCGGCTATTGTCTCTGTATTTGATTAACTGGGCTGTGTCAACCTTTCAACCTGCCCTCCAAACAACCTGACCACACCGTTGTTGGCAAATAAGCCTTCGGTTCCAATTGTCTGATGTTGTCGTCAGCGGGCTTTTGCTCGGGTTAACGCTTCGGTTAGCAGATGGGCTAGCATCATCCGCTAGCATCATCCGCTAGCATCGGCCCTCCCCACACAGATAGTCGGCTGATGGGACTTCACTGGTTCCTGATGAAGCATCTCAAATGCTACTTATTGATGCAGATAATGCAGGCGGCGATTACAGGCCCTGGGTGGTCATAACATAGGTGATAACTTGATGGACTGGAGGATATTACATGTTGACATTGATCAACCTTTGGGATTGTGTTCGTTGCCCCCTGCCCCCCCGGGCCCAAGTCAACATCTGTCCAGACGTGTTTTCTTTAGAGAGGCCGACATGGTGGCATCGCCACCCGAAGGCAATCTATTATCCATCCAAGTCATTCCTCCCTGTGCTGCCTTCAAATTAGATTCCTGCTGTTCAGGTGTTTCTCCCCCCCCACCACATCTGCAGTGTTACTCTGCGAATGGTCTTCCACTGATTGCTTTTGTTGCAGGCGTGATTGAACTGGGACGGCGTATCTCAGAGGGTGCGTGGGGCTACATGCTGCATACCAAACGGGCGCGCAGCACGCTTCAGAGATCCGCGGCATCTCCATCACCAGCGGGTGGGAGGAGAGGAAACCCCGCATAACACAACACCGTCGAGATTAGACATCAGTTAATGCAGCAGCAGCGCACACGAGCTTTGTTACAGCAGTGCAGATCATCAGCAGTCAATCTGAGTGTAATTGTGCAGATTATCTTGGATATTACAGAGGGTTGGCAGCTCCTAGCTGCCAATTTCCATCTCATATCTATCAGGTTACAGCTGCAAAGGAAAATATAGGGAGGAATTCTAAGAGTACTGCCGAGATCAGGAGGAATAGATCAATAAAGGAGCCTTATATTCTTTAACATAGTTAAGATAAGGACAGGACGGGTTTGTTGTGCGTCATGTGTGTCATTAATGGGATATTTACATTAGTGGTAACTGGGTCAGTTGCAAAAACATGTAGCACTTTATACCTCAGTACTTTGTTTATGAATAATTAACCAAATTACCTTGTTCTTTATTTATATTTTCCTCTTCCAATTAAGATCAAACAATGTGGGTTGAAAACTTCACAATCTACACCCAGAAAATCATCTTAAATGAAACAGATCCAGTTTTTAGCTTAAGAAAGAACTGGATCTAAAAAAAACTTTAGCTGAAATGATGGTATTTATTTAAGTTCTTTAATAAAAATGACCTTTTTAAAGCCCGTTCATATTAAAGCATCTCAATCGTTATATGGTCTTTACTTTGAGAATCCAGATCTGGTACCTTGTGTTGTTGTTTTTCCAATTTGTTTGTGATGAATCACAGCTTGTTTTCTTTTTTCCTGCTTATTTTTTGAGGTGTGTTTACTGCTCCCAAAATCCCCACCGACGGATAATTTACCGCTTCTGGTTTGTTTTTTAAAGATGCCTGAGAGTTGTGCAGCAAGTTGTCGTAATGTCTGCTGCTAAAGTGGATGTGACACACACGCGCACACGTGCGTGTGCGTGTGCGTCTCATTAGATGTGGCAGACATAGACCTGTAATGCTGTGTGACTACACTCCTCGGGGCTTCGTTCTGCCCTTGAAGAAGAGCTGTGCTGCATGAAGAGGATGAGCGGGGGAATCCCTTCATTCCCCGACTTCTCTTTACATTTATTGACCAATTTATTCTGTGTGCAGTCTTGAGTGTGAGAGCAGCAGAATCCCCGGGGAGCAATCTTCCTGTGACTGACAATGCAGCCTAAAAAGAGAGGCGCTTTAATGGGGAGTTTAAATGAACCAATTTAGGGAATTAGTATTATAGTTGGACATAATAATTTCCCACTTATGGGTGTTCTTATTTAAAAATACAAAGTTTTATTACAGAACCACGATGTGGGAGTTATATGGGGGTTATTTTGTCATTGCAGTTCTCTTCTGCCATTTTGCAAACTTGCGTCAATAAATAGATGAGTAATTCCATGTGTTTAATAAAGAGGTTCACACCGTTGTCGTCCCAATCATATATTATTTCGGTGAGACTGAGGAGCATTTAAAATTCACAATACAACCCTTCTCCATCAAACCTTTAGAAAGATTATAATCAAACCAAAATGTCCCAGTGAAATTTAAGAGTTTAGCCCTTTAAAATATTGAAGTCAGTGGAAGAGAAAGAACGCTCACCATTCTCACAGAGAATGAATGACAGAGGGATCCTTCAGGTGCGATCAGGGCATATATACGTATGGGGGGGACCCCGAAAAGGAAGGGAGGGATATACAAGGTCTGCCTGAGAGGGAGCACCTGCCCCGTGTTTGGTAAGGTAACATAAATAAGTAAAAACAATTATACACAGGTATCTGGAAAGCCCCCGTTACACAAGAATAATTTGGGTACACCTGTCCATTTTAAACAGTTTAAGCAAATCAGTTTGGCAAAAGAACTAAAATGTCCAACTATGCAGCCATCAATTACACAGAAATGAGTCCCATGTCCACTGAGCTGATCCTGTTGCTGATCGGTGAAGCAGAAAATATTCAGCCCTGCAGGTTATTTGTTTCCTTTCCAGACCCTGGAACTCCTTCATAAAAACCTCCAAAGTTGTACAAACACAGATAATCAGTTGTTGCCATCGTTCTAAGGATTCTAAGGACGTGGACAGTCAACCTGTCCAAACTGTTGTATGCTTCCAGAGCCAAGAGAGCAACATAAGACCAAGTGTTTGAGTTCGGACGCACCGTTGAAACCAGCTGAGATCTAAAGGGGATTTTTGCTGCATTGCACCTGCACAAACGCCGCTAACTTTATTCGCAAAGTATTTCTTTCTGATGTCACAATCCAACACAGACCGGGTCGTGATACTGGACAGACTGGACCCGCGACAAACCCCAGCAGCCCCCACCGCAATATAAAGACTGATAAAAGAAGGAGAAATGATAGATGACACCGGGGGCTGTGCCATATGGCAGAGATAATGCAGCGATGTGAGAGTCTTGGCGTGTTGCTGGCTGACCCGCAGATCGGCGGTGGTCTTACCGGAAGGCTGCGGAGAACCTGGAGAATCAGGGGGGACGCGAGTCCGACGGGCGGGACAGACAGTCCGGAGAACGTGGACCGATGAGCGTGTCAGTGCGCCTCGGCACCGTCTGAAGGCGCAGATCCAGAGCAGAGCAGGGGTGTTCCCGACATGTGGGGGCGTGGCGTGTGCATGCGCGCGCCTTACAATGGGTTACGTATTTATTTGTAACAATGCGACAAAGTGGAACTCGATTAATGCAATAATATTAAGTCACTATAACCCACAAATGCTGCAAATTCAAATGGGGCAACATCACATTCCACGTTCACAGTTTGGTCACGACCTGCAAATAAATGATATACCTGTAGGTGGGAATATCCCGGCTCATTTATCTTGTGATATAATGCCTTAACCCTGCAGCAATTATGTGTGCTGCAATTAAATCTTTACGCGCACGTTGCACATTGGTGAAATCCGAAGTTTCTCATCGTCACTGACGACAATTGATATAATTTCACATGCACTTGGCAAAAATTGAATCAAAAGTTTCAGTAAATCACAGGTGGCGTCAATCGGTCAGTCAGTTCATCTATCGACCAACCAGCCTTCAAAGCAGCCGTTTGGATTCACGGTAGAAGCGCGCTCGCAATGGGACACTTTTGAATGAAATGTAACGTTAGGAGTTAACTTCCTTCCAAGACTGGGTGGTCCCATCCGCTTCTTAGGTGGCCTCTTTCAGGCATAAACTTCAGATTGTTTGCATCGTTTTGCTGTGTATTAGAGCGCCATCTGCTGTTGGTGATGAAGTATTGTTGTAATTCCCCATCCAACCGCGGTGGGGCGACATACCGGCACCGTGAGCCGCTTCAAGAAGGGCAGCGAGGTGCTTCCGGTGCTCGTTGTCTGACGGTGGCAGGAACAGTGGCAGAAAATCGAGGCAAAACCAAAACAGAACTCTTTATTTCTCTGATCAAAGATGGATGAATTTAATTCTGGTGATGAGGTATTTGGTTTCCTAAGCTACATTCGATTTATTCTTCAAAATTGTCGATATTGGCCAACGGAATAATACTTTGGTCAGTGAATGTTAGCTAACTATTGTAATCAATCGGGGGGAAAAAAGCTAAGGGTTGTTTCTATATTGGGGTGTGGTCGCTTTTCTTCAACATTCTTTAATATTTTATTTTAACGCTTGGGTGTAAAACAAACAAAAAATGACAACGTTGTTAGATCAGTCTGAGACTCTGTAGTCAATGTAATTTTGACATGAAAATGATAAATGAAAAGTATCATGTGTTTAGATCAGTGCTGAGTGAATGCACAGTATTAAATTTCAGTCCCATTGATTCATTCTGAAATTCAAAAATCACTCTTTCAAGTGCTTTATCTTCATTTCCTGCAGGCTCTCTTTAATGCTGATGAGGCCAATATCTCAGTTAAAGAGGTAACAATTACTTCATGCAGTTAATTATGCATGTACTTGCAATGTACTTGTACATTGAGAGATATATGATATTGATATTAACATATTTATCTGTGTGTCCTAGTGTGTTGAGAATGTTATTGGTGGAGCTGATTATAACCAGAGTAAAGTCAACCAGTGGACAGCCAGTATAGTGGAGCATTGTCTGACTCAGTTGGTGAAACAAGGACGGCCATTTAAATATATTGGTGACTCCACTCCTCATCTTTTAAAAAAAAAAATAATAATAATAATGTTGCACCTTATATTGGCTTGGAGCATTTGTTTGTAAATGTTTGTATACCAATGTTTTGCAGTAAACTGCACAATCATGCAGAAAAGTGGTGCCGGTCTCCACACAGCCAACTCCTGTTACTGGGACACCAATACTGATGGTGAGAAGGGATTTCTACAGTGTATGTTTCCATAAAGTGTCTCCTTTTAGACATCAAAAATGTTTTATTTGTTTATTACACTTCTGTAAACTATCAACCCAGCAGTACAAGAGATGCTATTCCCTCAGTATTTCTTTTAGCATCTTACTTCTGTTGCATTTGTTCACTGCAGTAACAATTTCTGTAAAGTGTTTCTTTTTACTATCCCTTCTTGTTCATCTAATGTGTGAAATAATCTTGTTTCAGGAAGCTGCACGGTCAGGTGGGAGAATCGCACCATGTACTGTGTTGTCAGTGTGTTTGCTGTTGCCGTGGCAGTATGATGACTGATGGTGCGCTGCCCTCACGCCATCACACATGATGCACCCATGATCCTCCCCAATATCTTAAAGTAGAATTTCATGTAGATGAGGCTTATCCCTTCCCACAGTCATGGTCAATGTAAATAATCTCAAAACTGTAACATGATGGCTGGTGCGATGGGGAGAGAATGCCTGGGGAAAGGAGAGAATGCGATTGCGCTACCATGACATTCGCATGCAATCTGAGAAGTTAAAAAGTGAATGTTTTTTTTGTAATTTTTTTGTAGACCTGATTTGGATTTTAGGTTTGCTAGCTACAACAGAAGTGCCCTCCGAAGTCTTTATTGGGCACCACAGAAATCACGCCAGCCTAACAAGGAGCCATATTTCATGTTTCTGTGCTGTATGTTTCGCTGCAGTCCAAAATGAATGCACTGAACTGTTGCTCTTGTAAAGGTGTTTAGTATTTAAAAGTTGTGCTGGTTTTTAAGTCACTAACTTTATGTAAGCATTCCTTGTTATATAAGCATTCCTTGTTTATAAAAGTATTTATGCTGGTCTGTATACCGTGTCTGTATGTGCACATCAGTCCCAACAAGTATTGCACTTTTTAGACCATTCCTGTAAATTTACTTAGCTTGGACTGTCCGCAGTGCTGTCAAAAATGGATTTAACAGTTTTTCTTACCTGAGGAAACGTTGATATCCAACAGGGCCTTGCAGTTCTGCGGTTTGTCCACTAGTGGCCGGTAAAGAACCGTTCACTCCGCCCCTTGCAAAAACCAAAAGTTCGCATACAAATATAAATTTATTTTGACTTTTAAGTTTGTTTTTTTTATATTTCCCTACGAGACTTACGTTTGCAATCTTATCCATTTTGGCTTCATTATTTGTACAAATATTTTTTTCAAAACAGTGCACACTCAACAAAATACACTCGTACAATTACTCATCAAGTGGCTGGAGGCAAAGAAAGATACAACTTAAAATTTCAATAATTTTACAATTCATTATGATTATAATGTGTGCCTATTGTACGCTCGTGAGCTGGCAGACATTAACAAGCATACATTAGACATCAAATACATCCAAGCAGTTATTCACAAATGCAGCTGCTGCTGCTCAGCAGTTCAGTCGAGCACTTGAACCCATTTTGTAAACATGCAAATACATGACAGGGAGATATCGGCCCTGCTGTGCTTTACAATGAAATGTGGGTGATGCACAGGCTGTGAGACAATTCGAAGATTTGCATTTCAGCGTCAAGCACAAACACATCACATAAGCAGCTCCAGCAGTTGCAAAGCTTTCATAGACGAGTTAAAAGAAGAAAAAAAGGACTGATCATTCCTGCTTGCACACACAAAGGAACGAATACACCCAATACAAGTCAGACCCCAGTCTGGGCTCCCGCTGCGCACGTGCACACTTCCATGCAGTACGGAGTCACGATAAATACAATCAGTCCAAGTGTTTGGCTCTTTGTGATCAATAATGCAGCATCTATTAGTAACAAAGGTCGGCAGATTTTCATCTTCGGTTAAGGACACATTTATAAAAGGGTGATTGAAGTAAGATTTAGGTTTGCGTGGCATTGAAAAATGAAAACCGTCTGAATAATCCCTCTGAAGGGCACGGTTCAAGTCTTGCACGGCGTGTGACAGCTAAGGTCACCGTTGATTCCATCGTCTCTATTGCTGCTTGGGTCATCGATCGCATTGCAGAGGATGTCGTAAGTTGTATCGTTCGGCAGGTCGTCTGCGGTGTCACCGGCTGTGTTGGGGGCTCCGTTGCCGCCCTGCTCCGTGTCCTCTGGGGAGACCCTCGGTTCCAGGGCGGACTTGGCTGTCAGTCTGTTGGGCGGCGGGTCGGAGCAACAAACCAGGCAGAGGAGAGAGGAGCAGTTCCAGAACCCCCGGGTCATGCTGGAGGAGAAAAGCCGTCGGCACGGGTGACAGAACTGATAGAAGACCAGCATGAAGAAGATGCCGATGGCGTAGGCCACCAGCAGCTGCAGAACCAGCAGCGGGGCGCAGATCAGCTTGTAGAAGTCAGTTTTATAGACGTACCACAGCAGGAGCAGAGAGGCATTCTCCACAAAACGCAGCATATAGTACACGGCCATGCGATACCAGTTTTGGGATTTGTTGATGAGATCTGGGTCGTTGAGCTTCACCTGCACGGCTGACCAGCAGAACATGTTGATGCCGGCGTAGAGGAAGGTGAGGAGGCAGAGCACGATGGTGGTTCCCACCCTGGTCAGGGTCTTCTCGATGTTCTCTGGGAAGGGTGAGTGGCTCAGCCAGAACAGGATCCAGGGGTAGAGAAAGAAAACCAGGAAGTTCAGCAGAACCACGGGCAGGACCCAGAGCTGCAGCACGGAGCTGAACAGAACCAGAACTGCCACGCGGGTGGCAATCTCAAAGCTCCTCCACAGGAAAATGCACAAATACGCCATAGGCCGGATGTCAACTTCGTAGTCGTCATATTTGATCTTAATGGCCAGGATGTTGCAGCGTAACGCCCCGTATACAATGGAGAGGAGGGAGATCACCATCAGTGTGCCTGATTATTGAACAGGGAGGAAGACATACAACAACAACATCACCGAGGGGACGGGAACACTGCTCCCTTCACACATATTCACCCTCTTGGCATTTATTGTGATTTAGCCTCGCTACCCTGGAATTTAGAATGGATTATAGGTAGATTAAGAACATGTACAGCTTTGAAAATGTGGATGTCAAGTAAACAACAAATAGTCCAAAATAACAGAAAACTTCAATGTGGGCAACTATTCACCCCCCTAAAGTCGGCACTATGTGAACTCTGGGAAATTTGCCCGTTCCTCAGGTAAAAAAGGCTCCGAGTCCTTCCAGTTGGATGTATTCTCAGATTACAAAAAAACATTCATCATTGCAGGTTGGGATGTAACAAAACCAGATGATCTATGAATATTTTTAAACACACAGGGCTTTTAAAAAGGTTAAGTATATATGATGTCATTTCATTTGCAATTGAATTAAGAACACTCCCCAGCTTCGGGTAAAACTGGAGCCTTGTGGCTGCACTGTCACTTTTATAGCTTCTTTCCAAATCCACTGTGGCAAATTGGTGGAAATCAGCCAATATTTGTCACCTCTTAAATGTTTAGGAACGATTGTTTATGAATAACAAATCTTAAACGTCATTATGAAGCTTTAAACAACTAAAGAAAACTTCATGAGCAGGAAATGGAATGAAAATCAACCCTGTGATGGTAACAGTTCTAGAATTACTGCCCTTGGCTGCCTGCCACCTCATTTAAACTCTTGCACATTGTTTCTGTGCACACCATTATTAGAGGATGAGAATGACACCAAAATGCACTGTTATCTGGACTCCAGTGAGTGGATCCATCTGTCCTAAAAACAGATGGAAACGGCCAAAACAGAGCAAGTAAAGGACACAGGACGGCTTCCTGCACCATCATTCATGCATCCAGTCAAGATAAAACTAGAGAAAACCACCAGCTATCTGATCTCAACAGGGTACCCCTGAGCCCGACTCACCTCTACCCACAGACACCCCTCCCTGCAGGACGCAGATGTAGAGCTGCAGCGTGAGCTGGGGGGCCGATCCCAGGAAGGCTTGAATGACAGAGGTGCGGGCAAAGGCTGCCCGGTGCGTGAACAGCTTTCCCTCCGCCTGCCCCACCTGCCGCTCCACCTCCTCACACTGACCCCCGCGGGGTATCTGCTTCTTCCTGGTGATGCTGACATAAGGCTCCTCCACACGGCCCACGCTGCCATAGATACAGAACGCCTCCAAACACCTGCAGCACAGAAGCAGTAAGATCAACACTTGAGTTTAGCCTGCAAAATGATAACCCCCCCCCCCCCACACACACACACACACACACACACTAGATCCTAAAGAGGTGCCAGTGCCGGTTAGCTGTAACGTACTTCACACGCTGAAGTGCTGCGTGTGGGCAAGAGTCCAGAGATGATGCAGCGCTGCATGAGGAAGCAGCACTGACACCAGACCGGTTCACCAGCAGGGTTCCTGAGGGACCCTCTGTTTATCAGCTGGACCTACAGAGCCACACTCACCTGTTCTGGTCCTGAGTCAGGAAGACAGGAAAGATGTTGGACGCTCGAAGATTAAGCGCCACCTGGTCAAACTAACGGCCTGAGCTGCTGAATCACGCTGGGTTTTGCAAAGCCGTAGTAGAGAGCGTATGGGGGGGGGGGACGACTGATCCTGTGAGCTGTTTTATAGATTCTGAGCTGGACCAAAATACCACCAAAGCTCGCCACCTGAGTCACAGCAACAGAACCTACTTATGTAATTCATGAGAGTCGGCGTTGGGAGTGTGATGACTGATGACTCTGCCTGTGTAACGGTTCTGTTTAAAACTTCTGCAGAGTTAAGAGTGATATTCTGCCAGGCACACAGGCGCTAAACTCTTCACCTCCGTGACTGACAATCGCTCCGACTATGATGCTGCTGCAGATGATTCATATCATATGCAAAACTGTGCACAGCCTTATCTCTAACCCTAACCCTAACCTAACCCTAACCCTAACCTAACCCCAACCCCAACCCTAACCCTAACCCTAACGCTAACCCTAACCCTAACCCTAACCTAACGCTAACCCTAACCCCAACCCCAACCCCAACCCCAACCCTAACCCTAACCCTAACTCCAACCCTAACCCTAACCCTAACCCCAACCCCAACCCCAACCCTAACCCTAACCCTAACGCTAACGCTAACCCTAACGCTAACCCTAACCCCAACCCTAACCCTAACCCTAACCCTAACGCTAACCCTAACGCTAACCCTAACCCCAACCCCAACCCTAACCCTAACCCTAACCCTAACGCTAACCCTAACGCTAACCCTAACGCTAACCCTAACCCCAACCCCAACCCTAACCCTAACCCTAACGCTAACGCTAACCCTAACGCTAACCCTAACGCTAACCCTAACGCTAACCCTAACCCTAACCCCAACCCCAACCCCAACCCCAACCCTAACCCTAACCCTAACGCTAACCCTAACGCTAACCCTAACGCTAACCCCAACCCTAACCCTAACCCCAACCCCAACCCTAACCCTAACCCTAACCCTAACGCTAACCCTAACGCTAACCCTAACGCTAACCCCAACCCTAACCCTAACCCTAACCCCAACCCTAACCCTAACCCTAACCCCAACCCTAACCCTAACGCTGAAGCTGGTGCCTGGAGGGCAACAAAAAACAGTTTGTGTCAAAGGGGCTGTTGACATTTCAAATGGAGCGTTACATTTCCGGCTAGGAAGAGGCCTTATGTACACTCCTGAGGAATTAGAATATCTAATTACAGCACATTAGACCTACAAGGGTGAAACCTGTTGGGTGAGATTAAAAAGCAAGCGTGCCCCTGCTGCAGCATTTAAAGGTGTAAGTTAGAGCCGCTGCCTGGGGTAAATGAGAGAGCAAACGGAAGCACCGGGCTGTTGGTGCTGGAGAACCACATTCCTCTGTGTGGTTGTGTTTGTGCAGATAAGGAATCAGCAGTGACATGTGCTATTCTTAGATGTGCTCCTCACTGAGGAAAGACACACAAGTCTGAAACGTAATCATCTGAATGCACGATGGAGAGGAAGCCAGCCAGGGTCCGATCCACAGAGGCCACACGGCGGGGGGGGGGAACAACGTTCAAACAGAATGTCAAGTGGGGAAGAGCTGTTTTGTTTTGTTTTTGTCTATGAAGCGTCACGAGGAAGTGGTTTAAATTAGTCAAGGGTTTTTGTAGATTGTGGATTAAGAATCCTCACGCGACTTCTCTCTGAAGAGGCGATGGGGTGAAATGTCCCTTTAAGTGTTTACTTTCTGTAACTGAAGACCCTGTATGAGCGTGAATGTTGTAGCAAATCCAAAAGGCCCAGGCAGGGCAATGAGTCACACGTATTAAATGTAAGGTTCCTCTGATCGGACAGCTGATATGTGATATCAAAGTTTTACACCACCTGAGCTGTGCGACAATCCCTAGATGACATTTCAGATAGTTAAAAAACAACCCAAAACAGCAATAAACAGAAAAACAAACATCAGTGACCGTTCAAATGCCTTTTACCACAACCAGTGACTTATTTGGACTTTTTTTCCTCACCGTGGTTCTTTCACTTATGTTTGAGGGCGAGTTATTTCTGTCCCGATGTTGAAAAATGTATAAATTTCTTTACAGCTACGAATGACATCATCTTTGTAAATGAATTATTGAAATGTTCCAGCTGTAGATCTTTGTTCCTTGCGGGGGTTGGCTAGTATATGTGTGTTACTTATCATGTCCTGTCCTGTGTGTGTGTGTATCTGAGAGATAACAGGATCATTGCTATTGCTACTGCGGCATACCCGATATTCTGCACCCATTTGAGTCAGACGGTGCAGCAGCCCAGGTCAGAGTTCAGGCCTGCTCTGATGTGGCTATCAAACTAGGAGGAGGAGAAGTGCTGGGGAAAAGGGCCCCCCCCGTGATCTCTGCTGAGCAGTGTGGAACATGTCAGTCAGCATTGATCGCCCCTCTCCTTTCATCACTAACTGCCCCCGACACAAACTCACTCCGCTGCGGGAAAGGCTGGAACCGATAAACAACAACAGCATGTGCGCGGCGCATTCATCACTCGGTAAACAGCTTATGCGCAGGCACGGCGAACCTGTTTGCAAAGCTGACAAATCACCAGAGACCCGCAGCAGGTCCTGACGGATGATTGAGCAGCGGGCTGCGGGTGCTCACCGCGGAGATAAACAACGGCCGACTGACCTGACGATGGGTCCGAGCTGCAGGAGGTGCAGCAGCAGGACCAGGGGTCTGTCCCTGCTCAGGTCCCGGTGGATGAAGGTGAGCGTGAGTTGCACCAGCACGGACGGAATGAGAGTGAAGAGGAGCGTGAGCGCCTGCCAGATCTGGTCTCCAGCTGAGCGGTAAGTGGAACTCAAGTACAGCGCTGCCGTCGTCTCGGCCGTAAACAGAGACACCGACACAAAGATGGAACTGGGGAGTCGCATCCTCGCTCACTCCGCCATTTGGGGAATGCGGCGCGCTGCTTCGCCCCGAGACGCCACATCCATAACGTTTCCCACCGAGGGGGAGGTCCGTGAAAGCCGCCGCCAGGCCCAAACAGTCGCTGCCGCTGCGGCGCATCTGCGCTGAGGCGGCGAAGGGCGGAATGTTTTCACAGAGCGGCGGTACTGGAGGAGGTCTGCAGGGGGCGCTGTTGTCACGGCAACTGCAGTCAGAAAACGGGGCGCAGATTATTAAAACAGATTATTAAATATTTTACTGCCGGGGAAGAGTATTAGCTGCATCTGTTTTAATTCCTAAACAACTCATAATTAGGACACAATAAATAATAGAAATCAACACAGAATTTTCACCTATTTTTTGGTCATTTATATATTTACTAAAACTAATAATGCAACAAAGAGGCAAAATAATGCCTTTTTTGAAAATTGCTTTAACAGACAGCAGGTTGCTTATGTATTTTAATTCTACGTATTTAAATACAGGTTTTCCCTGCACTACTAAATGAAGTTGTGGTGTGATGATATTTAGGTGTTATGATGTTAGGAATGATAAACAATTGTGCACTGTTTTATATGGCTAATTTACAGAATGTCAGCCTTTAATAAGGCATAAAACTAGACCCAAAACTAACTGCATACTTTATTAATAACCACAAGTTTAAAGACATTTGCTTATGAGAGCCCAAAATGCAACTAAAACACAAACACATGTAAATTTACAAATAGACAGTTAACATCAGCAACCTGCTGTGTTTTTATTCTTGTTTATCTTTTTTTTTTTTTTTTACAAACTTGAGTCTTCCAAAAAGCCGCACATATCATTTTCTCTTTCTGAGAGAGATCTGAAAACATCGAAATGTACTAACTTTGTGGTTTTAAGGCCTCTTTATGACATTTATTTCAACAAAGATTAATTCACAAAAAAGTGTAGCAATTAAAAAAAAAAGTAGCTGTCACACATACAAACCTTTTACTGACGGCCTCCATCACAATGCTAGAGTTTAACACACGGTGTTAGCGATTGTATTTTAAACACATATAATCAAAGTCATAACAATTCACTACAGAATATTTTAACTACCCCCATGTGATTAAAAACATCAAAACGCACACACAGCCATCACTTTGCTACACACAGAAAGAACTTGTTTCACACAGGTTAGTCAGCAGTTTTTGCTGATCTTCAGCTCTTATCCTGACCTCGAAGCATTGAGCCCGACCACCACCAAGACCTCAAACATCTGCAACAGGAGCTGCACAGCTGGTGGCGTGGTACAACACTCTGAAAGGCATTGTGTGATGCTTGTTTTCCTCTCCTGCTGTTTATCTTGTGTGACTCAGGTGTGACTTCCTTTAATCTGTCTGTCCACCCTGAGAAGAACGTGTTTGTCCTCTATACGCCGTGACTTCAAGGTTCCCAGGACTGCTTATTTTACCCTGTTAATATTTGGTGCGATGACATCTACCAAGATGGGGAGTGTTGACAGTAAGCTGGATGGAGCCAGGAAAGCCTTGAAGCTGAACAGCAACTTCAGCATGTAGACACAAATCTAGACTTTCAAAAGCAACTGAACTCAAACGGGACTTTGTGCACCCTGAACAAACGCCGTCCATCCCTCCACTCCCACGCTTTAAGCCTGGGAGTGGAGGCGTTTAAGCCTACTGTCCTGCATGAACCACCCTGTTTCTGCCCTTCATGCGCTTTAGGGATTCTGGAGGAAGAGGGAGGGGCGTTTGTTCAGGCTGGCAAAGAGTCTGGCTCTATTCACACAAAGACACTGAACAAAGGGAACTCGGCCTGGTCCGGCTGCAGAAGGTCCACCAGGAAACAGATGGTCCCGGAGAGACCTTCGAAGAGGCTGCAGAAGCTGGTGAGTGAGCGGGAGCCGGTCTTAAATTCTTCTGTGAAGAGAAACTCGGCAAACCTTCAGGAAGAAACAAACATGGTTGTATTTAGACAATAGCATCAACCTCCATGCACACAGTTCTCTTCACAGCGTAGAGCCTGTTCTTGCCTCTGAGCCCTGTAGATGTACTTGGAGTTCCCCGTGAGCCGATAAAGCAGCAGGAAGACATAAGCACTGCCTGCAACCCCGTGGCAGATTCCAGGTCCCTTCTTCAGGAGGCCTTTCTGCCACACCAGCTCCCCACAGCGGATGCACGTGTCCAGATACTGGGGCTTTTTATTGATCAGGTAGGCTTTAGCAAAGAGGAAGGCCACGCCTGCACGAGAGCAGTCGGATCAGACCGGAGGAAACGGCAGCTCTGACGCTGATGCGCTGTTACTACCTGGAGCTCCGTGACACCAGTGAACCAGCTCGTTCTCCCTCTCAATGATGGCGCCCAGCTCCACGGGCCAGTTGCAGTTTTGCTCCTGGTTCATGAGGAAATCGACGCTCTGCCACACCAGGTCCCTCTCCATCCCGCTGAGCACGTCCTGGTAGCTCAGTAGCATCTGCAGCACCGACGAGAGGCCGTGGGCTGCACCTGAGGAAAGAGCCCATCCAACATGCACCACTGATCCTCACATGCAGGGAGGCTACATGCACACCGGAATAAAAGCTCTCAATCTGATCACCTTCATGCAAAAAGTGATGGAACTAAATACTCGATCGCCTGCCACACTGTTACTGGATCCACACGTGGTACGGTGGGTGTGCTGATATGGTCGGAAACGTGCTGATCTATTGGGGCAAACATGAAAAAGAAAAGTTCTAATCTAACAAGTTACCTAAAACAATTCATTCTTTCTTGATGCTTTATATAATGTAAATCTAATTTTACTGACGGGAGGCATTTAAAAAAAAACAAAAAAACATTTCCATTAATGAAGTTGGCCATTAAAGCAACAGTTTTTGTGTGAAATTGTAAAATAAAGTGAAATCACAGAGCTGTTCTGCTTCCTGTAGGGACAGGACAACAAATATGGACAAAGTCCCAGCAGCCGAGATTGAGAAGAGCAGGAAGACAACATGCTGGACAACATGATGTCCATCCATCCATCCTTCCGTCCATCCATCCATCCATCCATCCATCCATCCATCCATCCATCCATCCATCCATCCGTCCGTCCGTCCGTCCGTCCATCCATCCAATCTCACCACTTCCTTAAGGCCAGAGTAAACCCTGAACAGGCCACCAACTTTGGGGGGGGGACACGTCCACTTTCACTTTGCTTTTTAATCAATCAATCTTTATTTATATAGCGTCTCTTTCAATCAAAATTGTTTCTAGGCGCTTTCCAGAATCCCAGGGCCTGACCCCAGACAAGCAACAGCGGCAAGGAAAAACTCCCCTTTAACAGGAAGAAACCTTGAGCAGGACCAGGCTCATGTAGGGGGACCCTCCTGCTGATGGGGGGCTGGGTAAAGAGAGAGATGAGAGGAGAGGAGAGGAGAGGAGAGGAGAGGAGAGGAGAGGAGAGGAGAGGAGAGGGGAGGGGAGGGGAGGGAGAGGAGAGGAGAGGAGAGGAGAGGAGAGGAGAGGAGAGGAGAGGAGAGGAGAGGGGAGGAGAGGGGAGGGGAGAGGAGAGGAGAGGAGAGGAGAGGAGAGGAGAGGAGGGGAGGGGAGGGGAGAGGAGAGGAGAGGAGAGGAGAGGAGAGAAGAGGAGAGGGGAGGAGGGGAGGGGAGGGGAGGAGAGGAGAGGAGAGGAGAGAATAGGTAGAGATCATAGAGATACATTAATAGTACAAACTGCTGGTTTAAACTTCCTTCTGACGCCTCAGGAAATAAAACGTCTCCATGAGCGGTCCTTTGAGGATGATCACAGCGTAACACATGCAGCACCTTCAACCAGGCGATCGAACCCTTTCACCTCCTCAACATTCTCAACACTCTTGTCGGTTTCATGCAGAAGAGGGCCATCGGGGCCAGGCTTACTATGGACTGGGTGCTGGTGTGAGAGTTACTGGGGATCTCCAGCCCTCCAGCTGTCTTCATCTGATGCAGTTAAGGAGAGGAAATTTGGCACGTTACACACTCTAATTACCGTTAATTGTCGCCCTGTCAGCACTGCAGGACCCTCTACTGAAGATAGAACAGCCTTTAAAGATGGACCTACATCAAACTCTTACAGCATGACCCCCATAGGTGAAGCTCTTACCCAGATACTCTGTCCCATAATAGGAGTACATGAGGGGGAAGGGTTTTCTCTTCCTCCTGGCGTATTGTCGTCCAGACTCGATGATGGCTTGACAGATAGACTTAATCTGCTCCTTGCTCAGAATCTGCAGGACAAAAGACTTATTAAAAGGTCAGTTATAACTGGAAGCTAATTTTTAGATTGAATTGTGTAAAAACAGACACTGTTGTGCAAATCAAGACTTGTTTCACAGGGTGAAACATCAGAAGTTAATAGATTCCTTCAGGTGGCTGTTTGATTTTTGTGTCTGTCCCGTCAAATCTGAGAATTTTAGCCGACGGCTGGCCACCCTCCCGGAGCTCACCTCTATCCCCAGCTTCTGTTTAAGCACCAGGGCGGCGCACAGATACCCAGCCCGGCCCACGAACAGCTCATCCGAGCCGCACTCCAGAAACCTGATGGGCGCGCACACCTCCCACAGGCTCCGAAATCTGCTCAGCGGTTTGACGAAGTCAGCCAAACCCAGGGACTTGTATATCATCGCGGCCACTGCGTAGATCCCCGCCCCGCCGAGCAGAAAGGCAGCCCGCATGTTCTTGTCCGGCTCCGCGTCCGCGCACTCGGCGGACAGGTCGATGATGTGCTTGGCCGTCTTGAGGTAGAGGTCACGCTGGTCGGAGAAGAGCGGACACTCGCTGACGTGATAGAGCATGTAGGCCACCCCTGCGGGCCCATCGTACAGACCTCCGTCACAGTCGCTGATGTCGACCGGAACCTTCTTCAGGACTTTGTCGACCGAGGCGAGGACGATGGGCACGACGGTCTGGATGCTCTGAGCCGGGAGCAGCGAACCTTTGTAGTCGCAGAAAGGGTTTGCAAAGCAGCGGGTGTCCATCACCGACGGACGCCAACAGCACAGCTCTGAGGCTACGACAACAACAACACACCTGCGGCTTCCTGCTCCAGGTTTCCAAGGAAACGTCACTTGGATGGAAGTTCGGCAGCTGATTGGATGCCAGAAGCGATGCCGATAGGACCAGCAACCAGCCAACGTGCACGACTGAACTCCTGAAGTCTGGAAACAACACGGAGCCTCACTGTCACGTGACTTTGACGGCTGTCCTCTGTCCACCAACATATAGTTCTTCAGTGGTTATTATTGGTGAACCCCCCCCCCCCCCCCCCGCCGAGTGCATTCATAACAACCTGAAACATCCTGAGAGGAAAAACAGGATCTTAGAATTTCAATCCCATTCTGTTGACTTAACCTAACAATGATTAAACCTTGTGTTTTTGACATTAGCCTGTGGGGGGAAAAATGAGTGCAGGTTTGTTTAATCTGGTATTCAACATATCCGGTCCATAAGTGACCTCATTTACAACCCTACAAGAACAACACTTTTAATACAGAAAAGAAAGTAACAGGTTATTAATTAGAATGATTAAAAAAAAACAATAGCTATAATCAGGGTTGTAAGAGAGTCATTAATACACCCATGGTGTCAGGTACAAGATGGAGTCTCTGTTTTGTTCTGTGGGAGAAGGTGATCCACCTGGAGCTTTCTAAAATAACTAAAGGACTCTGAGACTCAATTGGATCCAAGTTTCTCTAATAAAATCAAAATTGGACTTCTGTCCTTTATTCTGAGCATGATTAGAGGAGATGCTGATCATCACCTGACCAACGCCATCCCTACAGGTCAGCATGATGGTGCATCATCAGGCCGTGGGCGTGTGGGTCAGGGACTGGGACAAGGAGACCTGTCAGATCTGAGTGAAGCCTGAATGGAGGAGTGTCCCTTTTGAGAGCCTGTTCAAGAGGGACACACACTGCCACGGTTATTTGTCAAGGTTGTCATGGCAGCAGTTTCTGTATTGATGAAGTTTCATTGAATTGTCCTGTCCTGATTTGAACCCACGTAAACATCTTGTGTCCAATGGTCCACAATCCAACTGACAGACAGCAGCGAAGCAGAAAGGAGTTGTAGCAGCAGAAAGGTTTCCAAAATCCAGGTGTTCTTTTTTACTAAGCCACACGATAAAGGTGGTTTTTATTTCAACATAACATCACAAAATAAGTAAATGGGGAGCACGGGGGCGGTGGTAGAGACCCTGCCTCTTATACCTTTTGTGGTATCCTTTACCAGCTGTTAGTTTGATATTTTGGTCGCTAGATGGCGACATTTGCCTCCTGGTTGCTGTCCATGGTGCTGAAGACGCTCCTCCGCCTACAGACATTTTGATGGAGATGTTTACGGGAAACAAATTACCCACGAATCCAACCTTTCCCCCCCAGTATGTGGTTGGTGAGTAATTTTTGGAAGCTGTGCCATAAAAATGAAATCCTGTAAAACCACACAGTGCTGAAAGGTCCCACAAGGACGCCAAAGGGCAAGACTGGGTTATAGTTAGACTGCATTTAAATGGAGCAAAAACTAGATGAAAATCCAACAATCACGTTTCTGTGTATTTATTTGTGGAGGAAAACTGATCTGAACAGTTTAATTTAATCTCAACTGAGAATGGCTTTGTGGTCACTCTCAGAGGTCTGAAAAACATCATTTTGCTCTGATGATGCACCAACCATGACCAAGTAGGAGGCAGCAAATTTCTCTTCATCTTTTATAGCTTGTTTGTGTCTTGTTTGTGATAAAAACCGTTTTACTTTGATGAATGTTTTACTATTAACTTCATGCAAATAAACACGTTGCTCTTTGAAAACATATTAGGCAATGCTACAGAGCAGAAATTGAAAATGGTGAAAATCAAGCACCATTTTCAATTTTTTGTGTCTTATCTATAATTCTCAATTTGCATTTATATTAGAAAGTTGCAGCAGCAGATGTATCACATATGTAACTAATTTGAGTTATAAACTAAATTAGTTGTGAATGTCTTTTTCCTCTACCAGCTTTATGTAAAGCCATTAAAAATTTATATTAAATGACCACAAAAAGGTTCTTGTGTTAATCTCTTTAATGTCTCTACGACAGCATTGTAGCTTGTGGGAGGTTTTTTTTTCAACCCAGGAAAAAAAACCATAAATCCAAATTATTGCACGAAGCACAATGACTATGGTAAACACATTTGTGAAACAAATAAATCAGAATTATAAGATGTGTGTATGATATGCGTTACAGATTGCAGTAATGTGGTCCAATTTTCGTCATAATTGACTTCAGGATCTCCTGGTTCCTCACGTTCCTTTCTAATCTAATCCGTGGACCCATTTAAATGTCGGGGATGTTTTTGGTTTTTATCCCACTGAGAAACATTTTTGAGTGTAGACGGAAGTGCTCAGACGGACAAACTAGTCCCTCGTCTTTGAGAGTTCCCGGTGCCGCTGCGACATCTCCAAATTGACTGCTTCTATGAGACCTTATCAGCAGCCTTTGTGGGCCTTAGTGCGTGAAGTGACGCGCCACACCGGCAGGGCTTAAAACCGCGCACCATCGGGCTCCCCATCTGGAAACATCCGTCCTCCTGCGTCCTGCGATGTCGCTGGAAGACTCGGTCGCTTTACATCCAGAGAACAGCTGGATTCTGAATGGCTCCAGAGTGACTCGGGACTCTGCGGGGGAGCCGCATCAGTACAACATCTGGCTCCCTGGGATCGGAATCGCTGCCGTCTACGGAGTCATCATCGCGGTGGGTCTGGTGGGAAATGTGACTCTAATGAAGACGTGTCTGTCGGTGAAGTCCCTGCGGACGGTGCCCAACCTCTTCCTCTCCAGTCTGGCTCTGGGTGACCTGTTGCTCCTGGTCACTTGCGCCCCAGTAGACGCCAGCCGTTACCTGGTGGATGAGTGGCTTTTTGGCCGCGTCGGCTGCAAACTGATCCCGTTCATTCAGCTGACTTCGGTGGGAGTGTCCGTGTTCACGCTCACCGCGCTCTCGGCTGACAGGTGAGCTGCTGCTTTCCAACAGAGACCAGGCAGAACCCTTCAGGAACCATCATTTGGA